>NW_027466502.1:600000-660000 GCF_050575085.1 Anarhichas minor
CGGACACTTTCGGTGCGACACCAGCAGCGGGTTTGGGTCTGATGACGTCTGAGCTAGATTAGCGAGTGGGTTACCCTGGCAACGCTAGCCAACAGGTACGTTAGCTAGCTTTAGCTCGTTTCTTTACTACAGGTTCCTTCATATGACGTCAGCTTCTGAAGTATATGAAGTTCTGTTGAGTGAATTTATATATATTATATTTATATATAACATCAACGAATCACTTGATTTATTAACAGATTTCTCAGACCTGTGGTCCAGGATCTAGACTCAGACCTGTGGTCCAGGTTGATGGACATGGATCAGTACAGTATTCTGGGTCGGATTGGAGAAGGAGCTCACGGCATCGTCTTCAAGGCCAAACACATCGAGGTAACAACAGGAAGTCAAAGATTGTTTATCAGTTTATTAATAATAACAGATCTTCATATTGATCATGTATTGATCATGTATTGATCATATTGATCACGGTGTCTCTCAGACTGGAGAGACGGTGGCTCTGAAGAAAGTGGCTCTGAGGCGGCTGGAGGACGGGATCCCCAACCAGGCTCTGAGGGAGATCAAGGCCCTGCAGGAGATCGAGGACAACCAGCATGTGAGTGTCAGGGGTCAGGGGTCAGAGGTCAGAGGTCAGCATCACACTCTTCCTCCTCCTCCTCAGGTGGTGAAGCTGAAGGAGGTCTTCCCTCACGGGACGGGCTTCGTCCTGGTCTTTGACTTCATGTTGTCTGACCTCTCTGAGGTCATCAGGAACTCCCAGCGACCTTTGACCCCGGCCCAGGTCAAAGGTTACATGATGATGCTCCTGAGGGGCGTGGCCTATCTGCATCACAACGACATCATGCACCGAGTGAGGAACACTTCTTCTTCATTATGACTCTTGCAGCCCTTCAGAATAAAAGCCGATGTGCGTATGTGTGTGTGTGTGTGTGTGTGTGTCTGTCTGTGTGCATGTGTCTGTGTGTGTGTGCGTCTGTCTGTCTGTGTGTGTGTCTGTCTGTGTGTCTGTCTGTGTGCGTGTGTCTGTGTGTGTGTCTGTGTCTGTGTGTCTGTGTGTGTGTGTCTGTGTGTGTGTCTGTGTGTGTCTGTCTGTGTCTGTGTGTCTGTGTGTGTGTGTGTGTCTGTGTCTGTCTGTGTGTCTGTGTCTGTGTGTGTGTCTGTTTGTGTGTCTGTGTGTGTGTCTGTGTCTGTGTGTGTGTCTGTGTGTCTGTGTCTGTCTGTGTGTGTGTGTGTGTCTGTGTCTGTGTGTGTCTGTCTGTGTGTGTGTCTGTGTCTGTCTGTCTGTCTGTCTGTGTGTGTCTGTCTGTCTGTCTGTCTGTGTGTGTCTGTCTGTGTGTGTCTGTGTCTGTCTGTGTGTGTGTCTGTGTCTGTCTGTCTGTCTGTCTGTGTGTGTGTGTGTCTGTCTGTGTGTCTGTGTCTGTGTGTGTGTGTGTGTCTGTGTCTGTGTGTGTCTGTGTGTGTGTGTCTGTGTGTGTGTGTATGTGTCTGTGTCTGTCTGTGTGTCTGTGTCTGTGTGTGTGTCTGTTTGTGTGTCTGTGTCTGTGTGTGTGTCTGTGTGTCTGTGTGTGTGTCTGTGTCTGTCTGTGTGTCTGTCTGTCTGTCTGTGTGTGTGTGTGTGTGTCTGTGTGTGTCTGTGTCTGTCTGTGTGTGTGTGTGTCTGTGTCTGTCTGTGTGTGTGTGTGTGTCTGTGTCTGTCTGTGTGTCTGTGTGTGTGTGTCTGTGTCTGTCTGTGTGTCTGTGTCTGTGTGTGTCTGTGTCTGTGTGTGTGTCTGTGTGTGTGTGTCTGTGTCTGTGTGCGTGTGTGTCTGTGTGCGTGTGTGTCTGTGTGTCTGTGTCTGTCTGTGTGTGTGTGTGTCTGTGTGTCTGTGTCTGTGTCTGTGTCTGTGTGTGTGTCTGTGTGTATCTGTGTCTGTGTGTCTGTCTGTGTGTGTGTCTGTGTGTGTGTCTGTGTCTGTGTGTGTGTCTGTGTCTGTGTGTGTGTCTGTCTGTGTCTGTGTGTATCTGTGTGTGTGTGTCTGTGTCTGTGTGTCTGTGTGTGTGTCTGTGTCTGTGTGTGTCTGTCTGTGTCTGTGTGTATCTGTGTGTGTGTGTCTGTGTGTGTGTCTGTGTGTGTGTGTCTGTGTGTGTATCTGTGTGTGTGTGTCTGTGTCTGTGTGTGTGTCTGTGTCTGTGTGTGTGTGTCTGTGTGTGTGTCTGTGTGTGTGTCTGTGTCTGTGTGTGTCTGTCTGTGTCTGTGTGTATCTGTGTGTGTGTGTCTGTGTGTGTGTGTCTGTGTGTGTGTGTCTGTGTGTGTGTGTCTGTGTCTGTGTGTCTGTGTCTGTGTCTGTGTCTGTGTGTGTGTGTCTGTGTGTGTGTCTGTGTCTGTGTGTGTGTCTGTGTCTGTAGGACCTGAAGCCGGCTAACCTCCTCATCAGCTCTTCAGGTCATCTGAAGATCGCAGACTTCGGTTTAGCCAGATTGTTCAGTGAGCAAGAAGAGAGACTGTACAGTCACCAGGTGGCCACCAGGTGATGCTGTTATACTCTATTAGTAATCTATTAGTAATCTATTAGTAATCTATTAGTAATCTATTATGAATCTATTATTATAACATGTGTGTGTGTTCAGGTGGTACAGAGCACCTGAACTGTTGTACGGAGCCAGGAAGTACGACGAGGGAGTCGATCTGTGGTGAGAAAACTACTCATCTTAATTCTGAAAATACTCAGTAGTAGTAGTGGGATCAGTAGTATTAATAGTTGTAGTAGTAGTACTCTAACAGTTATATAAAAGGTTCCATATAAATTAAGTTTATTATTATTAGGATTATTGTTGCTGTTTTATTATTATTGTTGTCATTATTATAGTTATTTTTTTATTATTATAATTATTGTATATTTTTTTATTATTATAATTATTATTATTTTTTTTTTTTAATATTATTATTATTGTATTATTATTATATGCAGCATGAGGTCGTCCTCCATAGTCGACATCATGACTTTTACTTTACTTCCAGTCAGACCTATTGTTCCTGTTCCTGTAGCCCTTCACAATAAAAGCCCGTGTGTTTCAGGGCGGTGGGCTGTATCTTCGGTGAGCTTCTGAACTCGTCTCCTCTGTTTCCCGGAGAGAACGACATCGAGCAGCTCTGCTGTGTCCTCAGAGTGCTGGGGACACCGACAGAGGACAGCTGGCCGGTGGGACACCGTCCAGCATGACTTGTTGTTGTTGTTGTTGTTGTTGTTTTTGTTGTTGTTGTTGTTGTTGTTCTTCTTGTTCTTCTTGTTCTTCGTCTTCTTCGTCTTCTTCTTCTTCTTCTTGTTCTTGTTCTTCTTCTGCATACATAGAAGCACATAGAAGTATATAGAAGTACATCAGACCTCTGGAGCTTGTCCAGAAAGCTGCAGCTCGCCTGGTGTTCAATCGCCCCAAGTTCTCCCACACAACTTGTCTTCTCCGTTCTCTACACTGGCTCCCTGTAAGAGCTCGCATCCAGTGTAAGACTCTGGTGCTAGCCTACAGGGCAGTGAAAGGAACAGCTCCTTCCTATCTCCAGGCCATGGTCAAGTCCTACACCCCCGCCCGACCACTTCGCTCTGCTGCCTCGGGGTGATCGGTTGCCCCGTCGCTCAGAGGTCCCTGCGGCCGATCGACCCGGTCGCGGCTGTTTTCTGTCCTGGCCCCCCAGCGGTGGAATGAACTCCCCACTGACGTCAGGACGGCAGAGTCGCTGCCCATCTTTCATCAGGCTGAAGACTCACCTCTTCAAGAAGGCCTACCCTGAGCCTTCCACTCACCACTTATTGTATTCATATACTAGTTTGTTTCTGTACTTCTGCTCTGGTTTATGCTCTTAGATGCTTGTTTAGAGGAGATGCACTTATGACTTCTGGTGACTCACAGTTCTGTTGAATACCGATGTTGAATACACTTTGGATGAGAGCGTCTGCTAAATGATTGTAATGTAATCTAATGTAAGCATATAAGTACATAGAAGTACAGCAGTAGTATAAGTACATCTGTTCCCCTCCAGGAGATCGTGGAGTTACCAGATTACAATAAAATCACCTTTAAGGAGAATCCAGCGATCCCATTGGAGCAGATCGTTCCTGACTCCTCCCCTCAGGCCGTCGACCTGCTCTACAACTTCCTGGTTTATCCGTCCAATCAGCGCTGCTCTGCCAGACAGGTGAGAAACAGGAAGTGGTGTTCCTCAGGGTTCCACCCGAGGATTCAGTGTTGATGTATTGATGTATTAATACATGTGTTGGTGTATTGATTGATGTATTAATACATGTATTGATCCTCCTCTCCACAGGCTCTCCTCCATCCCTTCTTCTTCTCCTCTCCTCTTCCTGCTCACCACTCAGAGCTGCCCATCCCTCAGAGAGGAGGTCGACCCACCCGCCAGAGGCTGCAGGCTCCGCCCACCGACTTCTCGGTGGACCTGCCCCTGCAGTGCAGCGTGGTAAACCCCACACTGCTGCAAGGACACGCCTTCTGCCTCTGAACAACGACGGACCAACCGATCGTATTTAAATATTCAGTTCGAACAGGAAGTCGACCTTCATGTGTTTCTGGTTGCTTTCAAAATAAAACGTACAACATGAAAGGAGGAGACGATGATTTCACACATTAACTTCACATTGACTATCCTGAGTTCAGGTGAGTTCAGGTGCTTCTGGGTTCACCTGGTTCACCAGTCTGGATCTCATCTGATCAACTCAATGGTCGTTTTATATTTCTGCCTGTAAACAATCAAAGAATCTGGTTTCTGTCTCCAGGGCGTAAAAAGTTCTCCTTGACCTCAATGGAGTAGAAAGTATTAGAAGATGGAAATACTCGAGTAAAGTACCATGAACTTGTACTTCAATCAGAGTAATGTATTTTACTTTAAAGTCATTATAAATTATTTTATCAAAAAAAAAAAAAAAAATTCAGTTCATTTATTTTCACTCATCAGAAATAAAGGAAGTGGACACTCACTCCTCCCTCACTTCCTGTTTGTCCTCCGTCAGTTTAAAGCATCAGTTTGACTTTGAACTGAAGAGAAGAACTTCCTCTCGGTGAGTCTCAGCATCACGTCGTCTTCAGTCTGCTTTATGTCACACCTGATCAGTCAGAGTGAAACACTGGAGACGTACACTTCATGTTGTCATTTCATCTGTTATCTCTGTTTGATCTGTTATCTCTTTGTTTTATATCTTTTATCTCTTTGTTTGATCTTGTATCTCTTTGTCTGATATCTTGTATCTCTTTGTTTCATATCTTGTATCTCTTTGTTTGATATCTTGTATCTCTTTGTTTCATATCTTGTATCTCTTTGTTTCATATCTTGTATCTCTTTGTTTGATCTTTTATCTTTGTTTTATATCTTGTATCTCTTTGTTTGATCTTTTATCTCTTTGTTTGATCTTTTATCTCTTTGTTTGATCTTTTATATCTTTGTTTGATCTTTTATCTCTGTTTGATATTTTATCTATGTGTTTGATCTTTTATCTCTTTGTTTGATCTTTTATCTCTTTGTTTTATATCTGTTATATCTTTGTTTTATGTCTTATCTCTCTGTTTGATCTTTTATATCTTTGTTTGATCTGTTATCTTTGTTTTATATATTGTATCTCTTTGTTTGATCTTTTATCTCTTTGTTTGATCTGTTATCTCTTTGTTTTATATATTTAATCTCTCTGTTTGATCTTTTATCTCTTTGTTTTATATCTTTTATACATGTGTGTTCTGGGAGGCTATGCTAACTAGCTTAACAGGAAAACAACAGCAGCAAACAACCTACGAACTCTCCCCACAGAGTTTAGCTGTTCCTACTGACTCAAACAGGATAAAGCAATCGCCACACAATCCACATTCCTCCAGACCATCATTCCTGCTTTGTAAAAGAAAACAGCCCGAACAGATTCAATTGTCCGGACAATAACTCCGCGCATGACGGGATGCTTCGTCATTAACGGACAATGCATATAGTCTAAATCTATACCATTAACACAATGACAAGAACAAACTCACAAGAACCAGTCACATATATATATATTCATATGATCCAGCAGAGCTGCAGCAACACGCATTCTGCTGCACACTGGAGGGCCATTCACATATTAGATGTAAAGAAACAAACGCAGTTCACTTAAAGACAAACTGCATCTTTCTTTCTTTGTTGACAAAGAGTTTAATCCGGTTAAATCCCAACTCACAAATCCGTTTCTCCTCAGGTAAAATAAATAATAATCTACACCAAGCAAAACGCTAAAAATGTCATCATTTCTTTCAATTTGAACTCTCACTACTCCGACTAAGCCTCTGATGTTAAGTTAAGTTTCACAATAGTCACGTGCTCGCCCACTGACCAATCACAGCACACGCTGCACCTCACTGCAGAGCTGCACCTGACTGCAATAATGTAATGTAATGAGGACAGGTGTGTTTGATCTAAGTCCAAAAAACACAAAACAGGAGTTGAATAAAATCCTTTTATTGATTTCTGATAATAACTGAACTCTTTGATCATCTCAGAATAATAACAAGTCATTTATTAAATTCATCCTCAAAGTAAACGTTTATAAATCTGAACACGTCACCAGGAGCTACTTCCTGTTAGCTTAGCTACACAATAGCTGTATCTGCTCGTCACGGTACCCAAGATAACACACACATGCTCATACACATATGCACATACACACACGCACATACACATACACGCACGCACACACACACACACATACATACACATCTTTATTTTTTTAAGAATAACATTTTCTATCACCAGCAAGAAAATATGTAAATCAATAAATTCTGATGTAATAAAATAAACATGAAAAACAATCAGGATTCAGTTCAGAACACAAGACGAAGGTTCAGACGACTTTTATCTCCACATCTACAGCCGAACACCTGAACCGGACCACCATGTGATTGGACTGATTAGCTGCTAGCTGATTGGCTGACAGGTTGATTGACTGGCTGCGTTCTGATTGGCTAAAAACTACCATGTTTAAATAGTTATACCTTTAATTCTGTTTTTGCGGATTTTTCTGTTTATTTCTGATAAAAATGGTGAAAACGGCAGAAACAGATCAAACAGTTTCTGCAGCTTCACCATCCTGATGCTCCTCTGAACCACAAGCAGCAGGTAGACCAGGTAGACATATGGACCAGGTAGACCAGGTAGACCAGGTGAACATATGGACCAGGTAGACCAGGGGAACATATGGACCAGGTAGACCAGGTGAACATATGGACCAGGTAGACCAGGTGAACATATGGACCAGGTGGACCAGGTAGACCAGGTGAACATATGGACCAGGTGGACCAGGTGGATCAGGTGCTGCTGTGATTTGGACCTAGGTCTAATTCTGACTTTTAAAAGGTAAAAAGGTTTTGATCAGCTGATGGTTTTCAGGTTGTAAGTATTTGTACGGTGTTGTAGCAGCAGCTAGTGTCCAATAAAAGAAGTGGGAGCACTGGGGCTCATGGGAGATGTAGTCCCATACTGTGTCTGAGAGCTGATTGTTTCTTAACAGTCCATAAAACGTGACATCATTAAAGTTTCAAACAGCAACAAAAATGAATACATCTGTTCTCTGAGCTTTTCAAAATAAAAGACTTAAATAAAAGACAGCGGGGGATTCAAACCAACGACTCCCATCAGAGCCTCTGACATCAATGCAAAGAAAAATATTCTCATTTAAAATAGTTTGTTGTGAATTTAAAGGTTGTTTGTGACTGAAGTGCCGTTTAAATCTGATTTATTGGGTTCATGTTGTGATGGCTTTTATTTCTAAAAGATTTGAGGTCTGTAACTGTAATGACCTGTCTGTCTGTCAGCTGTACTAAAAGGACAAAATACTGGATATTTGTACATGATTGTTCTTTGTTGTCTGTGTGAGAATTAACAGAATACTTCAAAATAAAATGCTCTCGTCATCGGTTTACACGACGACGTCACCGTTCAAACACTGAAGTCATGTGACTAAAGTTTAATTTATGTGTTTTTAACTCTTAATGTAAGTTCAGCGAAGGTCTTTAACTGTGACAGGAAGTCAAAAATTCACAGCTAGCTGAAGGAACATTTTTTGTTAAGAGCTGGAGTCGGGATTTGTTTAGCCTAGCTTAGCATAAAGTATGGATACAAGGAGAGACAGCTAGCTCACATTATTCACAAGTTTGTGTTCATGTAGCCACGCTAGCTGTTTCCCCCTGTTTCTAGTCTTTAAGCTAAGCTAACAACTAACAACGTCCTGACTCCAGCTCAAGAAAACAGAATCGATCTCATTTCAATCTAAAAAAATGAATAAATGTAGTTTAACAGTAGCTTGTTTGTTTAATGAGGCTGCAAGCTAACAGTTAGCTAACTGCTAGCTAACAGTTAGCGAACGTGAGTCCTGAATATTCAGACTAGGAAGTCTGTGTGTTTCTCAGAGAGAACCAATCACCAGCAGGCAGTCTTTCAAAAAATGCATAGAAGAAGAAGAAAGAGCCAACTGGAGAGAGCAGGCTGAGGGGCGGGGCTAAAGGGCAGCGCAATGGTGTGTGGGAGTTGTAGTGTAACTGTAGAAGGCATGCAGAGAGACAGACAGACAGACAGACAGGAGGTTATGATACAATATGTAAATGCTGAGTTTATAATAAATGTTCATCTTTTAGAGTTTTAACATATTTACATGCTACATTTACACTACAGTGAGGGGACGTCCCGGATCAGCCCTAGCTTCAGCATAAAGTATATATTAGATATATAATAATATAATAATCTGTCTGAGGCACTTGTTAAGATCCAGAGCTGCAGGTCTGAGCTCACCTGGGCTGTTGCTATAGAAACTGGACCTGAACTGTGTGTGTGTCTGTGTGTACGTGTGTGTGTCTGTGTGTGTGTACGTGTGTGTGTGTGTGTGTGTGTGTGTGTGTGTACGTCTCTGTGTGTACGTGTATGTGTCTGTGTGTGTTTGTGTATGTATGTGTGTGTCTGTGTGTACGTGTCTGTGTGTACGTGTGTGTGTCTGTGTGTGTCTGTGTACGTGTGTGTGTGTGTGTGTGTGTCTGTGTGTGTGTCATGACTCTGTTACATCATCAGGGCAAAGTTTTTTTTTTTAAATTTTTTACAAGCATTCAGGCAAATGTGATGATCTCTGGTTAATCTCTAACAATAATAATAATATTAATATTCATGTCATCGAGCCTCTACTTATAAAAATAAAAAATCATTCCCGTGATATTCACATGCTCAGATTACACAGAACCACAGAACAGAAGGTTCTCATATTGTTTGCATACCAGGTTAAAGTTGATGGTGATGATGAGGAGGACGAAGGTGACATTCTGTACCACGGAGCTAACAAGTTAGCCACCCGAGCTAACATATCAACAATCAGGTGTGACGTCTGACTACAGCTGGAACATGTCTGTGATGTAGTGAGGGGAGCTAACCGCTAACAGGGTTAGCCATCAGAGCTACAGGTTAGCCACCCAAGCTAACAGGTTAGCCATCCGAGCTACAGGTTAGCCACTGGAGCTACAGGTTAGCCATCTGAGCTAACTGGTTAGCCACTGGAGCTACAGGTTAGCCATCTGAGCTAACTGGTTAGCCACTGGAGCTACAGGTTAGCCATCTGAGCTACAGGTTAGCCACCCAAGCTAACAGGTTAGCCACTGGAGCTACAGGTTAGCCATCTGAGCTAACTGGTTAGCCACTGGAGCTAACATGTGAACCAAAGGAAAGGTCACATGGGTTTGATTGACAGCTATTTGTTTACGTTCTAGCTCCTCCTTCCTGATGACGCCCCGTGTGTCATCAGAGACGGCAGGCTGTGATTGGTCTCCATTGTCTCGAGTAGAATAAGAAACCAAAAAAATACAGATTAAACATATGTGGAGGCTTATTTTATTATTTTATTATCCATTAAAAATGTTCATTTCTTGTTAGTTAAAGTGGTACTTTTATATTTGCAATCATTGTGTTATTGAAAGTTATTTGACATGAATGACGCAGCTGTGATCTCATCGTTATTGATTCATCAATAAAAACATCTATTGTTAGTTAGCAGGATCACACTAATCTGGCTCCGTGGTACAGGTCCCAGGATGCACTGAGGCATGATGGGTAATATAAACAGCAGGGTGTTGGTTAATTCGGCGGCTGTGTGAGAAGGTGTTATGTGATTGGCCAATCAGAGGCCTCAAAAACTGCCCACCAGCCAATGAAAATCAAGTACTTGTCTCTTGTCATCCTCCAATCACAAACGCAGGAAGAGGCGGGTCTTCTCTCAGCAGGCCAATCAAAAAAGAGCCCTTATAAGTAGCCTTAAAAAAAGAAATCTGCGAATGAAAAAATGGCTCACACCAAGAACATTCTCCTATCAGAGAGAGAGCCCAGCCGCTAGTCTCCGCCCACCGAGCCGACTGCCAATCAGAACCTTCGTCAGTCTCTGTGGGTTGGGCTTCAGCCAGGGGCCCGGGGTGTCGTCCTGTTGCCGCGGCAACCCGGCTCTCCTCCAATCGGGATCCTCCCTCCGCCTCGGTGGCGCCATGGCGATGCTGGCTGCTGATAGGCTGAGCTCCGAGAAGCTGGTTGTTGATTCGCTGTCAGACAGACGCTCGTCGTCCATCGGCATGAGGAAGGAGAACACCGCCTTCTGAGCCGCACCCGAGCTCCCACAATGCTTTGCGTGGCGGGCGGTGCTGTCGCCTCCCCGCTCTCTCCTCTCCTCCTCCTCCCTGTCGGCCTCTGTCCTCCTCCTCCTCCTCCTCCTCTCCTTGGCTCCTCCTCCAGACTCCTCCACCTCCTTCAGTGGCAGCAACGTGTCCCAGGATTGAGCACTGATCCTGGGTAAACTCCTGCTCCTCTTCCCCTGCTCCCTCTTCCTGACAGTGTGACTTCTCTTCCTCCTCTGCTGCTGCTCCTCCTCCTCCTCCTCCCGAGCCTCCTCCTCCACCATGTCTAGGTCCAGATCAGGAGGCCCTCCTCCTCCTCCTCCTCTTCGCCCTCCTGTTCTTTGTTTGGTTTCTACCTCTCTCCTCGTCCTCCTCTTCTCTCCTCCTCCTCCTCGCTGCTGGCTGAGGGAGGCGGTTGTCATGGTTACTGTTTCCACATCTTTCTCCTCTGTGTGTGAAGAGGAGGAGGGGGAGGAGCCTCCTTCCTCAGGGCCTGAAGGAGAAACAAAGAAATAAAGACGTTGAGCTGCAGTTCATCTGACGACCACCAGAGAGAGCTGTGACATATCACCACCATGTTACTAACATATTACTAACGTGTTAATAACATGTTAATACTGAACTAATGACACATACCTACCATGTTATGTCACAATAACAATAACACATTACATAACATTAGAACATGTAACTTCCTGTTTAAATGCTATCATGTGATGTTGCTAAATTAATTCCATAAATCCCATGAAATAAAGTAAAAGTGCTGAAGATGAAGACATGAAGAAGAAAGGATGAGAGACGTTGGAAAAGGAGAACAGGAAGTTACCAACCGCGAGTTTTCAGTGCGTCCAATCACGTAGAAGCAGGGTTCCCCCTGTTTAGAGTTGGTCATACAGAGAGACAGGCTGGACAACTCCACTGAGGAAGAGGAGGAGGACGAAGAACAGGACAGGAAGTACAGGAAGAGGAAGTGTAAGAACAAGAGAATCCCAGAGCTGTGATTGGACGATTCAGGTTCAGAGAGTTGTGAAGTGAAAGACTTTTACTCAACTCTAACTCTAACCTGTGTAGTCAGGTGTTACAGGTCACCTGTGTGGTCAGGTGTTTACAGGTCACCTGTGTGGTCAGGTGTTACAGGTCACCTGTGTGGTCAGGTGTTACAGGTCACCTGTGTGGTCAGGTGTTACAGGTCACCTGTGTGGTCAGGTGTTACAGGTCACCTGTCAGGTGTCTGCAGAGCTTTAGTGTGTCTCACCGTAGTCGGGTACGTATCCGTTCCCCTTCTTGAGGACCAGGTGGATCCGGTGTCCTCCTCTCCTGATCTGCTCCACAGCCTGACTGTGAGTCATCCCTGATGTACTGTCTCCGTTTATCTCCACCAGCTGGTCCGACACCTGAGACACCAGGTACACAGGTACACCTTTTATTCAACATCACTTCAACCGGTTATCTATTCATTTTACTCAAAACTATCCAAAAGTGGTGAAGTGAGTCTTCTGTTGGTGGTCTGTGAGGAGCCCAGAGGACAGGTGACCCAGGTCTGAGGAGGTCCTGATGATGTCACACTGATGATGTCACACTGTCCTGACGTCTCTGCAGCCTGCAGGAGGCGCTAACGGCTCTGATTATGAATATTTAAAGGACACGTGTGGAAGCAGCTGGGCGCTGAATGTTTGATGTCTGTAAATGATTTAATATCAAACAGAATATCTTTCACACCAGCTGGAGATCTGAAATATTGATCACCTGTGAAACTTGAACATGATTCACCAGGTAAAGCTGCTGTGAGTTATTGTTGGAATGCTGCTTCAGCATTCCAAGTACTGTTCTTCAAATCTTTATTCAACTTCTACTATTTCTTCCGTACGTGTTTCTGCTCTCTTCTCCTTCCACATGTTTGAAGCTACAGAAACCGTTTGAATATCAAAATGTTCAGCTCTTCCAGGAGAGGGGTGATATGTCTCTTCATATGTCCGGGTTACGATTGATGTGAGACCTGTCAACAGATTGACACACTTACTAATTTCCCGGGCGGGTGAACCCGGTCTAGTTGTGCTGAGGCAGTGAGACCCCCAACCATGCTGTTCTACGTTCTCCCTTGAACCCCCCTTATTCTGTTCCGCGGTCTAAACATGACCCCCAACTATCCTACGCTGCGGTCTAACATGACCCAACCTATCCTTGTCTGCGGTCTAACATGACCCAACCTATCCTTGTCTGCGGTCTAACTTGACCCAACCTATCCTTGTCTGCGGTCTAACATGACCCAACCTATCCTTGTCTGCGGTCTAACATGACCCAACCTATCCTTGTCTGCGGTCTAACTTGACCCAACCTATCCTTGTCTGCGGTCTAACTTGACCCTCACCTATCCCGTCCTGCGCTCGGACCCTCCGCAGGGCCGACACCTCTCTATGTTTCGGTATCTGTTGAAATCCTACCATACTCCACTATGGGCTATGTAGACCCGCACTATGCTGTCTCTGTGGTCTTCCAGACCCCGTATCCTCGTCTGCAGTCCCCCGTGACATTCCTCTGTCCTTTGCTTTGACTAACTGGACCTCTTACCTCGGGTCTAACATCTACTCGTTCATGTTCTACCCTTAGATTTCTGTCAGGACTCATTTTCTATTTTCTTAGGATATTCACCACAGCAGTAGGTAAGGTATTTATTTATTAATATAAATACATTTCTTTTGGGGGATCAGGCCTGTTGGCCCTCAGGATCCCTACCCTCAGTGATAGTACTTCAGGATGGAGTCCAATCAACAAAGACTTTGCTCTTTTCATATGTGATGCATGTATAATAAATCATTGTTAAATTATAAAACAAGTCTCTCCTGATTGAACTACAGCTATTACTATGACTACTGATACTACTACTTATACTACATCTTCTAATGCTCCTAATACTTCGACTACAACTACAACTTCTACTAGTACTACTACTACAAATATCACTACTGCTGAATATGTGTTAAGCCACAGAAACTGTTCGAATATCAAAATGTTCAGCTCTTTCAGGAGAGGGGTGCTTTGACTTTTCATATTTATAATCTTTCAACTTTTTGAAATATTAAGCTTTTTGCAATTTTCTTTTGAATGGGATCTCTATGGAGAAAATCTTCAAATCCTGTTAAACTTCTTCAACTTTCAAAGCCTTCTTCTTCTCATACTTTCAGCTACAGACACCATAGTTAGACATTTCAACTAGAAGGGTTTTCAGCAGTGCAGTTTAAATGATTTCAGGCTTCAACATCATTCAGACAGGTAGTCTCCCATTTCTGTACTTTCAGCAATGTTTGTGCAATCAATTTCAGCTTTCAGCATCCCAACGCATTTTCAGCAGGAAATGCATTTTCTAATACCAATGAGAAGGGTTGTTACTTTAGTTTGGTGACAGTATACTGATGATAAAACTACCAAAATAAGAGCTGGATGACAGTACACTGATGCTAAAACTACCAAAATAAGAGCTGGATGACAGTATACTGATGATAAAACTACCAAAATAAGAGCTGGATAACCGTATACTGATGATAAAACTACAAAATAAGAGCTGAATGATAGTATCCTGATGATAAAACTACCAAAATAAGAGCTGGATGATAGTATATTAATGATAAAACTACCAAAATAAGAGCTGGATGATAGTATACTGATGATAAAACTACAAAATAAGAGCTGAATGATAGTATACTGATGATAAAACTACCAAAATAAGAGCTGGATGATAGTATATTAATGATAAAACTACCAAAATAAGAGCTGGATGATAGTATACTGATGATAAAACTACCAAAATAAGAGCTGGATGACAGTACACTGATGCTAAAACTACCAAAATAAGAGCTGGATGATAGTATACTGATGATAAAACTACAAAATAAGAGCTGAATGATAGTATACTGATGATAAAACTACCAAAATAAGAGCTGGATGATAGTATATTAATGATAAAACTACCAAAATAAGAGCTGGATGATAGTATACTGATGATAAAACTACCAAAATAAGAGCTGGATGACAGTATACTGATAATAAAACATGTTGGTGTGGGAGGTCCTGGTCGCCTCCTGCAGGCTGCTGGTTCTCATGGAGGACTGGACCGTTCAGGTCTCACTCGACCAAACAAAAAGACTTCCTGTAGACCTTCACAGTAAAAGCCTTCCAGAGAAGAGAACCGATTCTGGCTTTTAATGTGAAACAGCTGCAGGAAGTGAGTGTACGTGTGTGTGTGTGTGTGTGTGTGTGTGTGTGTGTGTGTGTACCTGTATCTTGTTGCTGCGCTGGGCCGGCCCCCCCTCCATCAGTCCCAGGACATAGAGCCCCATGTTGTACTCGCTGCCCCCCCTCAGAGAGAACCCGAACCCTGTAGGACCTCGTTCCAGATCCACGTTGTAGAACCTGGTCTCCTCCTGACAGACAGACAATAATAAAGTACTGCTGATACTAGTGTTAGTACTACTAGGACTAAGTGTTATCACTACTTGTACTAGTACTACTTCTTATCTCATAGTATTTGAGTCAGTGTCAGGAAAATATAAATGAAACAATTTATAGAGAACAAAGTCACAATTCTATAGAACAGGTTAAAGTAATTATAAGAACAAATGTAAAAATGATAATAAAGTCAAAGTGTTTTGAGACAATATGTTTATATGTATTTCCTGATGTTTCGTCCTTGTAATAAAAGTTGTTCATGTTGAAACATTAAACTTCAGCTCTTCTTCATCATCTTCATCATTTAACCTCAAAAACGTTTTCAAATTGTACTTTTATTTATCTCAGAATATTTTGTTAGTTCTCCTTCACAGTAGTTTATGAGTTCACACTGGATCCTGCATCTTTTAAATATACAAGTACTACTAAGTACTACTACGACTATCAGTACTGTTACTGCTACTACAGTTAATACTGAAGATTCAACCATCACAACTACTACTGTGTACTGATACTAGTACTAAAGTGTGTACTGATACTAGTACTCAAGTGTGTACTGATACCAGTACTCAAGTGTGTACTGATACCAGTACTAAAGTGTCTACTGATACTAGTACTAAAGTGTGTACTGATACTAGTACTAAAGTGTGTACTGTGTACTAGTACTAAAGTGTGTACTGATACTAGTACTAAAGTGTGTACTTGTACTACACTGACCGTTGACCTCCCTCTGGATCCTTTCATCACTCGGCCGTCGATGTCCAGCTCTGCCCCCCCCGACAGAGAGAAGGAGTCTGAGGAGAGACGACCTTCTTAAAGGGCCAGTTCATCAACAATACAATTCATATTAGTGTGTGTGTACTTACAGTGCGTGTGTGTGTGTACGTACGGTGTGTGTGTGCGTACGGTGTGTGTGTGCGTGTGTGTATGTACGGTGTGTGTGTGCGTGTGTGTACGTACGGTGTGTGAGTTAGTGTGTGTGTGTGTGTGTGTGTATGTACATACGGTGTGTGTGTGTGTGTGTGTGTGTATGTGTACGTACGGTGTGTGTGTGTGTGTGTGTGTACGTACGGTGTGTGGTGACTCTCAGCCTCAGTGAGTTCCCGGCCCTCCTCAGGATCTGGGTCAGTTCTCTGTGCTTCAGACCTCCGACCCCTCGACCCTCCACGGCCTCCAGCTGGTCTCCAGGTTGGATCTGACCGCTACGAGCCGCCGGGCTGCCACGACGCACCGTCACGAAGCGATGAGACATCAGGGAGGAGGGGGCTGTAAATGAACAGAAGGGTTAGTGTAATAAGAGCTGAGGGATAGTATTATATACTGATGATAAAACTACCAAAATAAGAGCTTTACATTACATAACAGTCACTTTACTTTAATATTATCTGTTGGTATTTGCGCTGACTGGAGATGCAGAGTGAATAAAGCCTTTTTCACCAGCTCTTATCAAGACCCGTCCCTCAGCAGAGAAGACTATTGGACCGCAGCCCAAGTTTGACAACCAGTGAGCTGCAACCTTTCTGTGCAAAAAACAAATCAGCCTCAAAGTTTTGGGATTTTCCGACAGTAAAATATCTTTCAGGACTCAGTGAACTGTTCTATGCATGCTTCAGGTTTGTATCTGCAGCCTCAGACAAAAAGAGAATCTATGAAGCATGTCTCTGAAGCACTGTGTTAGGCCTCATTTGGAGCGCCGGCCCTTTAAGACCAGCACGCACAGCTGATATTAATGGTGCTGATTAAAGTCTGTGTTCAGGGTGAATATTTGTTTGTCAACCACCAACAGACTGAAGAGGAGCCACTGGTTTAGTGTTTCACAATCTGATTTCCATAAATCAACGCTGACTGATGATTATTGGTTTGGACTAACGAGGAGTTTGTCGTCGGCATGTTTCATGTATGTTCACGCTGAATGGCCTCTTATCAGCGGAGGAAGGTAAGAGGATTTGATCTCATGATGTGGTGGTGAATTCTGAGCTCTTGAGTGCAGTGTTGCCAGATTGGACTGGTTTACCCCAGTTTGATGACGTTTGATGAAGTTGGGCTTGTAGATGCTTTTGAAAACGAAACGAGCTGCCATGTTGTGGTCAGAAACACTCATTATAGACTCGTTTGATTTGAGAAATACTTGATTGACGTGAGTTGTATTCCATCGTGTCACCGGGACGTCATCATTGACATTGACATGAGAATTTGTGTGTTTTGTTGTCGGACTCCGCTCTTTTCTATCTTTGGTTACTTGATGCAGATATGAAGCTGTTGATGTGTTCTCTATTGAGCATGTGATGGGTTTCACACAGCTTTCTGGAAAAGTTATGATTTGGGCTGTTTTATTTATTGGATTAATTTGTAATTGAAAACCATTTAAAAGCAAAATACATGTTTTAAACAAGTCCTAATAACCCCAAAGTTATGAGTGTTTTTGTTGTAAAGTTACGAGTGCTTTTGTACAGAAAGAAAATAGAAATGATGTCGTCCTGCTGATAACAGCTCCAGATAATAAACACTTGAACTGGTCATTAGGACGTTCTCTGTGCTTCAGTTAGTGTTTTAGAACCTCTTTAGAACCAGTCAAATTCAGCTCCTTCCTGCTCTGAACTCAGTTTCGTCTCTAAATGGAGAGAAAAGAATCCATTTGTGGGAGTTGGTTCTTTACACACACAGACAGACTGACTGACTCTGTGAGAGAGACTGAACACTTCTATTAATACAACTCTGAGATTATATTAAAGCTGCTGCTGAACTTCAGCACCGGGTCCTCTGCTCTTCTCATAAATATGAATACAGAACCTCATTAACGAGAAATAAAGTTGTCACACTGACTCTCACTACTACAGATCCAAGTTTCTGAAAGCTGATTTTCACAGAAATGAAGTGAAACAAAAGGAAAAGCGACCATTGTTTGGAGGATTTATAAAAAGGAGCGTCTGTTAGTTTTTCTTGGTTTAGATCAGAGACTCAAACAAACGGTGAAGTAAACAGGATTCATGAAGAATGGACTGAAACGTGTGTGTGTGTGTTTAAGTTTAAACTGTGGAGGAATGTGAGCTGATAAGAAAAGAGTTCAACAACATGAAGCTGCAGAGTTTGATGTTTTCCAGACAGAAGCTACATGTTCTCTCTCCTAAAACACATGTTTACAGATTCATGAAGAGGATATCAGATCATCATCGTGTTTTAAAGCTCCATGAAGAAACTTTCTGTCCAACAAATGTGTTCAACATAAAAATCGTTGTCTTCTTCACTGTCTTTGTCTACAACATTACTTGGCTTGTTATCGCCACCAACTGTCCATCAGTGGAACAACATGAAACCGGGCAAGAAAAGAAACGCCACATATTTCCAAATCCCTGGTTTCCCCCCTAACAGTGAACATCTCAGCAGAGTGAAATGAAATGGAGAGATCACTTCACAGCTGGTACGGAGAGGAGGAAACATCACGCTCACCGACTAATACAAACCTACCCATCTATACAACATTAAATAGAGCAGAAACCCAGTACTCTAGTTCTCACACACACACACGACTTACATTTGGAGTCCTTCACACTTTTCAGAGCCGACTGCAGTCGCTCCAACATGATGACCAGACCAGAAACAAGCAAATACAAGTGTCTGTCTGTCTGTCTGTCTGTGCGTGCCTGAGACAGGTCTTGCCTCTGGAAGCGGACGAGCGAGAGTGTATGAGCAGCAGGGAAAAGAGAGACAGCTGGGGAGGTAGGGGGCGTGGCCAACAGAGCAGATAACACACACTAACAGAAGAGATTATTGTTCATGTTTCAGAGGAGGCGATGCATTTGAGGTCTCTTAAACTGAGCTGTAAATCAGGTCGTTCCTTCCAGCTGAACGCAGTTTAATCAGTGGAACAAACTCAGAAACTCAGCTGCACAGTTCATCACAGCTGTATGATGTGTCTGTTGTTAGAGTTCGGTCGTTCATGCGACTTTGTGTCCCATCCCCCGTCTGAACACTAAACAAACAACGGATACACGCTCATAATAATGCCTCAAAGTGGTATTCAGGGTATGACTGAAATCTAAACAGGGACTCCATCTATCTTCATGTAGGTTCTGAAAGGGTCCAAGAAGGAAGTCCTGTCTTCTAAGCTACCTTTTAATCAACTCAGACTAGGGCTGGGGGGTATAACCAAAAATGCATATCACGGTATTTTGTAAGATTCTGGCGGTTTCACGGTATATCACGGTATTTATTTTTCCAAGTTAAAGCATTAATTAATTAACGCCGAAAAGAAATGGCCGGCCAGCGAGTGGTGAACAGCTGTTTGTGTGGCGTGTCTTCCGTTCTGTCACTTCCTGTTTCCTTCATCTACATTCCCCTGGGTCCTAAGGCCCTCCATGTACAGCTTCTTATCACCCTCTATGTACCAATGTACATTTAAAACAAATACCACACATATTACGGTAATCAGCGTTGCATATGTGTCTGACCAAAATACCGTTTGTTGTTCAGTCTGTGTTCATCCTGCATCGCTCTGTTCTGTTCTTTAATGTAACGTTACTGGATCGACAGAGCCTCTCCCAGCTGTTAGCAGACTGTTGTTAGCTAGCTTTACCCAGCATGCAGTTCGGCGGTGACATTTTATAAATGTACAATTATTACTACTGTTACAAATTGTTTGTGTCACAAACTGTTGTGTCGTGGTGTTTGCCCTGTTAAAGATCGTTAGTTGTGGGTTGTTAATTGTTGTTATAAAGTTATGACCATGACTAGGGTTCCCTCTCAATACACTTAAGACAAATAGCTCCGACCGTAGTGCTCCCAGCGGCGAAAAATATATTTTGCTGCCTGTTGAAGAGCGACAGAAGTTGTTTAAGCTATGCACCGGTATGACGGTATATGAAAAATTCATATCATATGGGAAATTGAAACCGGTATACCGGTTGAACCGGTATACCGCCCAGCCCTAACTCAGACTCTCACCAGCTTTGACTGTGTTTCAACACCTCTAAATACTTTGAGATCTTTCAGATGCTATTTGAAATCTGTCCCCAAAATACAACAGGAGTTAGAAGGATACCAGAACCAGACCAACCACCCAGGTCTTCCACCTGTTCAGGTCTGTGCAGGAAGAGTTGAAGTCCTCACATACTAAGTCTTTTAAACTTAACTGAAGTCTTTTGAATCTAAAGTAGTACTCAATCAGAGTCTTAACACACAGATGTTGTACTAATACTGTTGGAATCAGTGGGAGTTACTCTTTTTGGCATCTCTGTGTTCTTTAGATGTTACCTGATAATCGTCATTGTTTTCTTCAGCATCACCACACTGTCCTAGAACACGTTTAGTTCAGCGTTCACACAGTGTTTGAATAAAAAGAGATTCACTGGGACTCACCCCCATTGGTGACTTCCTGAGAGGCGATGACGAATCCAAAACCTTCTCCCGCCCGCCTCCTTAGATCCACCTCCACCGTCTTTACTCCTCCTCTTCCGTCCTTGGCTATTGCTCCCAGTGCTCCTCCCCCAACGACTCCCCCTCTGATGGGGGGAGGCCCACCAGCGCTCTCCTCTACTCCCAGCAGATCACGTGGCTCTAAGGTCAGCGTCACGGGAACGGAGTCCAGGAAGCTGGTGCTCTGGATAAGGGCAGAGGCCGGGGGCCCGTTTGGAGTCTGGGCAGGAGGGGCTCCTGGAAAAACAAGGAGTCAGACTGATGGAAGCAGGAGGACAAGGAGGGATGAGGACTCGATCGGGGCAGTTACCTTGGTGGGTCCCTGGGGCTGGTAGGTGCCCCTCCTGGGGACTCTCCAGGACCAAACCAGCCTGATTGAGTGGGGGGACCCCCACTAAGGCACCCGTGGACTGGGAAGGCGAGTCGGCTGAAGTTGGGGTGTGGGAGGAAGAGGGCGTGGCCAGGCCGTGTGGGGAGGGGAGGGGCTTGTAGAGGTTGGGGGTGACGACTGGGGAAGACACGGGACCTGTCGGAGGGACAAAGATATTCATTGTGATCGTCGGTTCACCTGTAACGCGACTCAAGCTTTTATTGGTTCACACGTACCTCCTCTGTAGACCAGGAGTACCACCTCTCCCTGTTTGGTGTGTTCTTGTAGGACTCTCTGGACCTGAGGACAGAAATTTACCAATGGTTATGTACGGAAACTTATATGCAGAGGTACCCCCCCAATGCTAAAACCTGTTCCAGAAGATTTTTCCATCCTGGGATAAGAGTGAGGAGTCTCCAGAAACCAGCTCAGGAACAGATGTCTCCTGGCGTCTTATCTTTTAACACCAGACGCCTGATAAACGAGCCATAGAACATCCTGGCATCACCCTCCAAGACCCAGGGAGGTTTAGAGAGGTTCAACTTGTCACCAAACTTCAGCATCTCTTTAAGAGAAGGACCCAAAACACCAGGACTACAACGTCCACTGGAGGACCACAGACCAGGAGACACAGTCTCTGAAAGACTAAATAGATGCTGTTGTCACGGAGAACCAGGGAGGAAGCCGGATGGAGGAGGAGGCCCAACCTCAGATCTGGTTGAACCACTAGTATCTCCTTGTTTGTCTGAAACCTACTGAGGCCTTTGGAGTGACTTCATGGCGACAGTCTGAGTCTCTGGACAGCCAATGAGAGTGGAGTATTGTGAGACTATGTTGACCTTTTACCTGAGAGAAGCTGAGGCTCTGCACGTCTGCTCCGTTGATCTTCACTATTGCGTCCCCCGTCTGCAGCGAGGGGCAGTGCCTTCGATCCCAGACCCGCCTCACCACCGCCAGCTGACCTCCTTGACCCGCCGCCATTACGCTGAACCCCAGTCCGCCGCTCTCACTGCGCCTGAGGGCCACCGGTACGAGCTCTCCAGAGGGAGCTGACCCGGGCGACCCCGCTGCCCCGAGGGGGAGCACCAGCCCTGGGTTCCCTCTGGAGCCTGGGGAGGGTGTTTGGTGATTGGCTGGACAGCCATTAAAGCCGCAGTATGGCACGTCTCTGGGCGGGGTCAGGGCGAGGGAAGTCTGGGGCATCGGTGGGCGCTGCACAGGAGCACCGGGAGGGGAGGAGGAGGTGGGTTTGTTAGCGGCGGTGGGGCTGGTGGAGTTTTGCAGGAGGCCCGTCTCTGGCTGAGAGAGGGGCAGTTTGGACAGAGCGTGGGAGGATGAGGAGCTGATGGGGAGCGTGGAGGAGGAGGAGATGGGGAGCGTCGACGTAGACAGGTCACTCTCTGAAGACCTGGAGCTCTGATGTTGGAGGAGTGAGGAAGAGGAGAAGGCGGGGAGGGTGCTGCTGTTGTAGCGAATCAGAGAAGACCTGCGAGGGGGTGAGAAGAAAACCGATGTTTTATACAAATGAAATGTTGATTTCAAGAGCATCACAAACACTTACTGTATGTCAATTACTACTGATGCTACTGTTGATGCCTTGGTTCCACACCTGGACATAACCTCTCCTGACAAAGCTCCATCTCACCTGCGTGTTCCAGCGTTCGACAGGCCGCCGTCAGAGTCACTGTGGTGGATGGCTGCTGTCCTCTCCGGGGGTGGTGGTGGACCCGATGGGGGGTCAGAAGAGGAAGTGGGCATCAGCGGGCCCGTCAGCCCGTTCATCATTGGCTGAGCAGCGTAGCAGGGCGGGGTTTGCCTCGACCCTAGATTTCAGAGTTATTACTTATTAGATATTAGATATGTGATGGATTTTATTGGATTTTTTTCTTGTGTTGTCGAATGATAGATATTAGTGACCATGTTTCTGACCTGGTGTGCTGCCGTTGGCGTCCAGCGTTCGACTATAGGTGAGGTGTGTCGGCCCGCGGTTCAGGTCGGGGGGGTTAGGCGGCTCACTGGGCGTCTGTGGCTGTTGAAGAGGTTCGGAAGTCAGATACAAGGTTGGCGATTAACACAGGGTCACTGTTGTAGAAGTCACGACATATACCGCACCGGCTCCAGACTCTGTTTGGGACATCCATCCGGGTTGTAGAGCATCGGGTATCCTCTCCTCAGCACCACGTCCACACTCTGACCCATCGACACCGACTTCAGCATCTCCACCACCTCTTTGTGAGAGCGACCCAGCACACAGCTGTCGTTGATGTGGACCAGGATGTCCGCTGGAGGGACCACAGACCAGGAATACACAGTCAGTCTACTGCTTATTGGGTCTTAATCTGACCCACGAGAGAGTGAGATAGACCCGTAATGTGGTGTTTGACCAGACTTTGCTGATGCTAAACTACATTCCAAACCCTGACAAACTTCACAATGTGGTCTTTACTCCATCAGGTCCCTGACAGTGTATCTGTAGGTTTTAGGTGTTTCCTAAAGCTGCAGGATGTAAAGACGTTTGTTCTGCAGCTTCTAAAATAATAAGTTAAATAAGTGACTTTATTCATGTGGACAAAATCCTTTTTTCTCTGCAGCTGAACAGCATTTAGTGTTCAGGAGTTTGTGTGTGTGTGTGTGTGTGTGTGTGTGTGTGTGTGTGTGTGTGTGTGTGTGTGTGTGTGTGTGTGTGTGTGTGTGTGTGTGTGTGTGTGTGTGTGTGTGTGTGTGTGTGTGTGTGTGTGTGTGTGTGTGTGTGTGTGTGTGTGTGTGTGTGTGTGTGAGAGAGAGAGAGACATTCCTGACTATTTATCCTCAGTGCACGTGAGCAGGTCTGACAGTGTGGGAGAGAAAGGAGACTGTGTGTCGGACAGGTTAAAGAGTGTGTGTGCATTAGTTGTGTGGATCATGAGGTTGTGTCGTTGGTTCTCAGCTCTTTATTTTTCTCAGACAGCACCATAATCCTCCAGAGAGGGAGGAGTGCGTTTAAACCTCCATCTCCATTAGTTCACACCTGGCTGGACCCACCTGTCAATCACAGGTGTCATTAATCACCCTCGTTAATGTTATTAGTTCCACCTGTATTGTCAGGTAGACATGGCCTCTGATTCAAACAATAAAGAAATGAACTGCTGTGATGATGGAACCCAAGCGGGGAGAACGTTTAGACGAGGAACAAAAGTAAAACTTATCTTTGTGTTCTTAGGGCCCGAGCACCGACGGAGTCGGAGCGGAGGACCTATTGTTCTTCTAATGTTTATTATCGTACCTGTTTCGTCGCAAAAAGGAGGTGCTTGGGATACTGGAAAACTTTTGAAATTTGGCACGCAAGCCAGAATTTGCGAAAATTGCAGTCTGATTGGGGTGTCCAGCTGCGGTATGAAATATTGGCTCGATAGCGCCCCCTATTGAGTAGCCCCAACATTGTGTTTCACCTAGCTGTATGAAATTTGGTAGGTATGTGGATCGTGATGGGACGCACAGAAAATCCTCTTGGAATTTTTCACTAAACCAAACAGGAAGTCGGCCATTTTGACTTTTATGATGTTTTTTGACCATTTCAAGGCGTCATACTTTAACGAACTCCTCCCAGAGATTTGACCCAATTGACTTCAGATTCGGTCAGTATGCTCTTGAGACCTTGGCAGTGAAAAGTTACTCAAAGATCAAAAAGTTATCGAACTATGTATCCGTGGCACGGCGTCAAAAAAACACCATTCGCCATGAAACAGGAAGTTGTTGTAACTTGGCCATACATTGTCTAATCTGCTCCAAATCTCTCATATGTCATAACATCCTGACCCGGAACACATCTATATGATAATTTAGAATCATAGTAATAGCGCCACCTAGTGGCAACTGGAAGTTATAGGTTGTGTACTTTGACATCCTGCTCCTCACAGATTAATCGGATCCCTCTCAAATGTTGTCAGAAAAGTCTTAAGACCTTGATAATGCTTCATTGTGAAGATTGTAGGAAGTTGTTGAAGGGCGGCGACGTGGCGGCTCGGCGAATTTCGATCCTTCGCCATGAAGAAATAAACTGATGTAACTCAACTCCACATCATCAGATCTTTACCAGATTCCACATGTTTGATTAGACTCCCGGCCTGAAGACATCTGCAGGCCAATTTTGAATCATAGTCATAGCGCCACCTACTGGTAACAGTCAGTTAAAGTCTTTATACGTTGGCTTGTTTCTCTTAGTAGGTAAATTAGATCAACATCACATTAGTTCCACACAAATGTAAGAAGTTCATAATGCCAGTTCATGAAGCTTTTGATGTTTCGTCGAACGCCGTTGCCGTGGCGACGCAGTCTTCGCCGTGAAAAACGAAGGTAATTTTGAGAGGCTAGAAATGCTCGAAACATAAGCAAACTTGGCACACAGATTACAGCCCAAAATGTAGTTATATAATATGATTTTATTCGTTCAGAGGGACAAATCGGCTCAATAGCGCCCCCTACAATATTTAGACGAAGCAGCCCTCGCAGTACGTTTTACATAGATTTACAAAATTTGGTAGGCACATGTATCACATGTGGACTTAAAATAAAGTCTCTTGGGACCATGCTCTAAACCCAACCGGAAGTCAGCCATTTTGAATTTGTTATGAATTTCTAGTGTCGTTTTTGTCATTTCCAGGTGCTCTACTTTAACGAACTCCTCCTAGGGAAATAATTGAATCAACTCCAAATTTGGTCAGAACAATCTAAAGACCTTTGTGATGAAAAGTTACTCAAAGCTTGTTGTTTCGTGAAAAGCTGTTGCTGTGGCGACGCATTCTTTGCCATGAAAAACAAAGGTGTTTTTGAGGGGCTAAAAATACTCAAAACATAACCAAAATTGTCACACACATTCAAAATCCTGAATGTAGTGTGACGACCCTGTCTGCCTGTGTGGCTGCTTTCCTTGCAGGTGTGGCAGAGGATCGTCAGGCAGAGTGGGGACATCTGAGGCAATTAACAACACTGGCCCTGTGTGCCAGTGCACCCTTTATAAGAACCCTCTGGATCCTCAGTTTGCCTGGCTCCTTCCTGAGACACCCATTTTGGTTTCGGTTATGGTTTGTTTCTACACTATGCAACGCTGCATATACACTTTACACGCACCCACTCACTTACACTGCTGAAATGACTGACTTCACATGTCACTGTTAGTTTATGTTTGTCTTTTATATTACTTTAAACTTAATAAATAATTGATTAACTGTTTCATTGAATGCGTCTCCCTTTTTTGTCATGGCCGTTCGGCCCGGTTTGTGACAGTAGTTATCTGATGTGATTTTAATGCTTCAGAGTGGCAAGTCGGCTCGATAGCGCCCCCTACAATATTTCAACGATGCAGCCCTCGCAGTACGTTTCACCTAGGGGGCGACCGTGGCTTACTGGGTAGAGAGGGTTGTCTGCTAACCGCAAGGTCACTGGTTCGATCCTTGGCTGCAACGTGTCCTGTGTCCCTGAGCGAGACACTGAACCCCTAACTGATCCCTGGGCGCCTGCATGGGCAGCCCACTGCTCCATACATATACAGGGATGGGTCAAATGCAGAGAATAATTTCCCCACTACTAAATATAGGAAGGTTATAGGACTAATGAAGGAAGGTTTCTTCTTCTTCTTTTCTTTCTAGATGTATAAAATTTGGTAAGCAGATGTATCCCATGTAGACTTAAAAAAAAGTCGCTTTTGCAATTTCCAGTCGCTCTATAACGAACTCCTCCTAGGGAATTAATCCAATCAGCTTAGAATTTGGTCCGAACAATCTAAAGACCTTACCGATTAAAAGCTTTAGGTTTCATCCAACGACGTGGATATGGTGTGATGGCCATTTTACATGGTTCACCATCATCCATCAAGCTGTTGTAACTCAACTGTACTTTGTCAAAACTGTCCCAAACTTGACATGCTTGTTGACTGTCATGGCTTTAGGACTTCTGCATGCCAATATTAACTCATAGCCATAGCGCCACCTACTGATAAGCACGGACGTAAGCAGGATTCTATAATTACAGCGGCCTAAACACTGAACTTATTGAAAGGGTTTGTGGGCACACCATGAGAAAAAGACTTCTCTGATCTAAATATGTGCAAACTAAGATGCTTGGAGAGCAAACGTTAGATAACAGTGGATGTTCAAACCATGTCAGTGGGCATTAGTATAAATGATCTGTCCAGAGCTTCTTCATGACAATCAGGTTAAACGTTACAATGAATGCTTCACACTACAATCTAAAGTTACAGAAGAACTTAAAATGAAAACAGTGTCAAATTAAAGTGTTCAAGTAACAGCAAATGGCACTACTGTTTTGTTAACTTTCATGTAAGTCCAAATACAATCAGCAGGACACTGCAGGGAGTTGAACCCCATCCCAGTAAACTGACAGTCTGTGATGTTACAAACACTGAAGCACATTCACACACATTCATTTTCTTAATGATCTCTAATTTATGATTGTATCGGAGGTACACTCAAAACATTTGAGGCTTAAGACCTGGCAACATGATCTTGCTACGCTGCTGGTCTACGCAGGAAAAATCTCACTCGTGCACGCAGAGTGTGATGGACACAGAAATGCATGGCCGCGTCACCCAGAGAGATGCCAGGACCCTCGATCAATGCTGCTCGCAGCTTTAATTAGAATTATTATTTCTCAATAGAAACACCTGAGCAGGTGAATCAGTACCTGTGTTTAGAGCTGGTGGTCCTCCAGGTGTGACACTGTACACCTGCAGGAACTCTCTGGGTCGACTGCCTCCCACGATGTTGAAGCCGAAGCCTCGAGGGCCTTTGGAGAGCCGGGTGTGGATGGAGTAACCCTTCAGCTGAGCGGGCTGCTCCGTGAACTCTGGGACTGAGACACAGACACGGATATCCTCAAGCACTAGATCCTACATTTCCCATAATGCAGCTGCTCCGAGTCCTACATTAGAGGCTGGTAAACAGCCACGTCCTTTAAACACACCTCCAACATTAAGAGCTTTTACTTCAGCTGAAGAGCCACCTGGTTATCCACTTTAGACACATTTATATTTCTGTTTTTAAAATCTAAACCTGTAAAGTACCTAGAAACTAAAACTGTTCAGTTCATGTTGTGGAATAGAAGTATAAAATAGAATACAATTCAAATACTCAAGTAAATGACTTTAAAATGATACGTCAGGACAGTATTTGAGTGATGTACTTCTTTATATTCCTCCAGTGTTTTAGAAAAACTGATTACATCATCAAGAGGAAGATTCTACTGAAAGTGAATAATAATAATGATGATATTAACAATGTTTATTATTAGTATTACATGATGAATGTATTATAGTAGAATAAAGTAGAAGCTAACAGGATGTTAAATTGTGAGTCTTTGTTGCCTCCTGATGGCAGAGAATGTCAAAATAAAATGTTTAGTTTTCTCATTCAGAGCTCAAATAATATTTAAAGAATAATTAAAGAATAAACACACTAAAATAAAGTAAACGAGACATAAAATAATCCAATTCAAGGACATTTGAGAAACAAAAATCTAAAGAAATGAAGACGCTTAATATAAAAAAGACTAATACAATGAAACAAATCAAAATAAATAAGTACAAATAGAAAATACTGAGTTCAAGTTATCTAAACAAACCAATAACAGTTAACTATGAAGCAGACCGATAATCAATTAATCAATTAAACTCACGTTCTGTAGACGGACTCGTCTCTTTGCTCTGAGTTCGAGGATCCAGCCAGCTGGTCGTCTTTGATTTATGACTGAAAGAGTGACATCATCATCATAACCATCATCACCATCCTTATCATCATTACATTCCATTACATTACGGGAGACATTTTGGGGTTAAGTGTCTTGCTCAAGGACACATCGACATGCAACTAGCGGAGCCGGAGCCGGGGATCGAACCGCCGATCCCCGGCCACAGTCACCCACGTCATCATCATGACCATCATCCTCATCATAGCCACTGTAGGAAATTTGGGTTTAGAACTGTGCTTTAAGAAATTATAATAGAAGTGTTTAATGATTCATAATTAAGAAATGATAATTAGAAGATTCATAATTGTAGGAGTGTTTTAGAATTTGTAGTTAGAAGTGTATCTTAGTAGAATTTGTAGCACCTTTAGATCTATGCTTGTAAAACTTGTGAAGTTTTTGCCAAAAGTTGCAAATCCTTATCTTTATATAGTATGTTTATCATAGAAGTGTTACGCCATAAAAGACAGTCATTGAATGTATTAAACTGTTTTAGAGTAGCGAAGGGAAAGACAGGGATTTATAGACAGGCAATTTCAGCGGACGCAGAAGAAGCATCGCCCGAGCCAGGGGTCCTAGCTGGCTGAGAGAGAAGGAGGAGCCAGCTGGAGTTAGCCAATAGGAACTAAAATGGACAAGAGGGGAGGGGATTTCAAATTGTGAACAGGAAGTGCTGGGAAAGAATTCATTCTCTTTCCTCTGGTCTCAACGTGAGGGCAGTGTGCTTCCAGGCTGGGATGAGGGTAAAGATGCTTCTCTGCGCAGAGAATATATATCTATAGATACTGTAATTAATGTGCTTCACTCTGTAATTGTATTAGATTCAGTAGGATTAAATACTTTTTGATTGTAGACCAGTTTATGGTAGATTTTATTATCGCAGCGACTCTACTGTAGAACAGCAGTGGAGCGGAAATCAGCGGCCTTCTCTCTGTGGGGTAGAATTCAAGCCTCCACACCACCATCATCATCATCATCATCATGACCATCATCATCATCCTCATCATCACCATCCTCATCCTCATCATGACCATCATCATCATCCTCATCATCACCATTCCTCATCCTCATCATCACCATCCTCATCATCATGACCATCATCATCATCCTCATCATGACCATCATCACCATCACCATCATAACCATCATCACCATCCTCATCATCATGACCATCATCACCATCCTCATCCTCATCCTCATCATCCTCATCATCATCATGACCCTCATCATCACCATCACCATCCTCATCACCATCCTCATCATCATCCTCATGACCATCCTCATCATCATCACCATCCTCATCATCATGACCCTCATCATGACCATCATCACCATCCTCATCACCATCCTCATCATCATGACCCTCATCATGACCATCATCACCATCCTCATCACCATCCTCATCCTCATGACCATCATCACCATGACAATCCTCCTCATCCTCATCCTGACCATCATCACCATCCTCATCACCATCCTCATCATGACCATCATCACCATCCTCATCCTCATCATGACCATCATCACCATGACCATCCTCCTCATCCTGACCATCATCATCCTCATCATCATGACCATCATCACCATCCTCATCATCATGACCCTCATCCTCATCATCACCATCCTCATCATCATGACCATCATCATCCTCATCATGACCATTATCACCATCCTCATCATCATAACCATCATCACCATCCTCATCATCATGACCCTCATCATCATGACCATCATCACCATCCTCATCATCATCATGACCATCCTGATCATCATGACCATCATCACCATGACCCTCATCCTCATCCTGACCATCATCACCATCCTCATCATGACCATCATCACCATCCTCATCCTCATCACCATCCTCATCACCATCCTTCTCATCATCATCATGACCATCCTCATCATCCTCATCCTCATGACCATCATCACCATGACCATCCTCCTCATCCTGACCATCATCATCCTCATCATCACCATCCTCATCATGACCATCATCACCATCCTCATCACCATCCTCATCATCATCATGACCATCCTCATCATCCTCATCCTCATGACCATCATCACCATGACCATCCTCCTCATCCTGACCATCATCATCCTCATCATCACCATCCTCATCATCATGACCATCATCACCATCCTCATCACCATCCTCATCATCATCACCATCCTCATCACCATCCTTCTCATCATCATCATGACCATCCTCCTCATCCTCATCATCCCCATCCTCATCATCATCATGACCATCGTCATCATCCTCATCCTCATCATGACCATCATCATCATCATGACCATCCTCATCCTCATCATGACCATCACCATCATCACCCTCATCACCATGACCCTCATCCTCATGACCATCACCATGACCATCATCCTCATCCTCATGACCATCATCCTCCTCATCCTGATCATCATGACCATCATCACCATGACCATCCTCACCCTCATCACCATGACCCTCATCCTCATGACCATCATCCTCATCCTCATGACCATCCTCCTCATCATCCTCATCATCATGACCATCATCATCATCCTCATCCTCATCATCACCATCCTCATCATCATGACCATCATCATCATCCTCATCATGACCATTATCACCATCCTCATCATCATAACCATCATCACCATCCTCATCATCATGACCCTCATCATCATGACCATCATCACCATCCTCATCATCACCATCCTCATCATCATCATGACCATCCTCATCCTCATGACCCTCATCCTCCCTCATCCTGACCATCATCACATCCTCATGACCATCATCACCATCCTCATCCTCATCACCATCCTCATCATCATGACCGTCATCACCATGACCATCCTCCTCATCCTGACCATCATCATCCTCATCATCACCATCCTCATCATCATGACCATCATCACCATCCTCATCCTGACCATCCCCATCCTCATCACCATCCTCATCATCCTCATGACCATCATCACCATGACCATCCTCCTCATCCTCATCATGACCATCATCATCACCATGACCATCCTCATGACCGTCATCACCATCATCACCCTCATCACCATGACCCTCATCCTCATGACCATCACCATGACCATCATCCTCATGACCATCATCCTCCTCATCCTCATCACCATGACCATCCTCATGACCATCATCACCATCCTCACCCTCATCACCATGACCCTCATCCTCATGACCATCATCCTCATGACCATCCTCCTCATCCTCATGACCATCTTCCTCATCCTCATCATCATGACAATCATCACCATCCTCATCATCATCATGACCATCCTCATCATCCTCATCCTCATGACCATCATCACCATGACCATCCTCCTCATCCTGACCATCATCATCCTCATCACCATCCTCATCATCATGACCATCATGACCATCATCACCATCTTCATCATCATGACCATCCTCATCCTCATCCTCATGACCATCATCACCATGACCATCCTCATCATGACCATCACCATCCTCATCATCATGACCATCATCACCATCCTCATCACCATCCTCATCATGACCATCCTCATCATCCTCATCCTCATGACCATCATTACCATGACCATCCTCCTCATCCTGACCATCATCACCATCCTCATCACCATCATGACCATCATCACCATCCTCATCCTCATCATCATCATGACCATCATCACCATGACCATCCTCCTCATCCTGACCATCATCATCCTCATCACCATCCTCATCATCATGACCATTATCACCATCCTCATCATCATCATGACCATCCTCATCCTCATGACCATCATCATCATGACCATCACCATCCTCATCATCATGACCATCATCACCATCCTCATCATCACCATCATGACCATCATCACCATCCTCATCCTCATCACCATCCTCCTCATCATCACCATGACCATCCTCCTCATCCTGACCATCATCATCCTCATCATCCCCATCCTCATCACCATCCTCATCATCCTCATCCTCATGACCATCATCACCATGACCATCCTCCTCATCCTCATCATGACCATCACCATCCTCATCACCATGACCCTCATCCTCATGACCATCATCCTCATCCTCATGACCATCATCCTCATCCTCATGACCATCCTCCTCATCCTCATCATCATGACCATCATCCTCATCATGACCATCATCCTCATCATCATCATGACCATCATCATCCTCATCTTTCGTATCAACCAGACTGATTCATCTCATTATTGATGTTTTTAATCATCGTAACTCACTTGATGTAGTACGGCTCTCCTGAATCACTGAACGCCAGCTCCCAGTTCTCAGGCAGAGGACCTCTTCTTCCCCCTACTCCTCTTCCTCTTCCTACTCCTCCGTTTTCCGTTCCCTCTCGACTCCCCACCGCCAACTCCCACGATTGGCTGAGAGGCAGGATGGTGGGCGGGAGTCCAGCCGAACCTGCTATGACAGTGTGTGAGTCTTTAATGAACACACACACACACACACACACACACACACACAGAGCTCCTGATTCGTGACTACAAAGCCGATCAGCTTCAGTTATTGATCTGATGTGTAACCCTTCATTTAATGTTACTGAACATCTCTGATCTCTGTCTAACTGACTCCTCCCACCTGACCCCTCCTACCTAACTCCTCCTCACTGACTCCTCCTTCTACCTATATCCTCCTCATTGTTGTCTCCTTCTCCTCCTCCTCTCCTCCTCCTCCTACCTGACTCCTTTTTCCTGTTGCCTCCTTCTCTTATCTACCTGACTCCTCCTCCTCCCTAACTCCTCCTACCTGTCTCCTCCTCACTGTTGTCTCCTTCCTCCACAGCTTTCTCCAGGTTACTCAGAGATTTGCTCCTGGTCCTGAAGTTCCTCAGCAGGTTCCGGTGCTCCTGGTATGTGATTGGTGGACTCTCTGGACCGATGTGGACTGGGCGGGGCGTCCCGTAGTAGTTCCCTGTGATTGGAAGGCGACAAAAGGGAACAAATATATATTTCTGAGAGATTGTGACATTTTTAACACTGTAAATTATAAACGATAATATAGTAGATCATAAATAATGCACATTAATATGATCGGTAATCAGAGAGGAGGAAGTGATCAATGACACATGATTTAAATTAAAATAACGATAAAGAAAGAAAAATTAAACCAGAAAGAGAAACTAAAATAAATAAAAACCACAACAGGAGACAAATAAACGATTCATAAAAGATAAATATAATTATAAATCATTATTGTGAAAGAGGGCTTTGAACTGTCAAAGTAAAATGAGATCATAAATCAGGATAATATTCAGTTTGAGATTAAACAGACCAGACCGATCGTAGCATTTATTTTCGTCCATTTCCTGTTTTATTTTGAAAGGTACTGTCCTCATGTGTTTACTTCCTGTCTTTGTTTTTTATTCATAATAATCTTTAAACTTTCTCTCCAGATGACATCATACTCATTCTTCTCCTAACTGGTTTCACTTTGTTCTCTTTTCATGAGTGAACTCAGTTTCTATTTAAATCTCATTAATCCTTCAGATTAACAGAAGTGGGACGCAGCAGGTCGCTGGATTAAACCACTAAAGTCTCTTTTCCTCCCAAATACCATTCATCACATTCAGACTTCATCATAAACATACAGGTGACAGGTCACAGGTGAGCTGCTGTCAAAAGCTCAGTTTGTACTTTAAAATTATTAAAAAACCTGATCTTACAGAGTAAAAAGTACATGAAGTCTTTGTAAAAACATACTCATATGTATATAACATACATCATACAGTGATGATGTAACTTTACACTCTGTAAGCAACTTGCTGACATCATCATGTGACCGTGGGGGTCTTAAACGGCCGGTACACGTGGGTGCGTTGGATTGTCGTACCTTTGAACTTGCCGCTCTCCAGCAGAGCTCCGGACTCCTCCAGAGAGAAGAACTCCTCGATGGACACAAAGTTGTAGTCCACACCTGAGATCTCCCCGTCCCGAGGCTGCCTGGTCGTACCTGTAGGGGGGGACGGACATAGTGATGTCATCAGAGAGGGGCGGAGCCAGGAAGTGGACTCAGAGAGGTGATCAGTCTGAATGTAAATACATGTCTGTAAAGAGAAGAGCTCCCACTCTGAGGGACTAAAACGTATACACTCTATGTACTACACACACACACACACACACACACACACTGTAATCATTAACAGACAGAAACCTGCAGCTGCTTCAGGCTGAACTTTGAACATTAATTTAAAGAAACAAACCAACATGTCATCCTCACAGTGGACCGGGTATAAAAATATAGGTAGAGAAACTTTTAGTTAACAGACTGTGTGCGTGTATGTGTGTCTGTGTGTGTACAGTTGTGTGTGTGTGTGTGTGTCTGTGTGTGTACAGGTGTGTGTGTGTGTGTCTTACAGGGAACAGCTCTCAGGTACAGGTTCTCTCTGATGAGCTGCTGCAGCTGACTGTCCATGGAGCCCGGAGTGAAACACTTACTGAGGTACAACCTGAGGTCCTTACAGAGGGACGAGCCTGAGGGACAGAGGACACGATGTCATAGTGATGTCACTACAGAGGGACGAGCCTGAGGGACAGAGGACACGATGTCATAGTGATGTCACTACAGAGGGACGAGCCTGAGGGACAGAGGACACGATGTCATAGTGATGTCACTACAGAGGGACGGGCCTGAGGGACAGAGGACACGATGTCATAGTGATGTCACTACAGAGGGACGAGCCTGAGGGACAGAGGACACGATGTCATAGTGATGTTAAGGTGTGCTCTCACCTGGTGACACAGTCTTGATTCTGATTGGATGAGGACAGGAGTTGAGGACTCCTCTGACATCCCCGAGGGTCATCCCTAACACTGGTGTCCCCCCGATCTCTAGGATGATGTCGCCCACAGTGGCCCCGCCCCCGTGGGCCGCGGTGACGAATGGGAACTCACCGTAGTCGGCCCCGCCCCCGATGGCCAGCCCCAGCTCTCCGGAGCCACCGCCCAGCGGGACGAAGCTCTCCTGCACCTGGATACGGACGAAGAGGACAAAGAGGACAAAGAGGAAGAAGAGTGACAAAGAGGACATAGAGGAGAAAGAGGACGAAGAGGACAGGAGGTCACAGTCAGGTGACCTCCTGTCCTCTTCGTCCTCTGTTTTCTCTCTAGGTGTTGAAACATGAATCGTTACCTTCGAGCGCCAGTGCAGCTTCTTCACCGTCACTTTAGACATGGCGGCCGAGCTGCAGACAGGAAGAGACAAAGTTACTGAGCATGTTCCATAACACACCTGTTCACACCTTCAGACACCTTTAAACACCTGTTCACACTTTCAGACACCCTTAAACACCTGTCACACCTTCAGACACCTCCAGACACCCTTAAACACCTGTTCACACCTCCAGACACCCTTAAACACCTGTTCACACCTTCAGACACCTCCAGACACCCTTAAACACCTGTCACACCTTCAGACACCCTTAAACACCTGTTCACACCTTCAGACACCTCCAGACACCCTTAAACACCTGTTCACACCTTCAGACACCCTTAAACACCTGTTCACATCTTCAGACACCCTTAAACACCTGTCACACCTTCAGACACCTCCAGACACCCTTAAACACCTGTTCACACCTTCAGACACCTCCAGACACCCTTAAACACCTGTTCACACCTTCAGACACCTTTAAACACCTGTTCACACCTTCAGACACCTCCAGACACCCTTAAACACCTGTTCACACCTTCAGACACCCTTAAACACCTGTCACACCTTCAGACACCTCCAGACACCCTTAAACACCTGTTCACACCTTCAGACACCTTTAAACACCTGTTCACACCTTCAGACACCCTTAAACACCTGTTCACACCTTCAGACACCCTTAAACACCTGTTCACACCTTCAGACACCTTTACACACCTGTTCACACCTTCAGACACCCTTAAACACCTGTTCACACCTTCAGACACCCTTAAACACCTGTCACACCTTCAGACACCCTTAAACACCTGTTCACACCTTCAGACACCCTTAAACACCTGTTCACACCTTCAGACACCTTTAAACACCTGTTCACACTTTCAGACACCCTTAAACACCTGTCACACCTTCAGACACCTCCAGACACCCTTAAACACCTGTTCACACCTTCAGACACCTCCAGACACCCTTAAACACCTGTCACACCTTCAGACACCCTTAAACACCTGTTCACACCTTCAGACACCTCCAGACACCCTTAAACACCTGTTCACATCTTCAGACACCCTTAAACACCTGTCACACCTTCAGACACCTCCAGACACCCTTAAACACCTGTTCACACCTTCAGACACCTCCAGACACCCTTAAACACCTGTTCACACCTTCAGACACCTTTAAACACCTGTTCACACCTTCAGACACCTCCAGACACCCTTAAACACCTGTCACACCTTCAGACACCTTTAAACACCTGTTCACACCTTCAGACACCCTTAAACACCTGTTCACACCTTCAGACACCTCCAGACACCCTTAAACACCTGTTCACACCTTCAGACACCTTTAAACACCTGTTCACACCTTCAGACACCCTTAAACACCTGTCACACCTTCAGACACCCTTAAACACCTGTTCACACCTTCAGACACCTCCAGACACCCTTAAACACCTGTTCACACCTTCAGACACCTTTAAACACCTGTTCACACCTTCAGACACCCTTAAACACCTGTTCACACCTTCAGACACCTCCAGACACCCTTAAACACCTGTTCACACCTTCAGACACCTCCAGACACCCTTAAACACCTGTTCACACCTTCAGACACCTTTAAACACCTGTTCACACCTTCAGACACCCTTAAACACCTGTTCACACCTTCAGACACCCTTAAACACCTGTCACACCTTCAGACACCCTTAAACACCTGTTCACACCTTCAGACACCTTTAAACACCTGTTCACACCTTCAGACACCCTTAAACACCTGTCACACCTTCAGACACCCTTAAACACCTGTTCACACCTTCAGACACCTTTAAACACCTGTTCACACCTTCAGACACCCTTAAACACCTGTTCACATCTTCAGACACCCTTAAACACCTGTCACACCTTCAGACACCTCCAGACACCCTTAAACACCTGTTCACACCTTCAGACACCCTTAAACACCTGTCACACCTTCAGACACCCTTAAACACCTGTTCACACCTTCAGACACCTTTAAACACCTGTTCACACCTTCAGACACCTCCAGACACCCTTAAACACCTGTTCACACCTTCAGACACCTCCAGACACCCTTAAACACCTGTTCACACCTTCAGACACCTTTAAACACCTGTTCACACCTTCAGACACCCTTAAACACCTGTTCACACCTTCAGACACCCTTAAACACCTGTCACACCTTCAGACACCCTTAAACACCTGTTCACACCTTCAGACACCTTTAAACACCTGTTCACACCTTCAGACACCCTTAAACACCTGTCACACCTTCAGACACCCTTAAACACCTGTTCACACCTTCAGACACCTTTAAACACCTGTTCACACCTTCAGACACCCTTAAACACCTGTTCACATCTTCAGACACCCTTAAACACCTGTCACACCTTCAGACACCTCCAGACACCCTTAAACACCTGTTCACACCTTCAGACACCCTTAAACACCTGTCACACCTTCAGACACCCTTAAACACCTGTTCACACCTTCAGACACCTTTAAACACCTGTTCACACCTTCAGACACCCTTAAACACCTGTTCACACCTTTATCACTGACCACTTTTAAACTCTGTTCTTCTCATTGGTCAACACTTCCACGTTTAAAAGTACCTTCCTGCCAACCTAATTAGGACCCTTCTTTGACTCCTCACTACCAGCTAGAGAGCATCATTACCTCCTTGCTTCCTCACCACCGAACAAGGACATTTATATCCCTCCTTGGTTCCTTAACTAGGAGGCTTCCTCACCCCCTAACAAGGACGCTTTTTTTACCTCCTTGCTTCCTTACCTCCTAACGAGGACATTTACATCCCTTATTGCTTACTCACCACCGAACGAGGACATCTAGTTTTCTTCTTGCTTCCTCACCCACTAACAGGGATGCTTCTATACCTCCTTTTCTCTCAATTTACCTGAAGTGAATCAGCTCTTCATAAACAGATGTGTTTTTAATTCTGTGTTTTAATTGGTCTCCGTAGGAACACGTAGAGATGAACCGTTCTGTGTTTAGGATCAGATCCTCCAACTCATCTACTCTCAGTCGCACACTACGGCAGATGGTGGCCGACCGCAGGGAGCCACACACACACACACACACACACACTCACTACACACACACACTGTGCAAACACAAACATAAATACATGCAGACCAGCCACTGACACCGTTTCATTTATACACACTTAGACCCACACAGACAAACACGCACACAGTCTCACACACACACACACACACACACACAGTCTCACACACACACAGTCTCACACACACACAATGCTAGATGCCGTACGTTAAATATGGATGAGCATATGTGGAGGTGGGAGTCAGAGAAGAAACAACAAACGTCCCCAAGCAGCGATTCAAACAATCTGAGGCTTTTAACGTGATAATTAACTGAGGAAACACGGAAGTAAAGAAGCTTCCCGAGAAAACAGGAAGTAAAGAAGCTTCCAGAGGAAACAGGAAGTAAAGAAGCTTCCCGAGGAAACAGGAAGTAAAGAAGCTTCCCGAGGAAACAGGAAGTAAAGAAGCTTCCCGAGGAAACAGGAAGTAAAGATGCTTCCTGAGGAAACAGGAAGTAAAGATGCTTCCCGAGGAAACATGGAAGTAAAGATGCTTCCTGATGAAACAGGAAGTAAAGATGCTTCCTGATGAAACAGGAAGTAAAGATGCTTCCTGATGAAACAGGAAGTAAAGATGCTTCCTGAGGAAACATGGAAGTAAAGAAGCTTCCTGAGGAAACATGGAAGTAAAGAAGCTTCCTGAGGAAACATGGAAGTAAAGAAGCTTCCTGAGGAAACATGGAAGTAAAGAAGCTTCCTGAGGAAACATGGAAGTAAAGAAGCTTCCTGAGGAAACATGGAAGTAAAGCTGCTTCCTCATTATGCTGGCAAGGAAATAAGGAAGCAAGAAGGCAGTGAAACGTTCTGATGATGAAGTCAGGAGGTAAAGAACATCCTAGTTATGCAGCTAGATGATATTAATATATGTTTAGTATGCAGTTATTATGCTCCCTAATTATGAAATAAGGAGGAAAGAAGGAGGTAAGTAAACAAGGAGGTAACGAAGCCCCCTACAGCCACGAGGAGAGTGTGTGTGTCGTACCTGTGTGTGTGTCTCACTTGTGTGTGTGTCGTACCTGTGTGTGTGTCTCACTTGTGTGTGTGTCGTACCTGTGTGTGTGTGTGTCGTACCTGTGTGTGTGTGTGTGTGTGTCGTACCTGTCGTACCTGTGTGTCGTACCTGTGTGTGTGTGTGTGTCGTACCTGTCGTACCTGTGTGTGTGTGAGTGTCGTACCTGTGTGTGTGTGTGTCGTGCGTGTCGTACCTGTGTGTGTCGTACCTGTGTGTGTGTGTGTCGTACCTGTCGTACCTGTGTGCGTGTCGTACCTGTGTGTGTGTGTGTGCGTGTCGTACCTGTGTGTGTGTGTGTGTGTGTGTCGTACCTGTGTGTGTGTGTGTGTGTCGTACCTGTGTGTGTGTGTGTGTGTGTCGTACCTGTCTTCAGCTCTCATGTCTCAGTGTTTCTGCTGATTTCTGTCTCTCTTCATGTTTCCCTCCCCCCGCTCTCTGATTGGTTGGGTCAGAGTCCACCGTGTGATGTCATCAGTGTGTTGAAGGAGTGTCTTTGAAAGAATCTCACTGAATGTGTTTGTCTATGGAAACATGTGACCTTCAGAGGAGCCACTATGGCTGACTGTGATTGGCTCTCACGCTCCTGTCAATCATCTATGGCTGTGACTCATTACACTTACAGCCAATCAGCAGCAGATCAGTGGTCCAGTACACAATACCAGTATTCACCAGTACACAATACCAGTATTCACCAGTACACAATACCAGTATTCACCAGTACACAATACCTGTACTCGGGTCACATAACGATCAGTTAGATATGAATGTGTGTGTGTGTGTGTGTGTGTGTGTGTGTGTGAGGTAACACAACAAGTGCACACAGAATGTCACTATGAAAAAAAGATTCATGGTGACATTGCATAAAACAACCCAAGGCACGAACCGTCACCTCCTCCTGTCCTCGATGACCCGTCACCTCCTCCTGTCCTCCATGACCCGTCACCTCCTCCTGTCCTCCATGAGCAGTCACCTCCTCCTGTCCTCCATGACCCGTCACCTCCTCCTGTCCTCGATGACCCGTCACCTCCTCCTGTCCTCCATGAACCGTCACCTCCTCCTGTCCTCCATGAGCAGTCACCTCCTCCTGTCCTCCATGACCCGTCACCTCCTCCTGTCCTCCATGAGCAGTCACCTCCTCCTGTCCTCCATGACCCGTCACCTCCTCCTGTCCTCCATGAACCGTCACCTCCTCCTGTCCTCCATGACCCGTCACCTCCTCCTGTCCTCCATGACCCGTCACCTCCTCCTGTCCTCCATGAGCAGTCACCTCCTCCTGTCCTCCATGAGCAGTCACCTCCTCCTGTCCTCCATGAACCGTCACCTCCTCCTGTCCTCCATGAACCGTCACCTCCTCCTGTCCTCCATGACCCGTCACCTCCTCCTGTCCTCCATGAGCAGTCACCTCCTCCTGTCCTCCATGACCCGTCACCTCCTCCTGTCCTCCATGAACCGTCACCTCCTCCTGTCCTCCATGACCCGTCACCTCCTCCTGTCCTCCATGACCCGTCACCTCCTCCTGTCCTCCATGAGCAGTCACCTCCTCCTGTCCTCCATGAACCGTCACCTCCTCCTGTCCTCCATGAACCGTCACCTCCTCCTGTCCTCCATGAACCGTCACCTCCTCCTGTCCTCCATGACCCGTCACCTCCTCCTGTCCTCCATGAGCAGTCACCTCCTCCTGTCCTCCATGAGCCGTCACCTCCTCCTGTCCTCCATGAGCCGTCACCTCCTCCTGTCCTCCATGAACCGTCACCTCCTCCTGTCCTCCATGAGCCGTCACCTCCTCCTGTCCTCCATGAACCGTCACCTCCTCCTGTCCTCCATGAGCCGTCACCTCCTCCTGTCCTCCATGAGCCGTCACCTCCTCCTGTCCTTTCTCCTCACTTTGTTTACTCCTCACTGATTCACCTCCTCTTTAATAAGAAAGAACACCACTTTACTCCTCATTACAATACACCAGGACACCTCCTCATGAACGAGCTCCTCAGAGGCTATATGCACCTCCTCCTCCTCCTCCTCCTCCAGTGTGAACCTCCTGCTGCTGCCGTTCAAAGCAGACAAAGAGCGGCTCCTATAGCGCAGATCAGCATGTAAACACACACACACACGGTGTCACCTCCGTGTGCTCACACTGATCCCAGAGCAGCTGGTAGTTTACAGTTGTGGTTTTACACGATGACAGATGAGACCTTCAGGTGCGCGCGCACGCGCGCACACACACACACACACACACACACACACACACACACACACACACACACACACACACACACACACACACACACACACACACACGCGCACGCGCGCGCACACACACACACACACACACACACACACACACACACACACACACGCCGTGGTGGTGATGGAGGATGTGACCGACAGCTCGCTGCTCCGGTGGCCGTGCAGCACGCTGCATGTGTCGGCTGTGAATGTGCTGACAGCGCCGTTTGTACCTGCAGGAGCAGAAACGCTCCGACGAACCTAACCGGGGTTTGTCGGTCAGAACGGCCGAGAACGCGCCCCGGTGCCTCGTGCACACAGAAACAGAACAAACAAACCGGGACCCCGGTGTTCCGTTACCTTCATGGTTCCTGCCGTTTTCCTCCGGTTCTTTCTCTCCGCTCCGGTAAAGAGAAAATCCCTCTCCGGGCTTTTAGTGTATTGATCGCTCCCTCGGTGCTGCTGCGTGCGTGCGTGCATGCGCGAGCGTGCACGACGATGGGAGCGCGTGTACGCGTGACAGTGCGTGATGTCCACTGCAGGTAAAAATGCAAAGTGCTTAAAGGTTGAAGATCACACACACACACACACACACACTACGTTTGTGTTTGCACAGTGCGTGCGTGTGATGCCTGCAGGTAGTTTAATGGAGCTTTACTACACACAGGAAGCTAATGTCTCTCTCTCTCTCTGTCTCTCTGGCAATAAGGAAGAGAGAGTGATGATAAAGGAAGTGTGTGTGTGTGTGTGGAGGGGGGCGGGGCACCAGGAAGGAAAAAGGTAGGAAGTGAGTGGGAGAGCTCCTCCTCCAGGAGGGAGGAGTCTGTGTGACGAGTAGGGTATTCAGGGTAATAGGCTGACATCAGCGTGTGTGTGTGTGTGTGTAGACAGCAGTGTGGACAGAGATACTGAAGTCGGGAATCCAAACCCTCGTCATCAATGCTTCACGTTTGCTCATCATCATCAGAATCTTCCTCTCTGAGGTCAGTATGCTGTATATCAGGGCTCACCAACCCTTTTGAAACTGAGAGCTACTTCAAGGATACGAAGAGCTACTTGTTTGATACAAACTTCATGAATAACAAAGTTGCACAGATCACCTTTAATAATAATAATAATACATGTGAAGAGACTGTCTGATCACATGTTGATGTGAATTATTCCTCACAATAATCATAACAATGATTGTGTATTTTGTTCAAAATCACATCTGTTATATTTTTGTACAAATGATCACTTCCAATATTTTGTATGAAATCATGAACTGTCACATCTTCACATCATGTCTCGTTTGTACAAACCACAACCTTTTTGAACAAATCATGAACTCTGTCCATGTTTATACAAATGATCAGTTATGTCAGATTGATATCCGGCCAATCCAAAGACCAGGATTCTAACCAATTAAATGTAGTTATACAATAGTGACTGGGCCCGCCCACTTAGCTCGCGAGCAGGTGAAGGTTTTGCGAGTAGAAGAGCAGAGATGTAGTCGCTCATCAATTTTGCACGCGCGAGCAGAGATATTCTGCGCGGAGTGATGTGAAAGCACTCGTCAAAGGAATATGCGTGCACTGCTGTTTAATCTGCACGCGCAGGACCTCTACACACACACAAACACACACACACACACACACACCCGCGGGCACCGTGTAGGCTACCCCTGCTGTATATATATATATATATGGTGCTGGTCATATAATTAGAATATCATCAAAAAGTTGATTTATTTCACTAATTCCATTCAAAAAGTGAAACTTGTCTATTATATTCATTCATTACACACAGACTGATATATTTCAAATGTTTATTTCTTTTAATGTTGATGATTATAACTGACAACTAAGGAAAATCCCAAATTCAGTATCTCAGAAAATTAGAATATTACTGAAGACCAATACAAAGAAAGGATTTTTAGAAATCTTGGCCAACTGAAAAGTATGAACATGAAAAGTATGAGCATGTACAGCACTCAATACTTAGTTGGGGCTCCTTTTGCCTGAATTACTGCAGCAATGCGGCGTGGCATGGAGTCGATCAGTCTGTGGCACTGCTCAGGTGTTATGAGAGCCCAGGTTGCTCTGATAGTGGCCTTCAGCTCTTCTGCATTGTTGGGTCTGGCATTTCGCATCATCCTCTTCACAATACCCCATAGATGTTCTATGGGGTTAAGGTCAGGCGAGTTTGCTGGCCAATTAAGAACAGGGATACCATGGTCCTTAAACCAGGTACTGGTTGCTTTGGCACTGTGTGCAGGTGCCAAGTCCTGTTGGAAAATTAAATCTGCATCTCCATAAAGTTGGTCAGCAGCAGGAAGCATGAAGTGCTCTAAAACTTCCTGGTATACGGCTGCGTTGACCTTGGACCTCAGAAAACACAGTGGACCAACACCAGCAGATGACATGGCACCCCAAACCATCACTGACTGTGGCAACTTTACACTGGACCTCAAGCAACGTGGATTGTGTGTCTCTCCTCTCTTCCTCCAGACTCTGGGACCCTGATTTCCAAAGGAAATGCAAAATGTACTTTCATCAGAGAACATAACTTTGGACCACTCAGCAGCAGTCCAGTCCTTTTTGTCTTTAGCCCAGGCGAGACGCTTCTGACGCTGTCTGTTGTTCAAGAGTGGCTTGACACAAGGAATGCGACAGCTGAAACCCATGTCTTGCATACGTCTGTGCGTAGTGGTTCTTGAAGCACTGACTCCAGCTGCAGTCCACTCTTTCTGAATCTACCCAACATTTTTGAATCGGTTTTGTTTCACAATCCTCTCCAGGGTGCGGTTATCCCTATTGCTTGTACACTTTTTTCTACCACATCTTTTCCTTCCCTTCGCCTCTCTATTAATGTGCTTGGACACAGAGCTCTGTGAACAGCCAGCCTCTTTTGCAATGACCTTTTGTGTCTTGCCCTCCTTGTGCAAGGTGTCAATGGTCGTCTTTTGGACAACTGTCAAGTCAGCAGTCTTCCCCATGATTGTGTAGCCTACAGAACTAGACTGAGAGACCATTTAAAGGCCTTTGCAGGTGTTTTGAGTTAATTAGCTGATTAGAGTGTGGCACCAGGTGTCTTCAATATTGAACCTTTTCACAATATTCTAATTTTCTGAGATACTGAATTTGGGATTTTCCTTAGTTGTCAGTTATAATCATCAAAATTAAAAGAAATAAACATTTGAAATATATCAGTCTGTGTGTAATGAATGAATATAATAGACAAGTTTCACTTTTTGAATGGAATTAGTGAAATAAATCAACTTTTTGATGATATTCTAATTATATGACCAGCACCTGTATATATGTATACATATATATATATGTATACATATATATATATATATATATATATATATATATATATATATATAACAACAAGTTATATAACATGCACAAACATGCATTATGTTGCTCTACATCAAGTATAGACCACATCATGTAAATCGGATTCAGTTTGAGTGAAAATTGGCTTGTAGACATCCTCAGGCCATGAGTGTTATCAAGTATGGCAAGTTTGGGACTGATTTGAGCAAATCCAGTGGAGTTACATCAACTTACAATGGCCGCCACGGCTACGCCATTTCATCAAACGTAAAGCTTTGAGTATCTTTTAATTGCAAAGGTCTTTAGATTGTAATGAGCAAATTTGAAGTGGTTCTGACAAAGTCCCTAGGAGGAGTTTGTTAAAGTATAGCGACGAGAAATCATGGGAAAATTCACACAAAAATCAAAATGTCCGTCTTCCTTTTGATTTTAGAGCATGGTCCCAACAGACTTTCTCCATATGATACATGTGCCTGCCAAATTTCATACATCTAGGTCAAACGTACTGCGAGGGATGCATTAGCGACATTTTGTAGGGGGCGCTATTGAGCCAACTTGCCACTCTGAAGCATTAAAAACACATCAGACAACCACATGTATGATTTTAAATGTGTGTGCCATGTTTGGTTCTGGTTGGAGCATGTTTAGCCCCTCAAAAACACCTTCATTTTTCATGGCGAAGAATGTATCGCCACGGCAACGGCCTTCCACAAAATAACCTTTGAGTAACTTTTCATCACAAAGGTCTTTAGATTGTTCTGACCAAATTTGGAGTTGATTCGATTATTTCCCTAGGAGGAGTTCGTTAAAGTAGAGCACCTGGAAATGAAAAAAACGACACAAAGAATTCATACAAAATTCAAAATGTCTGACTTCCGGTTGGGTTTAGAGCATGGTCCCAAGACACTTTTATTTAAGTCCACATGTGATACATGTGCCTGCCAAATTTCATACATCTAGGTCAAACGTACTGCGAGGGCTGCTTTGTCGAGATGTTGTAGGGGGTGCTAATGAGCCGACTTGCCACTGTGAAGCATTAAAACCATAATATGTAATTACACTTTTGGTTTTAAATCTGTGTGCCAAGTTTGCTTATGTTTCGAGCATTTCTAGCCTCTCAAAATGACCTTAGTTTTTCACGGCGAAAACTGCGTCGCCACGGCAACGGCGTTCAACGAAACATCAAAAGCTTCATGAACTGGCATTATGAACTTCTGTGTGATGTGATCTGATTTACCTACTAAGAGAAACAAGACAAAGTATAAAGACTTTAACTTCCGGTTGCCACTAGGTGGCGCTATGACTATGATTCTAAATTGTCATATAGATGTGTTCCGGGTCAGGATGTTATGACATATGAGAGATTTGGAGCAGATTAGACAATGTACGGTCGAGTTACAACAACTTCCTGTTTCATGGCGAATGGTGTTTTTTTGACGCCACGCCACGGACACATAGTTCGATAACTTTTTGATCTTTGAGTAACTTTTCACTGCCAAGGTCTCAAGAGCATACTGACCGAATCTGAAGTCAATCGGGTTAAATCTCTAGGAGGAGTTCGTTTAAGTACGAGGCCTTGAAACGGTCCAAAAACGTCATAAAATTCAAAATGGCCGACTTCCTGTTTGATTTAGAGAAAAATTCCAAGAGGATTTTCTGTGCGTCCCATCACGATCCACATACCTACCAAATTTCATACAGCTAGGTGAAACACAATGTTGGGGCTACTCAATAGGGGGCGCTATCGAGCCAATATTTCATACCGCAGCTGGACACCCCAATCAGACTGCAATTTTCGCAAATTCTGGCTTGCGTGCCAAATTTCAGAAGTTTTCCAGTATCCCAAGCACCTCCTTTTTGCGACGAAACAGGTACGATAATAATAATAAACATTAGAAGAACAATAGGTCCTCCGCTCCGACTCCGTCGGTGCACGGGCCCTAATAATATATTCAACAGTCACAATAATACTTTAAGGACACTCTGTAGATGATGCTTTTACTGAAGTCAGTATAGTATTAGTACTTTTACTGCAATAAAAGATCTGAATTCTTCTCTCACCACAAAGACCTCTCTGCATCAGAACAAATGCTCTAAACTGTAGTACTTGTACTGACAGCTGGTCTCTAAGGAAACACACACACACACACACACACACACACACACACACACACTCAGGTCCATTAGTGTCTTTATCTGAGGGCTAATGACCTCTGAGTGTGTGTGTTTTTGTTTTTTTGGACCATGAGTGATCGAAGAAGTACACATATTGTCTTCTGCAGCAAGTATTAATACTACAGTGTAGAAATACTCAGTGACAGTAAAAGTCTTGCAATTCAAATTTTACAATCTACCTCCTCCTCTATTTTTTCTCTTTTCTTTCTCTCTCTCCTCCTCTCTCTCTCCTCTCTATTTTTTGTCTCCTCTTCCTCTTCCTCCTCTTCTCCAGCAGGAGGCAGCAGAGCTCTGCTTACAGTCTGAGTGATGACATCATCCAGAGAGGATTATCGGAGATTTATGAAAAAAGATTCAGACACAAAGACAGAAAAAGACACAAAACTGTTTTATCCAGATTTATTTTTATTTTTATTTAATGACAAACCATCAAGACAGTTCAGATCCAACACATATATATATATATATATATATATATATATATTTATATTTATATATATATATATATATATATATATATATATATATATATATATTTATATTTATATATATATATATATTTATATTTATATATATATAAATTTATATATATATATTTATATTTATATTTATATATATATATATATATATATATATATATATATATATATGATGTTTGGTGATATAAATACATATATATACTGTAAAAGGGTGTAACGATACACGTATTCATATTGAACCGTTCAGTACGAGGCTCACGGTTCGGTACGCATGACGATACGTTTGAATGATACCAGTGCATTTGGAAAATGCAGAAGCTTAAATTGTGGGAAATATTATGTTTTCGGTGGAGCCACTGTTCTCAAACTGGCAACCCACATGACGTAACGGACAGCGTGCTCTCTGACACGCCCACCACCAAAGAAAAACATTCTACTCCAGTCGGGCACTTTTGCGCTGTGACACGCTACACGAAGCTAGCTCGGTGCAATATGGCTAGTAATAGACCAGAAATAGAAGATCCTCCAACGACCTGCAGGTCTGGTGTTTGGAGCCACTTTGGTTTCTCTGTGAACTATGAGGGCTAGAGAGTGGTGGATAAAAAAACAACACTATGTCGCATTTGCTACACGAGTGTAGGCTACATCGGTGGGAATACCTCAAACATGTTAACACATTTACGCCGACATCACCCCAGTGTGGCAGTGGGTGGAACTAAACGAAAACCTGGAGCAGCACACAAGCTTCAAACTCTCCCCGAAGCATTTAAGCAGCTGTTCACTACCGATAGAACAGGGCTAAAGCCATCACCACGGCAATTGGTACATTTATAGCCGCGGACATGAGACCGGACTCTGTAGTGGTAAACGCAGCTTCATGAACCTGCTGAATGTTATTGAGCCCCGTTACACAATTCCTTCACGAGCCCATTTCAGCCAAACTGTAATTCAAGAAAACAAAAGCACGAGTGGAGAATCAAATGTCCGGGGATCCCGCTGTTGCTCTGACAGCGGATGCCTGGACGTCGAGGGCTATACAAAGCTACCCGACTGTAACGCGCATTGCCCGACTGTAACGCGCATCGCCCGACTGTAACGCGCATCGCCCGACTGTAACGCCCATCTCCCGACTGTAACGCGCATCGCCCGACTGTAACGCGCATCGCCCGACTGTAACGCGCATCTCCCGACTGTAACGCGCATCTCCCGACTGTAAGGCGCATCTCCCGACTGTAACGCGCATCGCCCGACTGTAACGCGCATCTCCCGACTGTAACGCGCATCTCCCGACTGTAACGCGCATCTCCCGACTGTAACGCGCATCTCTCGACTGTAACGCGCATCTCCCGACTGTAACGCGCATCGCCCGACTGTAACGCGCATCTCTCGACTGTAACGCGCATCGCCCGACTGTAAAGCGCATCTCCCGACTGTAACGCGCATCTCCCGACTGTAACGGGCATCTCCCGACTGTAACGCGCATCGCCTGACTGTAACGCGCATCGCCTGACTGTAACGGGCATCTCCCGACTGTAACGCGCATCTCCCGACTGTAACGCGCATCGCCCGACTGTAACGCGCATCTCTCGACTGTAACGGGCATCTCTCGACTGTAACGCGCATCTCCCGACTGTAACGCGCATCTCCCGACTGTAACGCGCATCTCCCGACTGTAACGGGCATCTCTCTACTGTAACGGGCATCTCTCGACTGTAACGCGCATCTCCCGACTGTAACGCGCATCTCCCGACTGTAACGCGCATCTCCCGACTGTAACGGGCATCTCTCTACTGTAACGGGCATCTCTCGACTGTAACGGGCATCTCCCGACTGTAACGCGCATCACCTGACCACTGAATGGAGATGAAGAGCCATGTTCACTCAGGTTTAGTTCCCTCATTGTTCAAAGTCAAAGAATAACTTTTTGTTAGTTTTAATGAATAAATATATTTTAAAATCAAGTACGTTTCTCTGGCATCCATAGTTTTCTGCTGTATTGAAAACGTACCGAACAGTGAGTTTTGTGAAGCTTTACACCCCTAATACTGTATATATATATATATAACAATACATATATATATATATATATATATATATATATATATATAATAAGTGGCTGCTGTTTGTTTTTCATTGGATCATTATTATTGATAAATTATATAATACATAATATAACATTTTTGAGCAGTAATATAAATATTCTTTATTTTATAATATAAATATTTTATTTATTTTGTTACTTTTATCTGTAACAATGGATCATATTTAATAAACTGATCACACGTTTTATATCTTGAGTAAATGTAGTGCAGTAAAAAGTAGAAAGAAGCGTAACATTGAAATATTCAAATAAAACAAAAGTACATCAGAATAGAACTCATGTACTTTATTAATAATGTTTCTTTAAGCTGCCGGTTTTCTCTGATAATTACTTGGGAATGTGTTGATTTATTGGTCTTTTCATTACAATAATAACTTTATTATTATTGTAATAATGTTTAGAAAGATACATTTCTGACTTTTATTTGGCTTCAAATATTTTATTTTGTATTTTCTTTTGACAGAAACAACAAACGGATAGAAAAGAGAGAAAGAAGTAAATCCTCTCTGAGAGTCCAGAGGAGGATTATGAACGGATTAATATAGAAGCTTAGTCACACACACACACACAGAGTCACACACACATACACACACACACACAGTCACACACACATACACACACACACACACACATTTTGTATACACACACATACACACACACAGAGTCACACACACACACACACACTCACAGAGTCACACACACACACACACACACACAGAGTCACACACACATACACACACACACAGTCACACACACATACACACACACACACACAGAGTCACACACACATACACACACACACACACACAGAGTCACACACACACACACACACACACACACACACACAGAGTCACACACACATACACACACATTCACACACACACACAGTCACACACACAGAGTCACACACACATACACACACAGTCACACACACACACAGAGTCTCACACATACACACACACAGTCATACACACACACACACACACAGAGTCACACACACACAGAGTCTCACACACACACACAGTCGTACACAGACACACACACACAGTCACACTGTTTTGTTTGTTTGTTTGTTTGTTTAGTTTAGTCATCTGTTCTTTGAATGTATATTTATGACTTCTACCACCTGTCTTGTCTCCCGTATGTTGCAGCCTTTGAGCCAGTTTGTTTCCTCTGTTGTGGTTTCTGTGGAGGAATTCTTTGAGGAGTTATTGGAGCGCTGTTCGTTGGGTGTCAGATTTGAGTTGGATGCTGTTGGTCAAAGGCTTGAAGCGTTTGTTCCTGGCTTTACTGAGGGAAACGATAGTTTCTGGTGTTTCCTGCTAACTGCATGTTTTGGTGATGATGATCATGTTCTAGAGGTTTCTGGGTAACGTAACTGTGTCCTGGTCTAGACTGCGCAAGCCGCTATTGTCCTGGTTCGGATGTATCGATTGAGAGGCACTTTCTGGTCTTTTCGCTGTCATTTTCTTTGATATAGATTAATATTACTTACCCTTCGATGGCAATCGGTGAAGAAAATGGAGCACAAAGTGCCTCTCAAGCTATACATCCGAAACAGGACATGTTTACGTTCGTTCTGGACTCGGTAATGAGAGCAGTGCACAGCCTGTTGGGTGTCTGGGTATTGGACCCAGTTACCTTGCAGCTCTTTGACTTGAGAACCTGAAGACTGCTGCTGCACAGTGTGCAGTAATGGTTTGTATGGTCAGCAAGTCGGTAGTTAAAGGAGGGATGTGGTGAACTGTACGATGCTACTTCGGATTAGCGTTTATGGTACTTTGGTTCTGTGTTTTCTGTTAGCTGGTAGTTGTGGAAATTCCAGTTCTGTGTGTTCACCACTCGTTCTTGCATCTCCATTGCATGGACTGGTCCTCCTGTCATGTGCTGTTCCATATTACAGTGTAGATTCTCTGGCCTTCCTTCCTTTTCACCTCTCACGCTTAGATGCTTCTCCTCGTGTTGGAGTTGCAGAGTGGAGATTGGTTGGAGAGCTTGGGGGGGGGGGGGGGGGGGGAGGGGTGGGGGGATGCACTACAACCGGTGGTAGGAATTATGTAAATTTGAAATTTATATGTAGTTTGCATTGAATGTAGTTTATGTTGGTATTCCTGGTGGGAACACTGTTTTTATGGAGGGGGTGTGACGACCCCTCCCTTCCACTAGGGGTCTCTGTCCTGTTTGCCCTCTATTCTGTCTTTCAGGATGTTGATCAGCAGCTGATGAGCCCCACCTGATCCTGGTTTGGTGACAGATAGATAAACTTACCATCTCAACATGGCTCCTGCTCTTCTTTGGTTGACACGGCTGCTTATTTGTTTAGTTTGGTTTATGTTCTTTAAATAAATGTAGATTTATTAATTTTAACTCGTCTTGTCTCCCTTATGTTGCAGCCTTTGTGCCGGGTTGTAACAATATACATATATGTATATATATATACATATATGTATACACTAATACAAAAAATACATTAGTACCTGATACCATAACTTAGTTAAAATACGTTAGTACCCGAAGAAATGCCTTTGAGTTCATCTAATAATAAAATAATGTAACGAGTTCTTCTTCACATGAATCAAGAGTTTTAATAATCAGCAACAAACATCAGTTGGGAGGTAAAGATCAAAGAGTCTGATGATGAAACATCGACCTTCACTGAGGTCACACACACACACACACACACACACACACACACACACACACACACACACACACACACACACACACAGTGTATTACAGTTTAATCTGTTGGTTGATGAAATCTTCAGGTTCAATTTCAAAACAAAGTCAAGAAGTGAAATGTTTCACCTCAATCCGCCTCCTTCACCTTCATCTTTCCTCCTCAACCTCCTCCTCTCTTCATCTTCCTCGAGGAAACTATACAAGATGTCATGACAACACTGAGCAGCGTAAGACTAGCATTAGCCAACGTTAGCCAACGTAAACCATTGTAAGCCAACGTTCGCCAATCTAAGCCAACGTAAGTCAACGTTAGCCAACGTAAACCATTGTAAGCCAACGTTCGCCAATCTAAGCCAACGTAAGTCAACGTTAGCCAATGTAAGCCAACGTTAGCCAGAGTTAGCCAACGTTAGCATAAGTTAGCCAACTTTAGCCTAGGAGTAGGCAACGTTAGCCTAGGAGTAGCCAACATTAATCAATGTTAGCCAATGTTAGCCAACGTAAGCCAAAGTTAGGCAAAGTTAGCCGTGTTTAGCCAACATTAGCCAACGTTAGCTAACATTAGCCATTGTAAGCCAACGTTGGCCAATGTAAGCCAACGTAAGCCAACGTTAGCCATTGTAGCCAATGTAGGCCAACGTTAGCCAACGTAAGCCAATGTTAGCCAATGTAAGCCAACGTTAGCCATTGTAAGCCAACGTTAGCCATTGTAAGCCAACGTAAGTCAACATTGGCCAACATAAGCCAATGTTAGCCAAAGTTAGCCAATGTTAGCATAAGTTATCCAACTTTAGCCTAGGAGTAGCCAACATTAACCAACATTAGCCAAAGTTAACCAACATTAGCCAACGTAAGCTAACATTAGCTAACATTAGCCAAAGTTATCAAAGCTTAGCCAACATTAACCAATGTAAACCAAAGTTAGCCAATGTAAGATAAAGTTAGCCAACATTAGCCAACGTCTCTTCAGCATCACATGGAGGTTCTGGGACCGGCTGGTGGTTCACATCCTTAAAAAAGGGGGACCGGAGACTCCACTTGAATCTGGAACAAATATGCTGGTACCAGAATTTTGTTGTGAGTTCCTGAAGAAAATTTTAAATAAAAAATAATCAATTTCATATTGTTTTTTTTCTCCATGTGGGGACATTAAAGGGTCCGAGAAGAGATATACACCTGTGCCCACCTGAGGAAATATAATTAAAAAAAAATATATATATATATTATTATTATAAATAGAAATAAATCACAGGAAATATTTATCCCAATATAACTAGTTTTTAATAAAAAATATAAAACCTGATGATTTTTATTCTCTTGTTTGCCTTTAATGTTCTAGCTGCCCTCCCCTTTAACACTCCGAGCTCTTTAATCCCCAACTGGGAGGAGAGAGAGAGAGAGAGACAGAGAGACAGAGAGAGAGGGACAGACAGAGAGAGAGAGAGAGAGAGGGAGAGAGAGACAGACAGACAGAGAGAGATAGGGACAGACAGACAGAGAGAGAGAGAGAGAGAGAGAGAGAGGGACAGACAGAGAGAGAGAGAGAGAGAGGGAGAGGGACAGACAGAGAGAGAGAGAGAGAGAGGGAGAGAGAGACAGACAGACAGAGAGAGAGAGGGACAGAGAGAGAGAGAGAGAGAGAGAGAGATGGATGAGGGATGAGAGGAGGAGTTAGGAGGTGATGGAGAGAGAGAGATGAACGGATAGATGAAGAGAGTCAGAGTCAGATTAGTGAAGTGAAGCTGAAAAAAGAAGCAGAATTTTTTCTCCTCTCTGGATTTATTTTCTCTCCTCTGGTTTTTTGCTTTTGGATGTAAAATCAAAAAATTGATTAATTGATCGGCAGCTGCAGAAGAAGAAGAAGAAGAAGAAGAAGTGGATTAATCTTTGTTTCACATCATCGCAGCTGAAACGCTGTGTTTGTGTTTGTAAATCAGAAGAATCAGCTGATGAGGATCGGAGCGATCGGAGCGATCGGAGCGTTCGGAGCCATCGGAGGGCGAGTGGATTGAAGATGATTGTTGGCGTTCAGAGCAGCTGAGAGAGAGAAACCTTCCGAGATGTACGAGGAGAGAAACAGAAGTAAGAATGATGAACTTTAAAATTTGTTTATTCTAAAAAACAATCGCTGTTCTTCTTATTTTGTCCACATCAGACAGAAACACTCAAAGTTTGATTCTGAATAAAGTGAAAGTTCATACTTACTTAACTATTCCCTACTAGCTTTCAGCCACATCTCGTGGTCTTCTTCATGTTCTAAGTCTATATTTAAAATCAATATTCTCCTAAAAGATGGGACAATAATCAAATATGCTGAAATGACAGTAGAGAGCTCTAGTTATTAAAGATGCACATATAATAATAATAATGATTATAATAATTCTAATAACAATAATAGTAATAATAATAAATATTTTCTATTAATAATACTAACACTAAATACATAATAATAATAAGTAAATAATTAAGTAATTAAGTAAATAATTATAGTAATAATGATGATTAAATCAATAAATATAATAATAATTATATTATAATAATAATGAATAAATATATAATTCTCATCTATCTTTCAGTATGAAGAGAAAGGTGGAAGATAAAATAATATGATTTATTGTTCTCATTATGTTATTTTATATTTCAGTAAAATGTTTTTGGACGTTTTCACTTCAACGTTAACGACGTTCGGTCACGTGACCACGGCAGGTGTGTGACATCATCGGCCTCACTGATGCACCTGGTTGAAAGAGACAAAGACACTGAGGTGTGGTCTGAGTGTGCTGGTGTCCTCTGAGGGTCGAAGCCTTGACGGACACGTTGAGGACGGTTTGATATGAGAATGATTTAGCATGCTACATGCTACATGCTACTTCCTATTTCACAAAGTGATGTCATCACAGAAAACAGGTGACATGTCCTCAGGTGAGACGTCCTGATGGTTCAGCTCGTCTTCACACTTTAAAGTTATTCAACCAGAGATCATAAATCATTTTACTTGATTTTTCGACGTCTGAAGAGCTGAAAGTCTTCGAGACTAAACAAGAAAAAACATTAAAAAGGAGAAATATGATTTAAATCAAATATTTTGTATTTGTCTCTAAAATCAGATTTAAGTTCAGATGATCAATAAGATCATCCTCTTCCTCTCCTCCTACTCTTCCTCTTCCTCTCCTCTTCCCCCCCCTGGGTCTGATCCTCTGGATCCTGACGGAGGATCAGACCCCCCCTTCTGATAACGTTGTGATGGAAATGAGCATTAACACACGTGACATCATCGGTTACCATGGCAGCGGAGTTAATCCGCCCTTTGTTCCATGAAACGGATTTATCTGAACTTTATCTGAAGCTCAGAGGAACCTTTAGAGACTTCAGGAGACAGAAACCAAACATGATGAAAAAGTCCATTTGGTCTGTTTTGTGTCCTTGAATGCACCGTCAGGGAGACTCAGCGGTAACAATCCCTGTGACGGATCAAATGTGATGAGGTGACAACGATCATCAGGAAAGTTTAGAGATGATCAATAAACAAGATAAATAAATAAACAAGACTTATTGTTTAAATATTGAATAAATGAGGTATCTGGTGTCCCACAGGGCTCCACACTGGGTCCTCCTCTCTTCTGATTACAATCAGTGAGATGAAGATAAACGACAATCTAATATTATATTTAAACCTCATAAATCAACTTAATGTGATGTAGTTCATCAAAGAAAACTACAATAAAAAATATTCTTTAGTTGGATTATATAAAATAAAAAATAAAATAAAATATAACATATCCGAAAACAAAAACTATGACGAAATATTTCAGTAAAAACGAAATGAAGTGAACGAGTTTGTTGATGTGACATCATCAACAAGCAGCTGATGATGATCAGCATCATTATTAGGTGTTGTTAATGTCTAATAATCTGAAGAAATATGAGGTGATGATATTAAACATGAGGATTTATTGATATGAGACGATGATATTAAACATGAGGATTTATTGATATGAGACGATGATATTAAACATGAGGATTTATTGATACGAGACGATGATATTAAACGAGGATTTATTGATTCGAGACGATGATATTAAACATGAGGATTTATTGATACGAGACGATGATATTAAACATGAGGATTTATTGATATGAGACGATGATATTAAAGATCAGCATTTATTGATATGAGACAATGATATTAAACATGAGGATTTATTGATATGAGACGATGATATTAAACATGAGGATTTATTGATCAGATTCAGTACTAAAGACTTCTGCTGCCTTGAGTCTGAGATCTGAGAACAAGAAGAGAAACCAAATTAACTGACGACCTTCCAGCTGGACCAGGCTGGAGGGCAGTTTGACACACACACAGTTAGAGACTGGGCAGTGAAAAGTGGAAAGTTAACAAGGCGGATGAAGGGTTGTGTGCGAGTGATGGGATGCCCTGCTTCACCATCACACACACACACACACACACACACACACACACACACACACACACACACACACACACACACTATCTTTATCTCTCTCTCTCTCTCTCTCTCTCTCTCTCTCTCTCTCTGTTGCCATGATGATGTGAGTTGACTCTGGATAATTCGGGGATAATTAGTCGGTTCTTGGCGTCCTGCGGGTGAAGCAGCTCCTCCACAGGAAGAAACAATGTGACCCACAGTCATGTGACCTGCACTGTCCAAACCTCAGCTGCTGATTGGTCGGATTACAAACCTGCTGGGATGCTGCCAGCTCTGAGTTCAGGAGAGGGAAGACTTTAAAGGAGTATTCTGCTGTTTATAGAACATGTGTAATCTCGTTCCATCAGTTAGTGTTCAGATCATAGTCGGTCATAGCACAGGAAGCTTTATTTTGAAAGGTGCGCTATCATTGTGTGGTGATGCAGCTGCGATGTGTCTCTGTTTCCAGAGTTCAAGTGCATCAGTGAGGGAGTGTTTCCAGAAAATATACCAAGCCGCTGATTTTCTCAGCTCTGATGTAACTTAGAGACTAAACTCACCAGCCACACTCTGTTTTTTAAGTTGAGACTCAAGACTAAGCTAACCGAGGGAAGCCGGCTCACAGTGACAGCAGCTCAACCCAGTCGCCCAGATATGTTAAATGTTGATGTTTCTGAACTAAAAAGAATGTTTCATTTAAGCCTCAAATGACGCTTCCAGAAACGTACAATACCATGTTGAGAAACAATTTTTTTTAGACAACAAAACTACTTAGTTAGGTTCAGAAAACAAAACTACTTAGTTAGGTTTAGACAACTAAACTACTTAGTTAGGTTCAGAAAACAAAACTACTTAGTTAGGTTTAGACAACAAAACTACTTAGTTAGGTTGAGACAACTCAACTACTTAGTTAGGTTGAGACAACTAAACTACTTAGTTAGGTTTAGACAACAAAACTACTTAGTTAGGTTGAGACTACACAACTACTTAGTTAGGTTTAGACAACAAAACTACTTAGTTAGGTTTAGACAACTAAACTACTTAGTTAGGTTTAAACAACAAAACTACTTAGTCAGGTTTAGACAACTAAACTACTTAGTCAGGTTCAGAAAACTAAACGACTTAGTTAGGTTTAGACAACAAAACTACTTAGTTAGGTTTAGACAACAAAACTACTTAGTTAGGTTTAGACAACTAAACTACTTAGTTAGGTTTAGACAACTAAACTACTTAGTTAGGTTTAAACAACAAAACTACTTAGTCAGGTTTAGACAACTAAACTACTTAGTCAGGTTCAGAAAACTAAACGACTTAGTCGGGTTTAGACAATAAAACTACTTAGTTAGGTTTAGACAACTAAACTACTTAGTCAGGTTTAGACAATAAAACTACTTAGTTAGGTTTAGACAACTAAACTACTTAGTCAGGTTCAGAAAACTAAACTACTTAGTCGGGTTTAGACAACTAAACTACTTAGTCAGGTTCAGAAAACTAAACTACTTAGTCGGGTTTAGACAACTAAACTACTTAGTCAGGTTAAGACAACTAAACTACTTAGTCGGGTTTAGACAACTAAACTACTTAGTTAGGTTTAGACAACTAAACTACTTAGTCAGGTTTAGACAACTAAACTACTTAGTTAGCTTTACACAACTAAACTACTTAGTTAGGTTTAGACAATAAAACTACTTAGTTAGGTTTAGACAACTAAACTATTTAGTTAGGTTTAGACAACTAAACTACTTAGTTAGCTTTACACAACTAAACTACTTAGTTAGGTTTAGACAACTAAACTACTTAGTTAGCTTTACACAACTAAACTACTTAGTTAGGTTTAGACAATAAAACTACTTAGTTAGCTTTACACAACTAAACTACTTAGTCAGGTTTAGACAACTAAACTACTTAGTTAGGTTTAAACAACTAAACAACTTAGTTAGGTTTAAACAACAAAACTACTTAGTCAGGTTTAGACAACTAAACTACTTAGTTAGGTTTAGACAATAAAACTACTTAGTTAGCTTTACACAACTAAACTACTTAGTCAGGTTTAGACAACTAAACTACTTAGTTAGGTTTACACAACTAAACTACTTAGTTAGCTTTACACAACTAAACTACTTAGTTAGCTTTACACAACTAAACTACTTAGTCAGGTTTAGACAACAAAACTACTTAGTTAGGTTTATTTATTTTTGTAGTCATATTATTAACAGACGCTGGATGAGAAGCAGTAAATATACAGTAAACAGAGATGTAAACAGGCAGTAAATCAATCATGTCCTCATGTTACACCGGAGCTCTCATGAGAAAAATATAAATCAGCATGAATGCTTTATTTCCCAGTGACAGTGAACGCGTCTTGGGTGTGTTCAGTGTCCACCTCTCTACACCTGCATCATGAACACAGGCAGCTGCACAACATCGAGGAAATCACTGATGTAATGTAATCTCACTGAGCCGCCCATCACTGGGTTTATCTCTGTGGTTGGGGTCCTCAGGTACTAACACATCAATCATGGCCCAGATCACACACACACACACACTCACACACACACACACACACACACACACACACACACACACACACACACACACACACACACACTTAGATCTAGGTCACAGCTGTTCACTACAATATT
>NW_027466502.1:667500-785000 GCF_050575085.1 Anarhichas minor
CGGTGAAACAGACTTTATTTAGCCAGAGTAAGGAAGTCAGGAAGGTGTGGAGCCCGTGGTCCGACACCAGAGAGTAGGCAGATCGACGGTGTGAGTCCCGTGGCTCGACACCGGAGAGCTGGCAGCTTGACGACGTGTGTAGTCCGTTAACACAACAGAGGGCAGAGCGGCGGTGTGTAGTCCGTTAACACCACGGAGGGCAGAGCGGCGGTGTGTAGTCCGTTAACACCACGGAGGGCAGAGCAGCGGTGTGTAGTCCATTAACACCACGGAGGGCAGAGCAGCGGTGTGTAGTCCGTTAACACCACGGAGGGCAGAGCAGCGGTGTGTAGTCCGTTAACACCACGGAGGGCAGAGCGGCGGTGAGTAGTCCGTAAACACAAAGGAGGGCACGGGGGATTCCCGGACCGACGGACACCGGAGGCCGGCGCTTGAGGCAGAAGCTGCAACGGGGTTGAAGCGGGTGAAAGACGGTACGACCTGACAACCCCAGACTGCAGGACCAGAGTTTATATATTGCCAGGGGAATCGTTAGTGGGACCTGAGTCTGGTGTGTCAGCCTGCAGGAGGTGATTAGCTGAAGTAGCTGCAGCTGTGTGGCCATGGGAGGTGTCTGGTCTGACAGGGATCCTGACAGTACCCCCCCCTCAAGGAACGGATTCCAGATGTACACCGTCCAGAATAACAAACAAGGGTGGGCGGAGGGGGTCCGGAGGATGGGTGACTGGATCTGACCGGCCACAGGGCCGCAGAAGAGCTTCGGCCACAGGTGCTCCGGCGGACGGCCAAATTTGCTTCGGACATGGGTGCTCAGGCGGACGGCCGGGCAGACAGAAGGGCTGCGGACACGGGTGCTCCGGCGGACGGCCGGGTGGGCAGAAGGGCTCCGGACACGGGTTCTCCGGCGGACGGCCGGGCGGGCAGAAGGGCTCTGGACACGGGTGCTCCGGTGGATGGCCGGGCGGGCAGAAGGGCTGCGGACACGGGTGCTCCGGCGGACGGCCGGGCGGGCAGAAGGGCTCCGGACACAGGTGCTCAGGCGGGCTGGACTCGGACTCTCTGAGTCGGGGCTCCGGGGAATAGGATGCTGGTCCAGCAGCGGCAGGAACTGGAGGTCGCTGCGACCCGATGGCGGCCGCAGGCACAGGAGGTCGCTGCTGCTCCGAGACGGCAACAGGAGGTCGCTGCTGCACCGAGGCGGCAACTGGAGGTCGCTGCTGCACTGAGGCGGCAACTGGAGGTCGCTGCTGCTCCGAGGCGGCAACTGGAGGTCGATGCTGCTCCGTGGCGGCAACTGGAGGTCGCTGCTGTTCGGAGACGGCGGCGGCCGGGACTGGAGGTCGCTGCTGTTCGGAGACGGCGGCGGCTGGGACTGGAGGTCGCTGCGGTTCGGAGGCGGCAGGAACAGGAGCTGGCTGCAGCGCAGAGGCGGCAGGAACAGGAACTAGAGTTCGCTGCAGCTCCGAGGCAGCAGCTAGATACGGTGTCGGCCGGAATGCCGTCCGAATACGGGGAGCCGGAGTTGGCCGGACCACCGAGTGTTCCCCTACACTTGCTTGGCCCCGTCTCCGGCTGAGAAGGTGCTTAGCCATATAATCTGAGTCCACTGGAGGGTCAAAAACCCTCCTCAGATCCTCCACAAAGTCCACAAAAAGCACAGCATTTGGCCGATCAAAACTTAATGTTCTCGTGGCCCAGTCCAAAGCCCTTCCCCGCAGTAATCCAACCACATAGGAGACCTTGGACCCGTCCGAGTCAAAAGTCTGAGGCTGACGGTCAAATACCCGTTGGCATCGCAACAGGAAGCCCTGGCACTTCCCCAGTGTTCCGTCATAGGGATCCGGAGCCGGCACGGGGGATTCCCAGACCGGCGGAGCGAGGACAGGAGGGAATAGTGCGGGTGCTGGAACTGGTGGAGACTTGACTGTCCGGACTAGTTCCTGCACGAAACAGCTAATCCGAGAAACTTCAGCAGCGAAACTTCTCATCTCCTCCAGCAGGCTGTTAGGCCTGTACGGCGTAGCTGCTCCTGTGGTTGCTGGGTCCATTATGGTCAGGTCGTTCTGTCACGGGATTTCACGGTTAGGACCCAATAGCAAGACCACAGGAGACAGAGTACGGTGAAACAGACTTTATTTAGCCAGAGTAAGGAAGACAGGAAGGTGTGGAGCCCATGGTCCGACACCAGAGAGTAGGCAGATCGACGGTGTGAGTCCCGTGGCTCAACACCGGAGGGCTGGCAGCTTGATGGCGTGATGTCCCGTGGCTCGACACCAGAGAGTAGGCAGATCGACGGTGTGATGTCCCGTGGCTCGACACCAGAGAGTAGGCAGATCGACGGTGTGAGTCCCGTGGCTCGACACCGGAGGGCTGGTAGCTTGACGGCGTGTGTAGTCCGTTAACACAACAGAGGGCAGAGCGGCGGTGTGTAGTCCGTTAACACCACGGAGGGCAGAGCAGCAGTGTGTATTCCGTTAACACCACGGAGGGCAGAGCGGCGGTGAGTAGTCCGTAAACACAAAGGAGGGCACGGGGGATTCCCGGACCGACGGACACCGGAGGCAGGCGCTTGAGGCAGAAGCTGCAACGGGGTTGAAGCGGGTGAAAGACGGTATGACCTGACAACCCCAGACTGCAGGACCAGAGTTTATATATTGCCAGGGGAAACGTTAGTGGGACCTGAGTCTGGTGTGTCAGCCTGCAGGAGGTGATTAGCTGAAGTAGCTGCAGCTGTGTGGCCATGGGAGGTGTCTGGTCTGACAGGGATCCTGACATAAACAGTGATGAATCCTCACATCAGGGGTGCTCAAAGGGGGGTCGGGGGTCCCACAGGGGTCCGTAATGAGCTATAAAGGATCAACTTGTCCATGAACTAGTTTAATGAATGTTTGTGATGAACTGAAGGAGGCACTGCTCCTTTATCCTCATACTTCTTCAGCTCAATGAACTCTTTTTACTTTCACTACTTGTACTGCTGTCAGGTTTTGAATGCAGTACTTTTACTTGTTGAGAAGTATTTTCCCGTTGGGGTACTAGTACTTTTACTGCAGTAAATGTGATCAGTAGCTGTTTGTGATAGTATCAGGTGGTTCTGTAGATCTACAGAGGTTCTGAAGGGAATGTTCTCTGGTTGTTCTTCAGGAACAAGTGGAGTACGTGTTCCTCATCATCTTCACCATCGAGACCTTCCTGAAGATCTTGGCCTACGGTCTGGTGATGCACCCGAGCTCCTACATCCGCAACGGATGGAACCTGCTCGACTTCGTCATCGTCATCGTCGGGTGAGAAAACACAAGAACCACTAGATGTGTTGGTTCTCTGATGCTGGTTCTCTCTTCAGACCTCAAGTCTTTCGATACATGCAGGTTCTCCCCCTTTAGATCTTGGTTGTCTTACAACTTGTGTGTTGTCAAAAGAGGTTTGTTCCCTGTTCTTCATTCTTCATGTCCTGGTTCTCCTTATAGATCACAGTTCCCTCTTTCGATCCAGCCTGGTTCTCTCGTTGTATCATGGTTCTCCCTTCATATCCTGGTTCTGACTTTATATCCTGGTTCTCTTTATTGTCTGGTTCTCTCTTTAGATTTGGTTCTCCCTTCATATCCTGGTTCTCTCTTTGTAACCCAGTTCCCTCTTTAGATCCTTTTAAAAAAATATCCTGGTTCTCTCTGTTTATCCCGCTTCCCTCAGTTCTCTCTTTAGACCCCAGTCCTTCCTTCAGACCCTGGTTCTCTCTTTAGACCCCAGTCCTTCCTTCAGACCCTGGTTCTCTCTTTAGACCCCAGTCCTTCCTTCAGAACCTGGTTCTGTCTTTAGACCCCAGTCCTTCCTTCAGACCCTGGTTCTCTCTTTAGACCCCAGTCCTTCCTTCAGACCCTGGTTCTCTCTTTAGACCCCAGTCCTTCCTTCAGACCCTGGTTCTCTCTTTAGACCCCAGTCCTTCCTTCAGAACCTGGTTCTGTCTTTAGACCCCAGTCCTTCCTTCAGACCCTGGTTCTCTCTTTAGACCCCAGTCCTTCCTTCAGACCCTGGTTCTGTCTTTAGACCCCAGTCCTTCCTTCAGACCCTGGTTCTCTCTTTAGACCCCAGTCCTTCCTTCAGACCCTGGTTCTCTCTTTAGACCCCAGTCCTTCCTTCAGACCCTGGTTCTCTCTTTAGACTCCAGTCCTTCCTTCAGACCCTGGTTCTCTCTTTAGACCCCAGTCCTTCCTTCAGACCCTGGTTCTCTCTTTAGACCCCAGTCCTTCCTTCAGACCCTGGTTCTCTCTTTAGTCACCTGCAACTGTACATTTCAATAATGTTTCACTACATCAAAACAAGGAGACTTTCACCATCTTTATATTGAGATGAACTGTTTCTGATCTTCAGCACAAAGAGAAACAGCTCAGATAAATAAAGAATGTACAATTAAAGAGGAATAAGAGGAATATAAACAAATCAAAAATGCAGATTAACATCACATCTGTGTGAGCTGGTTGTCTTATATCTGGGATGAAAAACAAGGACTAAAGTCACTCTTCATTTAAATATGTGACAACCTTTAGAAGCTCATTTTAATTTGGATTTAAAGGAACATTCTGGAAGGTTTCCACTCTGGAGTCCATGTCTGTTAGGTAGCTACAGTATGTATCTGAGTGAGAAGCAGGACGATCGTTGATGAAAGCTCTCGTGTTTATGGTTTTATGAACCGGCTGTTTGTGACGACATCGGTCATTCCAGAGAACCAATAATCAGTTAACCAATTATCTGATTGTTTTCAAGAATATGTTCAATATTGATCTGCAACATATAACTTAAACTGCTGATTCATTATTTGTATACTGGGACCACTCGTCTCCTCAATCTTCTTCTTCCTGTTTTTGTTTTTGTGCAGTTTGTTCAGCGTCGTCTTGGAGACGATGACTCATAAATCCGGTGAGGTGGCGACGACTCATCACGTACCGGGAAAACCTGGAGGTCTGGATGTCAAAGCTCTGAGAGCCTTCAGGGTCCTGAGGCCTCTCAGACTGGTTTCTGGAGTTCCCAGTGAGTCTCCTGTGTGCGTGCGTGCGTGCGTGCATGCGTGCGTGCGTGCGTGCGTGCGTGAGTGTGTGCGTGTGCGTGTGTGTGTAACCCTTTGTGTGTCTCTCAGGTCTCCAGATCGTGCTGAACTCCATCATGAAGGCGATGGTTCCTCTGCTCCACATCGCTCTGCTGGTTCTCTTCGTCATCATCATCTACGCCATCATCGGTCTGGAGCTCTTCATCGGACGCATGCACAAAACCTGCTACTACAAACATGCAGGTACAACTACTACAACTAGCTACTACTATTCAGGAAATACAAAGTAATAATGAAGAACATGTCCACAGGATATTATATTTATCTAGTTAGAAGTCAAACATTATGTGGAAAATATTTGAATGAAGGAGTAAAAACATTTATAGAAACTTGAAATTAACTAAATAATCAAAATAGCAAACCATAAAAAGGTTTAATATATCAAGTATTACTGAGTAGTACAATAGTACAATAATGTGTATATCACAGGAAGCTCTATGCTCATTCATCAGGAATACTCCGATCTTTTACTTCAGTAAAAGTACTAATACTGTCATACACACATTTAGTGAAGTAGAAAGTACAATATATATGTATATATATATACACCTTAGATGGAATGGAGTAGAAGTATAAAGTAGCAGAAAATGGAAATACTCCAGTACATTACAATAGTACACATTAGTACTCTACTCACTGGTATAAATATTGCAGATAACTACGTGGAGGACGACCCGGTACCGTGTGCGTTCGCCGGTCACGGCCGCCAGTGCAACATTAACGGGACGGAGTGTCGGGGGAGGTGGGACGGTCCCAACGGAGGAATCACCAACTTTGACAACTTCTTCTTCGCCATGTTGACCGTGTTCCAGTGCATCACCATGGAGGGCTGGACCGACGTCCTTTACTGGGTCAGGGTCTCTCTGGGTCTTTGAGTCTCTCTGGGTCTCTCTGGGTATCTCTGGGTCTCTCTGGGTCTCTCTGGGTCTCTGAGTCTCTCTGAGTCTCTCTGGGTCAGGGTCTCTCTGGGTCTCTGGGTCTTTGAGTCTCTCTGAGTCTCTCTGGGTCTCTGGGTCTATGAGTCTCTCTGGGTCTCTCTTGGTCTCTCTGGGCCTTTAAGTCTATCTGGGTCTTTGAGTCTCTCTGAGTCTCTCTGGGTGTTTGAGTCTCTCTGGTTCTCTGGGTCTTTGAGTCTCTCTGGGTCTCTCTGGGTGTTTGGGTCTCTCTGGGTCTCTGGGTCTTTGAGTCTCTCTGAGTCTCTCTGGGTCTCTCTGGGTCTTTGAGTCTATCTGAGTCTCTCTGGGTCTCTCTGGGTCTTTGAGTCTCTCAGAGTCTCTCTGGGTCTCTCTGGGTCTTTGAGTCTCTCTGGGTCTCTCTGGGTCTTTGAGTCTCTCTGAGTCTCTCTGGGTCTCTCTGGGTCTTTGAGTCTATCTGAGTCTCTCTGGATCTCTCTGGGTCTTTGAGTCTCTCAGAGTCTCTCTGGGTCTCTCTGGGTGTTTGGGTCTCTCTGGGTCTCTGTGTCTTTGAGGCTCTTTGGGTATTTTAGTCTCTCTGGGTCTTTGAGGCTCTCTGGGCCAGAGTCTCTCTTGGTCAGGGTCTCTCTTGGTCAGGGTCTCTCATGGTCAGAGTACCTTTGGGTCTGGGTCAGGGTCTCTCTGAGTCTTTGAGTCTTTGTGAAACCGCTCCCTCTGTGTTTCTCTTCAGATGAACGACGCCATTGGCTTCGAGCTGCCGTGGGTTTATTTTGTCAGTCTGGTGATCTTTGGCTCCTTCTTCGTCCTCAACCTGGTTCTGGGAGTCCTCAGCGGGTTCGTTCTTTAAACACACACCTTCTATACAATCCACAGGTCCAGATTCAGGTCTCATTCAAACGTTGTGTGAACATCGTGTGAACGTTGTGTGAACATTGTGGTAACGTTGTATGAACGTTGTGTGAACATTGTGTGACCGTTGTGTGAACGTTGTGTGAACGTTGTGTGAACGTTGTGGTAACGTTGTGTGAACGTTGTGGTAACGTGTGAACGTTGTGTGAACGTTGTGTGAACGTGTGAACGTTGTGGTAATGTGTGACTGTTGTGTGAACGTGTGAACGTTGTGTGAACGTTGTGGTAACGTGTGAATGTTGTGGTAACGTTGTGTGAACGTTGTGTGAACGTTGTGGTAGCGTGTGAACGTTGTGGTAACGTGTGAACGTTGTGGTAGCGTGTGAACGTTGTGGTAGCGTGTGAACGTTGTGTGAACGTTGTGTGAACGTTGTGGTAACGTTGTGGTAACGTTGTGGTAACGTTGTGTGAACGTTGTGGTAACGTGTGAACGTTGTGTGAACATTGCGTGAACGTTGTGTGAACGTTGTGGTAACGTTGTGGTAACGTTGTGGTAACGTTGTGTGAACGTTGTGGTAACGTGTGAACGTTGTGTGAACGTTGTGTGAACGTTGTGGTAACGTGTGAACGTTGTGTGAACGTTGTGTGAACGTTGTGTGAACGTTGTGGTAACGTGTGAACGTTGTGGTAATGTGTGAACGTTGTGGTAGCGTGTGAACGTTGTGGTAACGTGTGAACGTTGTGTGAATGTTGTGTGAACGTTGTGTGAACGTTGTGGTAACGTGTGAACGTTGTGTGAACGTTGTGGTAACGTTGTGGTAACTTGTGAATGTTGTGGTAATGTGTGAACGTTGTGTGAACGTTGTGGTAACGTGTGAACGTTGTGGTAACGTGTGAACGTTGTGTGAACGTTGTGGTAACGTGTGAACGTTGTGGTAACGTGTGAACGTTGTGTGAACGTTGTGTGAACGTTGTGGTAACGTGTGAACGTTGTGTGAACGTTGTGTGAACGTTGTGTGAACGTTGTGTGAACGTTGTGGTAACGTTGTGGTAACGTGTGAACGTTGTGTGAACGTTGTGTGAATGTTGTGTGAACGTTGTGTGAACGTTGTGGTAACGTGTGAACGTTGTGTGAACGTTGTGGTAACGTTGTGGTAACGTTGTGGTAATGTGTGAACGTTGTGTGAACGTTGTGGTAACGTGTGAACATTGTGGTAACGTGTGAACGTTGTGTGAACGTTGTGTGAACGTTGTGTGAACGTTGTGGTAACGTTGTGTGAACATTGTGGTAACGTTGTGTGAATATTGTGTGAACGTTGTGTGACCGTTGTGTGAACGTTGTGTGAATGTTGTGTGAACGTTGTGGTAACGTGTGACCGTTGTGTGAACGTGTGAACATTGTGTGACCGGTGTGTGACCGTTGTGGTAACGTGTGCACGTTGTGGTAACGTTGTGTGAACATTGTGTGAACGTTGTGGTAACGTGGTAATGTGTGAACGTTGTGTGAACGTTGTGTGAACGTTGTGGTAACGTTGTGTGAACATTGTGGTAACGTGTGAACGTTGTGTGAACGTTGTGGTAACGTTGTGGTAACTTGTGAACGTTGTGGTAACGTGTGAACGTTGTGTGAACGTTGTGTGAACGTTGTGGTAACGTTGTGGTAACTTGTGAACGTTGTGGTAACGTGTGAACGTTGTGTGAACGTTGTGTGAACGTTGTGTGAACGTTGTGTGAACGTTGTGTGAACGTTGTGGTAACGTGTGAACGTTGTGTTAACGTTGTGGTAACGTTGTGGTAACTTGTGAACGTTGTGGTAATGTGTGAATGTTGTGTGAACGTTGTGTGAACGTTGTGGTAACGTTGTGTGAACGTTGTGGTAACGTTGTGGTAACTTGTGAACGTTGTGGTAATGTGTGAATGTTGTGTGAACGTTGTGTGAACGTTGTGGTAACGTGTGAACGTTGTGTGAACGTTGTGATAACGTGTGAACATTGTGGTAACGTTGTGTGAACGTTGTGGTAACGTTGTGTGAATGTTGTGGTAACGTGTGAACGTTGTGTGACCGTTGTGTGAACGTGTGAACATTGTGTGACCGTTGTGTGACCATTGTGTGAACGTTGTGTGAACGTTGTGGTAACGTGTGAACGTTGTGTGAACGTTGTGTGAACGTTGTGGTAACGTTGTGGTAACGTGTGCACGTTGTGGTAACGTTTTGTGAACGTTGTGTGAACGTTGTGGTAACATTGTGGTAACGTATGAACGTTGTGGTAACGTGTGACCGTTGTGTGACCTTTGTGTGAACGTTGTGTGAACGTTGTGGTAACATTGTGGTAACGTGTGCACGTTGTGTGAACGTTGTGTGAACGTTGTGGTAACGTGTGAACGTTGTGGTAACGTGTGAACGTTGTGTGAACGTTGTGGTAACGTTGTGAACGTTGTGTGAACATTGTGTGAACGTTGTGGTAACGTTGTGTGAACGTTGTGGTAACATTGTGGTAACGTGTGGACGTTGTGTGAACGTTGTGGTAAGGTGTGAACGTTGTGTGAACGTTGTGTGAACGTGTGACCGTTGTGTAAACGTTGTGGTAAAGTGTGAACGTTGTATGAACGTTGTGTGAACGTTGTGGTAACGTTGTGTGAACGTTGTGGTAACGTTGTGGTAACGTGTGGACGTTGTGTGAACGTTGTGGTAAGGTGTGAACATTGTGTGAACGTTGTGTGAACGTTGTGTGAACGTTGTGTGAACGTTGTGTGAACGTTGTGGTAACGTGTGAACGTTGTGTGAACGTGGTGGTAACGTTGTGTGAACGTTGTGGTAACGTTGTGTGAACGTTGTGGTAACGTTGTGGTAACGTGTGGACGTTGTGTGAACGTTGTGGTAAGGTGTGAACGTTGTGTGAACGTGTGACCATTGTGTGAACGTTGTGTGAACGTTGTGGTAAGGCGTGAACATTGTGTGAACGTTGTGTGAACGTTGTGTGAACGTTGTGTGAACGTTGTGTGAACGTGTGACCGTTGTGTGAACGTTGTGGTAATGTTGTGGTAACGTGTGCACGTTGTGTGAACGTTGTGTGAACGTTGCGGTAACGTGTGAACGTTGTGGTAACGCTGTGTGAACGTTGTGGTAACGTTGTGGTAACGTGTGACGGTGTGAACGTTGTGTGAACGTTGTGTGAAAGTTGTGGTAATGTGTGAACGTTGTGTGAACGTTGTGTGAACGTTGTGGTAACGTGTGAACGTTGTGTGAACGTTGTGGAAACGTTGTGAACGTTGTGTGAACATTGTGTGAACGTTGTGTGAACGTTGTGGTAACGTTGTGGTAACGTTGTGGTAACGTGTGAACGGTGTGTGAACGTTGTGGTAACATTGTGGTAACGTGTGGACGTTGTGTGAACATTGTGTGAACGTTGTGTGAACGTTGTGTGAACGTTGTGGTAACGTTGTGGTAACTTGTGACCGTTGTGTGAACGTTGTGTGAACGTTGTGTGAACGTTGTGTGAACGTTGTGGTAACGTGTGACCGTTGTGTGAACGTGTGAACATTGTGTGACCGTTGTGTGACCATTGTGTGAACGTTGTGTGAACGTTGTGGTAACGAGTGAACGTTGTGTGAACGTTGTGTGAACGTTGTGGTAACGTTGTGGTAACGTGTGCACGTTGTGGTAACGTTGTGTGAACGTTGTGTGAACGTTGTGGTAACGTTGTGGTAACGTATGAACGTTGTGGTAACGTTGTGGTAACGTGTGCACGTTGTGGTAACGTTGTGTGAACGTTGTGTGAACGTTGTGGTAACGTTGTGGTAACGTATGAACGTTGTGGTAACGTGTGACCGTTGTGTGACCATTGTGTGAACGTTGTGTGAACGTTGTGGTAACGTTGTGGTAACGTATGAACGTTGTGGTAACGTGTGACCGTTGTGTGACCATTGTGTGAACGTTGTGGTAACGTTGTGGTAACGTGTGCACGTTGTGGTAACGTTGTGTGAACGTTGTGTGAACGTATGAACGTTGTGGTAACGTGTGACCGTTGTGTGACCATTGTGTGAACGTTGTGTGAACGTTGTGGTAACGTTGTGGTAACGTATGAACGTTGTGGTAACGTGTGACCGTTGTGTGACCATTGTGTGAACGTTGTGTGAACGTTGTGGTAACGTGTGAACGTTGTGTGAACGTTGTGGTAACATTGTGGTAACGTGTGCACGTTGTGTGAACGTTGTGTGAACGTTGTGGTAACGTGTGAACGTTGTGTGAACGTTGTGGTAACGTTGTGAACGTTGTGTGAACATTGTGTGAACGTTGTGGTAACGTTGTGTGAACGTTGTGGTAACATTGTGGTAACGTGTGGACGTTGTGTGAACGTTGTGGTAAGGTGTGAACGATGTGTGAACGTTGTGTGAACATGTGACCGTTGTGTAAACGTTGTGGTAAAGTGTGAACGTTGTGTGAACGTTGTGTGAACGTTGTGGTAACGTTGTGTGAACGTTGTGGTAAGGTGTGAACATTGTGTGAACGTTGTGTGAACGTGTGACCATAGTGTGAACGTTGTGTGAACGTTGTGGTAACGTGTGAACGTTGTGTGAACGTTGTGTGAACGTTGTGGTAACGTTGTGTGAACGTTGTGGTAACGTTGTGTGAACGTTGTGGTAACGTTGTGGTAACGTGTGGACGTTGTGTGAACGTTGTGGTAAGGTGTGAACATTGTGTGAACGTTGTGTGAACGTGTGACCATTGTGTGAACGTTGTGTGAACGTTGTGGTAAGGCGTGAACATTGTGTGAACGTTGTGTGAACGTGTGACCATTGTGTGAACGTTGTGTGAACGTTGTGTGACCGTTGTGTGACCGTTGTGGTAATGTTGTGGTAACGTGTGCACGTTGTGTGAACGTTGTGTGAACGTTGCGGTAACGTGTGAACGTTGTGGTAACGCTGTGTGAACGTTGTGGTAACGTTGTGGTAACGTGTGAAGGTGTGAACGTTGTGTGAACGTTGTGTGAACGTTGTGTGAAAGTTGTGGTAACGTGTGAACGTTGTGGTAACGTGTGAACGTTGTGTGAACGTTGTGGAAACGTTGTGAACGTTGTGTGAACATTGTGTGAACGTTGTGGTAACGTTGTGGTAACGTTGTGGTAACGTTGTGGTAACGTGTGAACGTTGTGTGAACGTTGTGGTAACGTGTGACCGTTGTGTGAACGTTGTGTGAACGTTGTGGTAACGTGTGAACGTTGTGGTAACATTGTGATAACGTGTGAACGTTGTGTGAACGTTGTGTGAACGTTGTGTGAACGTTGTGTGAACGTTGTGTGAACGTTGTGGTAACGTGTGAACGTTGTGTGAACGTTGTGGTAACGTGTGAACGTTGTGGTAACGTGTTAACGTTGTGGTAGCGTGTGAACGTTGTGGTAACGTGTGAACATTGTGTGAACGTTGTGTGAACGTTGTGTGAACGTTGTGGTAACGTTGTGGTAACTTGTGAACGTTGTGGTAACGTGTGAACGTTGTGTGAACGTTGTGTGAACGTTGTGGTAACGTTGTGGTAACTTGTGAACGTTGTGGTAACGTGTGAACGTTGTGTGAACGTTGTGTGAACGTTGTGGTAACGTTGTGGTAACGTTGTGGTAACGTGTGAACGTTGTGGTAACGTTGTGTGAACGTTGTGGTAACGTGTGGACGTTGTGTGAACGTTGTGTGAACGTGTGACCATTGTGTGAACGTTGTGTGAACGTTGTGGTAACGTGTGAACGTTGTGTGAACGTTGTGTGAACGTTGTGGTAACGTTGTGTGAACGTTGTGGTAACGTTGTGTGAACGTTGTGGTAACGTTGTGGTAACGTGTGGACGTTGTGTGAACGTTGTGGTAAGGTGTGAACATTGTGTGAACGTTGTGTGAACGTGTGACCATTGTGTGAACGTTGTGTGAACGTTGTGTGACCGTTGTGTGACCGTTGTGGTAATGTTGTGGTAACGTGTGCACGTTGTGTGAACGTTGTGTGAACGTTGCGGTAACGTGTGAACGTTGTGGTAACGCTGTGTGAACGTTGTGGTAACGTTGTGGTAACGTTGTGGTAACGTGTGAAGGTGTGAACGTTGTGTGAACGTTGTGTGAACGTTGTGTGAAAGTTGTGGTAACGTGTGAACGTTGTGGTAACGTGTGAACGTTGTGTGAACGTTGTGGAAACGTTGTGAACGTTGTGTGAACGTTGTGTGAACGTTGTGGTAACGTTGTGGTAACGTTGTGGTAACGTTGTGGTAACGTTGTGGTAACGTTGTGGTAACGTGTGAACGTTGTGTGAACGTTGTGTGAACGTTGTGGTAACGTGTGAACGTTGTGGTAACATTGTGATAACGTTTGAACGTTGTGTGAACGTTGTGTGAACGTTGTGTGAACGTTGTGGTAACGTGTGAACGTTGTGTGAACGTTGTGGTAACGTGTGAACGTTGTGGTAACGTGTGAACGTTGTGTGAAAGTTGTGGTAACGTGTGAACGTTGTGGTAACGTGTGAACGTTGTGTGAACGTTGTGGAAACGTTGTGAACGTTGTGTGAACGTTGTGTGAACGTTGTGGTAACGTTGTGGTAACGTTGTGGTAACGTTGTGGTAACGTGTGAACGTTGTGTGAACGTTGTGTGAACGTTGTGGTAACGTGTGAACGTTGTGGTAACGTTGTGGTAACGTGTGAACGTTGTGTGAACGTTGTGTGAACGTTGTGGTAACGTGTGAACGTTGTGGTAACATTGTGATAACGTGTGAACGTTGTGTGAACGTTGTGTGAACGTTGTGTGAACGTTGTGTGAACGTTGTGGTAACGTGTGAACGTTGTGTGAACGTTGTGGTAACGTGTGAACGTTGTGGTAACGTGTTAACGTTGTGGTAGCGTGTGAACGTTGTGGTAACGTGTGAACATTGTGTGAACGTTGTGTGAACGTTGTGTGAACGTTGTGGTAACGTTGTGGTAACTTGTGAACGTTGTGGTAACGTGTGAACGTTGTGTGAACGTTGTGTGAACGTTGTGGTAACGTTGTGGTAACTTGTGAACGTTGTGGTAACGTGTGAACGTTGTGTGAACGTTGTGTGAACGTTGTGTGAACGTTGTGTGAACGTTGTGTGAACGTTGTGGTAACGTTGTGGTAACGTTGTGGTAACGTGTGAACGTTGTGGTAACGTTGTGTGAACGTTGTGGTAACGTGTGGACGTTGTGTGAACATTGTGTGAACGTTGTGGTAACGTTGTGTGAACGTTGTGGTAACATTGTGGTAACGTGTGGACGTTGTGTGAACGTTGTGGTAAGGTGTGAACGTTGTGTGAACGTTGTGTGAACGTGTGACCGTTGTGTAAACGTTGTGGTAAAGTGTGAACGTTGTATGAACGTTGTGTGAACGTTGTGGTAACGTTGTGTGAACGTTGTGGTAACGTTGTGGTAACGTGTGGACGTTGTGTGAACGTTGTGGTAAGGTGTGAACATTGTGTGAACGTTGTGTGAACGTGTGACCATTGTGTGAACGTTGTGTGAACGTTGTGGTAACGTGTGAACGTTGTGTGAACGTGGTGGTAACGTTGTGTGAACGTTGTGGTAACGTTGTGTGAACGTTGTGGTAACGTTGTGGTAACGTGTGGACGTTGTGTGAACGTTGTGGTAAGGTGTGAACGTTGTGTGAACGTGTGACCATTGTGTGAACGTTGTGTGAACGTTGTGGTAAGGCGTGAACATTGTGTGAACGTTGTGTGAACGTTGTGTGAACGTTGTGTGAACGTTGTGTGAACGTGTGACCGTTGTGTGAACGTTGTGGTAATGTTGTGGTAACGTGTGCACGTTGTGTGAACGTTGTGTGAACGTTGCGGTAACGTGTGAACGTTGTGGTAACGCTGTGTGAACGTTGTGGTAACGTTGTGGTAATGTGTGACGGTGTGAACGTTGTGTGAACGTTGTGTGAAAGTTGTGGTAATGTGTGAACGTTGTGTGAACGTTGTGTGAACGTTGTGGTAACGTGTGAACGTTGTGTAAACGTTGTGGAAACGTTGTGAACGTTGTGTGAACATTGTGTGAACGTTGTGTGAACGTTGTGGTAACGTTGTGGTAACGTTGTGGTAACGTGTGAACGGTGTGTGAACGTTGTGGTAACATTGTGGTAACGTGTGGACGTTGTGTGAACATTGTGTGAACGTTGTGTGAACGTTGTGTGAACGTTGTGGTAACGTTGTGGTAACTTGTGACCGTTGTGTGAACGTTGTGTGAACGTTGTGTGAACGTTGTGTGAACGTTGTGTGAACGTTGTGGTAACGTGTGACCGTTGTGTGAACGTTGTGTGAACGTTGCGGTAACGTGTGAACGTTGTGGTAACGCTGTGTGAACGTTGTGGTAACGTTGTGGTAACGTGTGAAGGTGTGAACGTTGTGTGAACGTTGTGTGAACGTTGTGTGAAAGTTGTGGTAACGTGTGAACGTTGTGGTAACGTGTGAACGTTGTGTGAACGTTGTGGAAACGTTGTGAACGTTGTGTGAACATTGTGTGAACGTTGTGGTAACGTTGTGGTAACGTTGTGGTAACGTTGTGGTAACGTGTGAACGTTGTGTGAACGTTGTGTGAACGTTGTGGTAACGTGTGAACGTTGTGGTAACGTTGTGGTAACGTGTGACCGTTGTGTGAACGTTGTGTGAACGTTGTGGTAACGTGTGAACGTTGTGGTAACATTGTGATAACGTGTGAACGTTGTGTGAACGTTGTGTGAACGTTGTGTGAACGTTGTGTGAACGTTGTGTGAACGTTGTGGTAACGTGTGAACGTTGTGTGAACGTTGTGGTAACGTGTGAACGTTGTGGTAACGTGTTAACGTTGTGGTAGCGTGTGAACGTTGTGGTAACGTGTGAACATTGTGTGAACGTTGTGTGAACGTTGTGTGAACGTTGTGGTAACGTTGTGAACGTTGTGGTAACGTGTGAACGTTGTGTGAACGTTGTGGAAACGTTGTGAACGTTGTGTGAACATTGTGTGAACGTTGTGGTAACGTTGTGGTAACGTTGTGGTAACGTTGTGGTAACGTGTGAACGTTGTGTGAACGTTGTGTGAACGTTGTGGTAACGTGTGAACGTTGTGGTAACGTTGTGGTAACGTGTGACCGTTGTGTGAACGTTGTGTGAACGTTGTGGTAACGTGTGAACGTTGTGGTAACATTGTGATAACGTGTGAACGTTGTGTGAACGTTGTGTGAACGTTGTGTGAACGTTGTGTGAACGTTGTGTGAACGTTGTGGTAACGTGTGAACGTTGTGTGAACGTTGTGGTAACGTGTGAACGTTGTGGTAACGTGTTAACGTTGTGGTAGCGTGTGAACGTTGTGGTAACGTGTGAACATTGTGTGAACGTTGTGTGAACGTTGTGTGAACGTTGTGGTAACGTTGTGGTAACTTGTGAACGTTGTGGTAACGTGTGAACGTTGTGTGAACGTTGTGTGAACGTTGTGGTAACGTTGTGGTAACTTGTGAACGTTGTGGTAACGTGTGAACGTTGTGTGAACGTTGTGTGAACGTTGTGGTAACGTTGTGGTAACGTTGTGGTAACGTGTGAACGTTGTGGTAACGTTGTGTGAACGTTGTGGTAACGTGTGGACGTTGTGTGAACGTTGTGTGAACGTGTGACCATTGTGTGAACGTTGTGTGAACGTTGTGGTAACGTGTGAACGTTGTGTGAACGTTGTGTGAACGTTGTGGTAACGTTGTGTGAACGTTGTGGTAACGTTGTGTGAACGTTGTGGTAACGTTGTGGTAACGTGTGGACGTTGTGTGAACGTTGTGGTAAGGTGTGAACATTGTGTGAACGTTGTGTGAACGTGTGACCATTGTGTGAACGTTGTGTGAACGTTGTGTGACCGTTGTGTGACCGTTGTGGTAATGTTGTGGTAACGTGTGCACGTTGTGTGAACGTTGTGTGAACGTTGCGGTAACGTGTGAACGTTGTGGTAACGCTGTGTGAACGTTGTGGTAACGTTGTGGTAACGTTGTGGTAACGTGTGAAGGTGTGAACGTTGTGTGAACGTTGTGTGAACGTTGTGTGAAAGTTGTGGTAACGTGTGAACGTTGTGGTAACGTGTGAACGTTGTGTGAACGTTGTGGAAACGTTGTGAACGTTGTGTGAACGTTGTGTGAACGTTGTGGTAACGTTGTGGTAACGTTGTGGTAACGTTGTGGTAACGTGTGAACGTTGTGTGAACGTTGTGTGAACGTTGTGGTAACGTGTGAACGTTGTGGTAACATTGTGATAACGTTTGAACGTTGTGTGAACGTTGTGTGAACGTTGTGTGAACGTTGTGGTAACGTGTGAACGTTGTGTGAACGTTGTGGTAACGTGTGAACGTTGTGGTAACGTGTGAACGTTGTGTGAAAGTTGTGGTAACGTGTGAACGTTGTGGTAACGTGTGAACGTTGTGTGAACGTTGTGGAAACGTTGTGAACGTTGTGTGAACGTTGTGTGAACGTTGTGGTAACGTTGTGGTAACGTTGTGGTAACGTTGTGGTAACGTGTGAACGTTGTGTGAACGTTGTGTGAACGTTGTGGTAACGTGTGAACGTTGTGGTAACGTTGTGGTAACGTGTGAACGTTGTGTGAACGTTGTGGTAACGTGTGAACGTTGTGGTAACATTGTGATAACGTGTGAACGTTGTGTGAACGTTGTGTGAACGTTGTGTGAACGTTGTGTGAACGTTGTGGTAACGTGTGAACGTTGTGTGAACGTTGTGGTAACGTGTGAACGTTGTGGTAACGTGTTAACGTTGTGGTAGCGTGTGAACGTTGTGGTAACGTGTGAACATTGTGTGAACGTTGTGTGAACGTTGTGTGAACGTTGTGGTAACGTTGTGGTAACTTGTGAACGTTGTGGTAACGTGTGAACGTTGTGTGAACGTTGTGTGAACGTTGTGGTAACGTTGTGGTAACTTGTGAACGTTGTGGTAACGTGTGAACGTTGTGTGAACGTTGTGTGAACGTTGTGTGAACGTTGTGTGAACGTTGTGGTAACGTTGTGGTAACGTTGTGGTAACGTGTGAACGTTGTGGTAACGTTGTGTGAACGTTGTGGTAACGTGTGGACGTTGTGTGAACATTGTGTGAACGTTGTGGTAACGTTGTGTGAACGTTGTGGTAACATTGTGGTAACGTGTGGACGTTGTGTGAACGTTGTGGTAAGGTGTGAACGTTGTGTGAACGTTGTGTGAACGTGTGACCGTTGTGTAAACGTTGTGGTAAAGTGTGAACGTTGTATGAACGTTGTGTGAACGTTGTGGTAACGTTGTGTGAACGTTGTGGTAACGTTGTGGTAACGTGTGGACGTTGTGTGAACGTTGTGGTAAGGTGTGAACATTGTGTGAACGTTGTGTGAACGTGTGACCATTGTGTGAACGTTGTGTGAACGTTGTGGTAACGTGTGAACGTTGTGTGAACGTGGTGGTAACGTTGTGTGAACGTTGTGGTAACGTTGTGTGAACGTTGTGGTAACGTTGTGGTAACGTGTGGACGTTGTGTGAACGTGTGACCATTGTGTGAACGTTGTGTGAACGTTGTGGTAAGGCGTGAACATTGTGTGAACGTTGTGTGAACGTTGTGTGAACGTTGTGTGAACGTTGTGTGAACGTGTGACCGTTGTGTGAACGTTGTGGTAATGTTGTGGTAACGTGTGCACGTTGTGTGAACGTTGTGTGAACGTTGCGGTAACGTGTGAACGTTGTGGTAACGCTGTGTGAACGTTGTGGTAACGTTGTGGTAATGTGTGACGGTGTGAACGTTGTGTGAACGTTGTGTGAAAGTTGTGGTAATGTGTGAACGTTGTGTGAACGTTGTGTGAACGTTGTGGTAACGTGTGAACGTTGTGTAAACGTTGTGGAAACGTTGTGAACGTTGTGTGAACATTGTGTGAACGTTGTGTGAACGTTGTGGTAACGTTGTGGTAACGTTGTGGTAACGTGTGAACGGTGTGTGAACGTTGTGGTAACATTGTGGTAACGTGTGGACGTTGTGTGAACATTGTGTGAACGTTGTGTGAACGTTGTGTGAACGTTGTGGTAACGTTGTGGTAACTTGTGACCGTTGTGTGAACGTTGTGTGAACGTTGTGTGAACGTTGTGTGAACGTTGTGTGAACGTTGTGGTAACGTGTGACCGTTGTGTGAACGTGTGAACATTGTGTGACCGTTGTGTGACCATTGTGTGAACGTTGTGTGAACGTTGTGGTAACGAGTGAACGTTGTGTGAACGTTGTGTGAACGTTGTGGTAACGTTGTGGTAACGTGTGCACGTTGTGGTAACGTTGTGTGAACGTTGTGTGAACGTTGTGGTAACGTTGTGGTAACGTATGAACGTTGTGGTAACGTGTGACCGTTGTGTGACCATTGTGTGAACGTTGTGTGAACGTTGTGGTAACGTTGTGGTAACGTATGAACGTTGTGGTAACGTGTGACCGTTGTGTGACCATTGTGTGAACGTTGTGGTAACGTTGTGGTAACGTGTGCACGTTGTGGTAACGTTGTGTGAACGTTGTGTGAACGTTGTGGTAACGTTGTGGTAACGTATGAACGTTGTGGTAACGTGTGACCGTTGTGTGACCATTGTGTGAACGTTGTGTGAACGTTGTGGTAACGTTGTGGTAACGTATGAACGTTGTGGTAACGTGTGACCGTTGTGTGACCATTGTGTGAACGTTGTGTGAACGTTGTGGTAACGTGTGAACGTTGTGTGAACGTTGTGGTAACATTGTGGTAACGTGTGCACGTTGTGTGAACGTTGTGTGAACGTTGTGGTAACGTGTGAACGTTGTGTGAACGTTGTGGTAACGTTGTGAACGTTGTGTGAACATTGTGTGAACGTTGTGGTAACGTTGTGTGAACGTTGTGGTAACATTGTGGTAACGTGTGGACGTTGTGTGAACGTTGTGGTAAGGTGTGAACGTTGTGTGAACGTTGTGTGAACATGTGACCGTTGTGTAAACGTTGTGGTAAAGTGTGAACGTTGTGTGAACGTTGTGTGAACGTTGTGGTAAGGTGTGAACATTGTGTGAACGTTGTGTGAACGTGTGACCATTGTGTGAACGTTGTGTGAACGTTGTGGTAACGTGTGAACGTTGTGTGAACGTTGTGTGAACGTTGTGGTAACGTTGTGTGAACGTTGTGGTAACGTTGTGTGAACGTTGTGGTAACGTTGTGGTAACGTGTGGACGTTGTGTGAACGTTGTGGTAAGGTGTGAACATTGTGTGAACGTTGTGTGAACGTGTGACCATTGTGTGAACGTTGTGTGAACGTTGTGGTAAGGCGTGAACATTGTGTGAACGTTGTGTGAACGTGTGACCATTGTGTGAACGTTGTGTGAACGTTGTGTGACCGTTGTGTGACCGTTGTGGTAATGTTGTGGTAACGTGTGCACGTTGTGTGAACGTTGTGTGAACGTTGCGGTAACGTGTGAACGTTGTGGTAACGCTGTGTGAACGTTGTGGTAACGTTGTGGTAACGTGTGAAGGTGTGAACGTTGTGTGAACGTTGTGTGAACGTTGTGTGAAAGTTGTGGTAACGTGTGAACGTTGTGGTAACGTGTGAACGTTGTGTGAACGTTGTGGAAACGTTGTGAACGTTGTGTGAACGTTGTGTGAACGTTGTGGTAACGTTGTGGTAACGTTGTGGTAACGTGTGAACGTTGTGTGAACGTTGTGTGAACGTTGTGGTAACGTGTGAACGTTGTGGTAACGTTGTGGTAACGTGTGAACGTTGTGTGAACGTTGTGTGAACGTTGTGGTAACGTGTGAACGTTGTGGTAACATTGTGATAACGTGTGAACGTTGTGTGAACGTTGTGTGAACGTTGTGTGAACGTTGTGTGAACGTTGTGTGAACGTTGTGGTAACGTGTGAACGTTGTGTGAACGTTGTGGTAACGTGTGAACGTTGTGGTAACGTGTTAACGTTGTGGTAGCGTGTGAACGTTGTGGTAACGTGTGAACATTGTGTGAACGTTGTGTGAACGTTGTGTGAACGTTGTGGTAACGTTGTGGTAACTTGTGAACGTTGTGGTAACGTGTGAACGTTGTGTGAACGTTGTGTGAACGTTGTGGTAACGTTGTGGTAACTTGTGAACGTTGTGGTAACGTGTGAACGTTGTGTGAACGTTGTGTGAACGTTGTGTGAACGTTGTGGTAACGTTGTGGTAACGTTGTGGTAACGTGTGAACGTTGTGGTAACGTTGTGTGAACGTTGTGGTAACGTGTGGACGTTGTGTGAACGTTGTGTGAACGTGTGACCATTGTGTGAACGTTGTGTGAACGTTGTGGTAACGTGTGAACGTTGTGTGAACGTTGTGTGAACGTTGTGGTAACGTTGTGTGAACGTTGTGGTAACGTTGTGTGAACGTTGTGGTAACGTTGTGGTAACGTGTGGACGTTGTGTGAACGTTGTGGTAAGGTGTGAACATTGTGTGAACGTTGTGTGAACGTGTGACCATTGTGTGAACGTTGTGTGAACGTTGTGTGACCGTTGTGTGACCGTTGTGGTAATGTTGTGGTAACGTGTGCACGTTGTGTGAACGTTGTGTGAACGTTGCGGTAACGTGTGAACGTTGTGGTAACGCTGTGTGAACGTTGTGGTAACGTTGTGGTAACGTTGTGGTAACGTGTGAAGGTGTGAACGTTGTGTGAACGTTGTGTGAACGTTGTGTGAAAGTTGTGGTAACGTGTGAACGTTGTGGTAACGTGTGAACGTTGTGTGAACGTTGTGGAAACGTTGTGAACGTTGTGTGAACGTTGTGTGAACGTTGTGGTAACGTTGTGGTAACGTTGTGGTAACGTTGTGGTAACGTGTGAACGTTGTGTGAACGTTGTGTGAACGTTGTGGTAACGTGTGAACGTTGTGGTAACATTGTGATAACGTTTGAACGTTGTGTGAACGTTGTGTGAACGTTGTGTGAACGTTGTGGTAACGTGTGAACGTTGTGTGAACGTTGTGGTAACGTGTGAACGTTGTGGTAACGTGTGAACGTTGTGTGAAAGTTGTGGTAACGTGTGAACGTTGTGGTAACGTGTGAACGTTGTGTGAACGTTGTGGAAACGTTGTGAACGTTGTGTGAACGTTGTGTGAACGTTGTGTGAACGTTGTGGTAACGTTGTGGTAACGTTGTGGTAACGTTGTGGTAACGTGTGAACGTTGTGTGAACGTTGTGTGAACGTTGTGGTAACGTGTGAACGTTGTGGTAACGTTGTGGTAACGTGTGAACGTTGTGTGAACGTTGTGTGAACGTTGTGGTAACGTGTGAACGTTGTGGTAACATTGTGATAACGTGTGAACGTTGTGTGAACGTTGTGTGAACGTTGTGTGAACGTTGTGTGAACGTTGTGGTAACGTGTGAACGTTGTGTGAACGTTGTGGTAACGTGTGAACGTTGTGGTAACGTGTTAACGTTGTGGTAGCGTGTGAACGTTGTGGTAACGTGTGAACATTGTGTGAACGTTGTGTGAACGTTGTGTGAACGTTGTGGTAACGTTGTGGTAACTTGTGAACGTTGTGGTAACGTGTGAACGTTGTGTGAACGTTGTGTGAACGTTGTGGTAACGTTGTGGTAACTTGTGAACGTTGTGGTAACGTGTGAACGTTGTGTGAACGTTGTGTGAACGTTGTGTGAACGTTGTGGTAACGTTGTGGTAACGTTGTGGTAACGTGTGAACGTTGTGGTAACGTTGTGTGAACGTTGTGGTAACGTGTGGACGTTGTGTGAACGTTGTGTGAACGTGTGACCATTGTGTGAACGTTGTGTGAACGTTGTGGTAACGTGTGAACGTTGTGTGAACGTTGTGTGAACGTTGTGGTAACGTTGTGTGAACGTTGTGGTAACGTTGTGTGAACGTTGTGGTAACGTTGTGGTAACGTGTGGACGTTGTGTGAACGTTGTGGTAAGGTGTGAACATTGTGTGAACGTTGTGTGAACGTGTGACCATTGTGTGAACGTTGTGTGAACGTTGTGTGACCGTTGTGTGACCGTTGTGGTAATGTTGTGGTAACGTGTGCACGTTGTGTGAACGTTGTGTGAACGTTGCGGTAACGTGTGAACGTTGTGGTAACGCTGTGTGAACGTTGTGGTAACGTTGTGGTAACGTTGTGGTAACGTGTGAAGGTGTGAACGTTGTGTGAACGTTGTGTGAACGTTGTGTGAAAGTTGTGGTAACGTGTGAACGTTGTGGTAACGTGTGAACGTTGTGTGAACGTTGTGGAAACGTTGTGAACGTTGTGTGAACGTTGTGTGAACGTTGTGGTAACGTTGTGGTAACGTTGTGGTAACGTTGTGGTAACGTGTGAACGTTGTGTGAACGTTGTGTGAACGTTGTGGTAACGTGTGAACGTTGTGGTAACATTGTGATAACGTTTGAACGTTGTGTGAACGTTGTGTGAACGTTGTGTGAACGTTGTGGTAACGTGTGAACGTTGTGTGAACGTTGTGGTAACGTGTGAACGTTGTGGTAACGTGTGAACGTTGTGTGAAAGTTGTGGTAACGTGTGAACGTTGTGGTAACGTGTGAACGTTGTGTGAACGTTGTGGAAACGTTGTGAACGTTGTGTGAACGTTGTGTGAACGTTGTGTGAACGTTGTGGTAACGTTGTGGTAACGTTGTGGTAACGTTGTGGTAACGTGTGAACATTGTGTGAACGTTGTGTGAACGTTGTGGTAACGTGTGAACGTTGTGGTAACGTTGTGGTAACGTGTGAACGTTGTGTGAACGTTGTGTGAACGTTGTGGTAACGTGTGAACGTTGTGGTAACATTGTGATAACGTGTGAACGTTGTGTGAACGTTGTGTGAACGTTGTGTGAACGTTGTGGTAACGTGTGAACGTTGTGTGAACGTTGTGGTAACGTGTGAACGTTGTGGTAACGTGTTAACGTTGTGGTAGCGTGTGAACGTTGTGGTAACGTGTGAACATTGTGTGAACGTTGTGTGAACGTTGTGTGAACGTTGTGGTAACGTTGTGGTAACTTGTGAACGTTGTGGTAACGTGTGAACGTTGTGTGAACGTTGTGTGAACGTTGTGGTAACGTTGTGGTAACTTGTGAACGTTGTGGTAACGTGTGAACGTTGTGTGAACGTTGTGTGAACGTTGTGTGAACGTTGTGGTAACGTTGTGGTAACGTTGTGGTAACGTGTGAACGTTGTGGTAACGTTGTGTGAACGTTGTGGTAACGTGTGGACGTTGTGTGAACGTTGTGTGAACGTGTGACCATTGTGTGAACGTTGTGTGAACGTTGTGGTAACGTGTGAACGTTGTGTGAACGTTGTGTGAACGTTGTGGTAACGTTGTGTGAACGTTGTGGTAACGTTGTGTGAACGTTGTGGTAACGTTGTGGTAACGTGTGGACGTTGTGTGAACGTTGTGGTAAGGTGTGAACATTGTGTGAACGTTGTGTGAACGTGTGACCATTGTGTGAACGTTGTGTGAACGTTGTGTGACCGTTGTGTGACCGTTGTGGTAATGTTGTGGTAACGTGTGCACGTTGTGTGAACGTTGTGTGAACGTTGCGGTAACGTGTGAACGTTGTGGTAACGCTGTGTGAACGTTGTGGTAACGTTGTGGTAACGTTGTGGTAACGTGTGAAGGTGTGAACGTTGTGTGAACGTTGTGTGAACGTTGTGTGAAAGTTGTGGTAACGTGTGAACGTTGTGGTAACGTGTGAACGTTGTGTGAACGTTGTGGAAACGTTGTGAACGTTGTGTGAACGTTGTGGTAACGTTGTGGTAACGTTGTGGTAACGTTGTGGTAACGTGTGAACGTTGTGTGAACGTTGTGTGAACGTTGTGGTAACGTGTGAACGTTGTGGTAACATTGTGAACGTTGTGTGAACGTTGTGTGAACGTTGTGTGAACGTTGTGGTAACGTGTGAACGTTGTGTGAACGTTGTGGTAACGTGTGAACGTTGTGGTAACGTGTTAACGTTGTGGTAGCGTGTGAACGTTGTGGTAACGTGTGAACGTTGTGTGAACGTTGTGTGAACGTTGTGGTAACGTTGTGGTAACTTGTGAACGTTGTGGTAACGTGTGAACGTTGTGTGAACGTTGTGTGAACGTTGTGGTAACGTTGTGGTAACTTGTGAACGTTGTGGTAACGTGTGAACGTTGTGTGAACGTTGTGTGAACGTTGTGTGAACGTTGTGTGAACGTTGTGGTAACGTGTGAACGTTGTGGTAACGTTGTGGTAACTTGTGAACGTTGTGGTAATGTGTGAATATTGTGTGAACGTTGTGTGAACGTTGTGTGAACGTTGTGGTAACGTTGTGTGAACATTGTGGTAACGTGTGAACGTTGTGTGAACGTTGTGTGAACGTTGTGTGAACGTTGTGGTAACGTTGTGTGAACATTGTGTGAACGTTGTGGTAACGTTGTGTGAACGTTGCGTGAACGTTGTGATAACGTGTGAACATTGTGGTAACGTTGTGTGAACGTTGTGGTAACGTTGTGTGAACGTTGTGTGAACGTTGTGTGAACGTTGTGTGAATGTTGTGTGAACGTTGTGTGAACGTTGTGGTAACGTTGTGGTAACGTGTGCACGTTGTGGTAACGTTGTGTGACCGTTGTGTGAACGTGTGAACATTGTGTGACCGTTGTGTGAACGTTGTGGTAACGTGTGAACGTTGTGTGAACGTTGTGTGAACGTTGTGGTAACGTTGTGGTAACGTGTGCACGTTGTGGTAACGTTGTGTGAACGTTGTGTGAACGTTGTGGTAACGTTGTGGTAACGTATGAACGTTGTGGTAACGTGTGACCGTTGTGTGACCATTGTGTGAACGTTGTGTGAACGTTGTGGTAACGTTGTGGTAACGTATGAACGTTGTGGTAACGTGTGACCATTGTGTGACCATTGTGTGAACGTTGTGTGAACGTTGTGGTAACGTGTGAACGTTGTGTGAACGTTGTGGTAACATTGTGGTAACGTGTGCACGTTGTGTGAACGTTGTGTGAACGTTGTGGTAACGTGTGAACGTTGTGTGAACGTTGTGGTAACGTTGTGAACGTTGTGTGAACATTGTGTGAACGTTGTGGTAACGTTGTGTGAACGTTGTGGTAACATTGTGGTAACGTGTGGACGTTGTGTGAACGTTGTGGTAAGGTGTGAACGTTGTGTGAACGTTGTGTGAACGTGTGACCGTTGTGTAAACGTTGTGGTAAAGTGTGAACGTTGTGTGAACGTTGTGTGAACGTTGTGGTAACGTTGTGTGAACGTTGTGGTAACGTGTGGACGTTGTGTGAACGTTGTGGTAAGGTGTGAACATTGTGTGAACGTTGTGTGAACGTGTGACCATTGTGTGAACGTTGTGTGAACGTTGTGGTAACGTGTGAACGTTGTGTGAACGTTGTGTGAACATTGTGGTAACGTTGTGTGAACGTTGTGGTAACGTTGTGTGAACGTTGTGGTAACGTTGTGGTAACGTGTGGACGTTGTGTGAACGTTGTGGTAAGGTGTGAACATTGTGTGAACGTTGTGTGAACGTGTGACCATTGTGTGAACGTTGTGTGAACGTTGTGGTAACGTGTCAACGTTGTGTGAACGTTGTGGAAACGTTGTGAACGTTGTGTGAACGTTGTGTGAACGTTGTGGTAACGTTGTGGTAACGTTGTGGTAACGTGTGAACGTTGTGTGAACGTTGTGTGAACGTTGTGGTAACGTGTGAACGTTGTGGTAACATTGTGATAACGTGTGAACGTTGTGTGAACGTTGTGTGAACGTTGTGTGAACGTTGTGGTAACGTGTTAACGTTGTGGTAGCGTGTGAACGTTGTGGTAACGTGTGAACGTTGTGTGAACGTTGTGTGAACGTTGTGTGAACGTTGTGGTAACGTTGTGGTAACTTGTGAACGTTGTGGTAACGTGTGAACGTTGTGTGAACGTTGTGTGAACGTTGTGGTAACGTTGTGGTAACTTGTGAACGTTGTGGTAACGTGTGAACGTTGTGTGAACGTTGTGTGAACGTTGTGGTAACGTGTGAACGTTGTGTGAACGTTGTGTGAACATTGTGGTAACGTTGTGTGAACGTTGTGGTAACGTTGTGTGAACGTTGTGGTAACGTTGTGGTAACGTGTGGACGTTGTGTGAACGTTGTGGTAAGGTGTGAACATTGTGTGAACGTTGTGTGAACGTGTGACCATTGTGTGAACGTTGTGTGAACGTTGTGGTAACGTGTCAACGTTGTGTGAACGTTGTGGAAACGTTGTGAACGTTGTGTGAACGTTGTGTGAACGTTGTGGTAACGTTGTGGTAACGTTGTGGTAACGTGTGAACGTTGTGTGAACGTTGTGTGAACGTTGTGGTAACGTGTGAACGTTGTGGTAACATTGTGATAACGTGTGAACGTTGTGTGAACGTTGTGTGAACGTTGTGTGAACGTTGTGGTAACGTGTTAACGTTGTGGTAGCGTGTGAACGTTGTGGTAACGTGTGAACGTTGTGTGAACGTTGTGTGAACGTTGTGTGAACGTTGTGGTAACGTTGTGGTAACTTGTGAACGTTGTGGTAACGTGTGAACGTTGTGTGAACGTTGTGTGAACGTTGTGGTAACGTTGTGGTAACTTGTGAACGTTGTGGTAACGTGTGAACGTTGTGTGAACGTTGTGTGAACGTTGTGTGAACGTTGTGGTAACGTGTGAACGTTGTGGTAACGTTGTGGTAACTTGTGAACGTTGTGGTAATGTGTGAATATTGTGTGAACGTTGTGTGAACGTTGTGTGAACGTTGTGGTAACGTTGTGTGAACATTGTGGTAACGTGTGAACGTTGTGTGAACGTTGTGTGAACGTTGTGTGAACGTTGTGGTAACGTTGTGTGAACATTGTGTGAACGTTGTGGTAACGTTGTGTGAACGTTGCGTGAACGTTGTGATAACGTGTGAACATTGTGGTAACGTTGTGTGAACGTTGTGGTAACGTTGTGTGAACGTTGTGTGAACGTTGTGTGAACGTTGTGTGAATGTTGTGTGAACGTTGTGTGAACGTTGTGGTAACGTTGTGGTAACGTGTGCACGTTGTGGTAACGTGTGACCGTTGTGTGAACATGTGAACATTGTGTGACCGTTGTGTGACCATTGTGTGAACGTTGTGTGAACGTTGTGGTAACGTATGAACATTGTGTGAACGTTGTGTGAACGTTGTGGTAACGTTGTGGTAACGTGTGCACGTTGTGGTAACGTTGTGTGAACGTTGTGTGAACGTTGTGTGAACGTTGTGGTAACTTTGTGGTAACGTATGAACGTTGTGGTAACGTGTGACCGTTGTGTGACCATTGTGTGAACGTTGTGTGAACGTTGTGGTAACGTTGTGGTAACGTATGAACGTTGTGGTAACGTGTGACCATTGTGTGACCATTGTGTGAACGTTGTGTGAACGTTGTGGTAACGTGTGAACGTTGTGTGAACGTTGTGGTAACATTGTGGTAACGTGTGCACGTTGTGTGAACGTTGTGTGAACGTTGTGGTAACGTGTGAACGTTGTGGTAACGTTGTGAACGTTGTGTGAACATTGTGTGAACGTTGTGGTAACGTTGTGTGAACGTTGTGGTAACATTGTGGTAACGTTTGGACGTTGTGTGAACGTTGTGGTAAGGTGTGAACGTTGTGTGAACGTTGTGTGAACGTGTGACCGTTGTGTAAACGTTGTGGTAAAGTGTGAACGTTGTGTGAACGTTGTGTGAACGTTGTGGTAACGTTGTGTGAACGTTGTGGTAACGTGTGGACGTTGTGTGAACGTTGTGGTAAGGTGTGAACATTCTGTGAACGTTGTGTGAACGTGTGACCATTGTGTGAACGTTGTGTGAACGTTGTGGTAACGTGTGAACGTTGTGTGAACGTTGTGTGAACGTTGTGGTAACGTTGTGTGAACGTTGTGGTAACGTTGTGGTAACGTGTGGACGTTGTGTGAACGTTGTGGTAAGGTGTGAACATTGTGTGAACGTTGTGTGAACGTGTGACCATTGTGTGAACGTTGTGTGAACGTTGTGGTAACGTGTGAACGTTGTGTGAACGTTGTGGAAACGTTGTGAACGTTGTGTGAACGTTGTGTGAACGTTGTGGTAACGTTGTGGTAACGTTGTGGTAACGTTGTGGTAACGTGTGAACGTTGTGTGAACGTTGTGTGAACGTTGTGGTAACGTGTGAACGTTGTGGTAACATTGTGATAACGTGTGAACGTTGTGTGAACGTTGTGTGAACGTTGTGTGAACGTTGTGGTAACGTGTGAACGTTGTGTGAACGTTGTGGTAACGTGTGAACGTTGTGGTAACGTGTTAACGTTGTGGTAGCGTGTGAACGTTGTGGTAACGTGTGAACGTTGTGTGAACGTTGTGTGAACGTTGTGTGAACGTTGTGGTAACGTTGTGGTAACTTGTGAACGTTGTGGTAACGTGTGAACGTTGTGTGAACGTTGTGTGAACGTTGTGTGAACGTTGTGGTAACGTGTGAACGTTGTGGTAACGTTGTGGTAACTTGTGAACGTTGTGGTAATGTGTGAATATTGTGTGAACGTTGTGTGAACGTTGTGTGAACGTTGTGGTAACGTTGTGTGAACATTGTGGTAACGTGTGAACGTTGTGTGAACGTTGTGTGAACGTTGTGTGAACGTTGTGGTAACGTTGTGTGAACATTGTGTGAACGTTGTGGTAACGTTGTGTGAACGTTGCGTGAACGTTGTGATAACGTGTGAACATTGTGGTAACGTTGTGTGAACGTTGTGGTAACGTTGTGTGAACGTTGTGTGAACGTTGTGTGAACGTTGTGTGAACGTTGTGTGAATGTTGTGTGAACGTTGTGTGAACGTTGTGGTAACGTTGTGGTAACGTGTGCACGTTGTGGTAACGTGTGACCATTGTGTGACCATTGTGTGAACGTTGTGTGAACGTTGTGTGAACGTTGTGGTAACGTGTGAACGTTGTGTGAACGTTGTGGTAACATTGTGGTAACGTGTGCACGTTGTGTGAACGTTGTGTGAACGTTGTGGTAACGTGTGAACGTTGTGTGAACGTTGTGGTAACGTTGTGAACGTTGTGTGAACATTGTGTGAACGTTGTGGTAACGTTGTGTGAACGTTGTGGTAACATTGTGGTAACGTTTGGACGTTGTGTGAACGTTGTGGTAAGGTGTGAACGTTGTGTGAACGTTGTGTGAACGTGTGACCGTTGTGTAAACGTTGTGGTAAAGTGTGAACGTTGTGTGAACGTTGTGTGAACGTTGTGGTAACGTTGTGTGAACGTTGTGGTAACGTTGTGTGAACGTTGTGGTAACGTGTGGACGTTGTGTGAACGTTGTGGTAAGGTGTGAACATTCTGTGAACGTTGTGTGAACGTGTGACCATTGTGTGAACGTTGTGTGAACGTTGTGGTAACGTGTGAACGTTGTGTGAACGTTGTGTGAACGTTGTGGTAACGTTGTGTGAACGTTGTGGTAACGTTGTGGTAACGTGTGGACGTTGTGTGAACGTTGTGGTAAGGTGTGAACATTGTGTGAACGTTGTGTGAACGTGTGACCATTGTGTGAACGTTGTGTGAACGTTGTGGTAACGTGTGAACGTTGTGTGAACGTTGTGGAAACGTTGTGAACGTTGTGTGAACGTTGTGTGAACGTTGTGGTAACGTTGTGGTAACGTGTGAACGTTGTGTGAACGTTGTGTGAACGTTGTGGTAACGTGTGAACGTTGTGGTAACATTGTGATAACGTGTGAACGTTGTGTGAACGTTGTGTGAACGTTGTGTGAACGTTGTGGTAACGTGTGAACGTTGTGTGAACGTTGTGGTAACGTGTGAACGTTGTGGTAACGTGTTAACGTTGTGGTAGCGTGTGAACGTTGTGGTAACGTGTGAACGTTGTGTGAACGTTGTGTGAACGTTGTGTGAACGTTGTGGTAACGTTGTGGTAACTTGTGAACGTTGTGGTAACGTGTGAACGTTGTGTGAACGTTGTGTGAACGTTGTGGTAACGTTGTGGTAACTTGTGAACGTTGTGGTAACGTGTGAACGTTCTGTGAACGTTGTGTGAACGTTGTGTGAACGTTGTGGTAACGTGTGAACGTTGTGGTAACGTTGTGGTAACTTGTGAACGTTGTGGTAATGTGTGAATATTGTGTGAACGTTGTGTGAACGTTGTGTGAACGTTGTGGTAACGTTGTGTGAACATTGTGGTAACGTGTGAACGTTGTGTGAACGTTGTGTGAACGTTGTGTGAACGTTGTGGTAACGTTGTGTGAACATTGTGTGAACGTTGTGGTAACGTTGTGTGAACGTTGCGTGAACGTTGTGATAACGTGTGAACATTGTGGTAACGTTGTGTGAACGTTGTGGTAACGTTGTGTGAACGTTGTGTGAACGTTGTGTGAACGTTGTGTGAACGTTGTGTGAATGTTGTGTGAACGTTGTGTGAACGTTGTGGTAACGTTGTGGTAACGTGTGCACGTTGTGGTAACGTTGTGTGACCGTTGTGTGAACGTGTGAACATTGTGTGACCGTTGTGTGACCATTGTGTGAACGTTGTGTGAACGTTGTGGTAACGTGTGAACGTTGTGTGAACGTTGTGTGAACGTTGTGGTAACGTTGTGGTAACGTGTGCACGTTGTGGTAACGTTGTGTGAACGTTGTGTGAACGTTGTGGTAACGTTGTGGTAACGTTGTGGTAACGTATGAACGTTGTGGTAACGTGTGACCGTTGTGTGACCATTGTGTGAACGTTGTGTGAACGTTGTGGTAACGTTGTGGTAACGTATGAACGTTGTGGTAACGTGTGACCATTGTGTGACCATTGTGTGAACGTTGTGTGAACGTTGTGGTAACGTGTGAACGTTGTGTGAACGTTGTGGTAACATTGTGGTAACGTGTGCACGTTGTGTGAACGTTGTGTGAACGTTGTGGTAACGTGTGAACGTTGTGTGAACGTTGTGGTAACGTTGTGAACGTTGTGTGAACATTGTGTGAACGTTGTGGTAACGTTGTGTGAACGTTGTGGTAACATTGTGGTAACGTGTGGACGTTGTGTGAACGTTGTGGTAAGGTGTGAACGTTGTGTGAACGTTGTGTGAACGTGTGACCGTTGTGTAAACGTTGTGGTAAAGTGTGAACGTTGTGTGAACGTTGTGTGAACGTTGTGGTAACGTTGTGTGAACGTTGTGGTAACGTGTGGACGTTGTGTGAACGTTGTGGTAAGGTGTGAACATTGTGTGAACGTTGTGTGAACGTGTGACCATTGTGTGAACGTTGTGTGAACGTTGTGGTAACGTGTGAACGTTGTGGTAACGTTGTGTGAACGTTGTGGTAACGTTGTGTGAACGTTGTGGTAACGTTGTGGTAACGTGTGGACGTTGTGTGAACGTTGTGGTAAGGTGTGAACATTGTGTGAACGTTGTGTGAACGTGTGACCATTGTGTGAACGTTGTGTGAACGTTGTGGTAACGTGTGAAAGTTGTGTGAACGTTGTGTGAACGTTGTGGTAACGTTGTGGTAACGTGTGCACGTTGTGGTAACGTTGTGTGAACGTTGTGTGAACGTTGTGGTAACGTTGTGGTAACGTTGTGGTAACGTATGAACGTTGTGGTAACGTGTAACCGTTGTGTGACCATTGTGTGAACGTTGTGTGAACGTTGTGGTAACGTGTGACCATTGTGTGACCATTGTGTGAACGTTGTGTGAACGTTGTGGTAACGTGTGAACGTTGTGTGAACGTTGTGGTAACATTGTGGTAACGTGTGCACGTTGTGTGAACGTTGTGTGAACGTTGTGGTAACGTGTGAACGTTGTGTGAACGTTGTGGTAACGTTATGAACGTTGTGTGAACGTTGTGTGAACGTTGTGGTAACGTTGTGTGAACGTTGTGGTAACATTGTGGTAACGTGTGGACGTTGTGTGAACGTTGTGGTAAGGTGTGAACGTTGTGTGAACGTTGTGTGAACGTGTGACCGTTGTGTAAACGTTGTGGTAAAGTGTGAACGTTGTGTGAACGTTGTATGAACGTTGTGGTAACGTGTGAACGTTGTGTGAACGTTGTGTGAACATTGTGTGAACGTTGTGGTAACGTTGTGTGAACGTTGTGGTAACATTGTGGTAACGTGTGGACGTTGTGTGAACGTTGTGGTAAGGTGTGAACGTTGTGTGAACGTTGTGTGAACGTGTGACCGTTGTGTAAACGTTGTGGTAAAGTGTGAACGTTGTGTGAACGTTGTATGAACGTTGTGGTAACGTGTGAACGTTGTGTGAACGTTGTGTGAACGTTGTGTGAACGTTGTGGTAACGTGTGAACGTTGTGTGAACGTTGTGGTAACGTTGTGATAACTTGTGAACGTTGTGGTAATGTGTGAACGTTGTGGTAACGTGTGAACTTTGTGGTAACGTGTGAACGTTGTGTGAACGTTGTGGTAACGTGTGAACGTTGTGGTAACGTGTGAACGTTGTGTGAACGTTGTGTGAACGTTGTGTGAACGTTGTGGAAACGTTGTGAACGTTGTGTGAACATTGTGTGAACGTTGTGTGAACGTTGTGGTAACGTTGTGGTAACGTTGTGGTAACGTGTGAACGTTGTGTGAACGTTGTGGTAACGTGTGAACGTTGTGGTAACACTGTGATAACGTGTGAACGTTGTGTGAACGTTGTGTGAACGTTGTGGGAACGTTGTGTGAACGTTGTGGTAGCGTGTGAACGTTGTGGTAACGTGTGAACATTGTGGTAACGTTGTGGTAATGTGTGAACGTTGTGTGAACATTGTGGTAACGTGTGAATGTTGTGGTAACGTGTGAACGTTGTGGTAACGTGTGAACATTGTGGTAACGTGTGAACGTTGTGGTAACGTGTGAACGTTGTGTGAACGTTGTGGTAACGTGTGGACGTTGTGTGAACATTGTGGTAACGTGTGAATGTTGTGGTAACGTGTGAACGTTGTGGTAACGTGTGAACATTGTGGTAACGTGTGAACGTTGTGGTAACGTGTGAACGTTGTGTGAACGTTGTGGTAACGTGTGGACGTTGTGTGAACGTTGTGGTAAGGTGTGAACATTGTGTGAACGTTGTGTGAACGTGTGACCATTGTGTGAACGTTGTGTGAACGTTGTGGTAACGTGTGAATGTTGTGTGAACGTTGTGTGAACGTTGTGGTAACGTTGTGTGAACGTTGTGGTAACGTTGTGTGAACGTTGTGGTAACGTTGTGGTAACGTGTGGACGTTGTGTGAACGTTGTGGTAAGGTGTGAACATTGTGTGAACGTTGTGTGAACGTGTGACCATTGTGTGAACGTTGTGTGAACGTTGTGGTAACGTTGTGTGAACGTTGTGGAAACGTTGTGAACGTTGTGTGAACGTTGTGTGAACGTTGTGGTAACGTTGTGGTAACGTTGTGGTAACGTTGTGGTAACGTGTGAACGTTGTGTGAACGTTGTGTGAACGTTGTGGTGACGTGTGAACGTTGTGGTAACATTGTGATAACGTGTGAACGTTGTGTGAACGTTGTGTGAACGTTGTGTGAACGTTGTGGTAACGTGTGAACGTTGTGTGAACGTTGTGGTAACGTGTGAACGTTGTGGTAACGTGTTAACGTTGTGGTAGCGTGTGAACGTTGTGGTAACGTGTGAACGTTGTGTGAACGTTGTGTGAACGTTGTGTGAACGTTGTGGTAACGTTGTGGTAACTTGTGAACGTTGTGGTAACGTGTGAACGTTGTGTGAACGTTGTGTGAACGTTGTGGTAACGTTGTGGTAACTTGTGAACGTTGTGGTAACGTGTGAACGTTGTGTGAACGTTGTGTGAACGTTGTGTGAACGTTGTGGTAACGTGTGAACGTTGTGGTAACGTTGTGGTAACTTGTGAACGTTGTGGTAATGTGTGAATATTGTGTGAACGTTGTGTGAACGTTGTGTGAATGTTGTGGTAACGTGTGAACGTTGTGTGAACGTTGTGTGAACGTTGTGTGAACGTTGTGTGAACGTTGTGGTAACGTTGTGTGAACATTGTGTGAACGTTGTGGTAACGTTGTGTGAACGTTGCGTGAACGTTGTGATAACGTGTGAACATTGTGGTAACGTTGTGTGAACGTTGTGTGAACGTTGTGTGAACGTTGTGTGAACGTTGTGGTAACGTTGTGGTAACGTGTGCACGTTGTGGTAACGTTGTGTGACCGTTGTGTGAACGTGTGAACATTGTGTGACCGTTGTGTGACCATTGTGTGAACGTTGTGTGAACGTTGTGGTAACGTGTGAAAGTTGTGTGAACGTTGTGTGAACGTTGTGGTAACGTTGTGGTAAGGTGTGAACATTGTGTGAATGTTGTGTGAACGTGTGACCATTGTGTGAACGTTGTGTGAACGTTGTGGTAACGTGTGAACGTTGTGTGAACGTTGTGTGAACGTTGTGGTAACGTTGTGTGAACGTTGTGGTAACGTTGTGTGAACGTTGTGGTAACGTTGTGGTAACGTGTGGACGTTGTGTGAACGTTGTGGTAAGGTGTGAACATTGTGTGAACGTTGTGTGAACGTGTGACCATTGTGTGAACGTTGTGTGAACGTTGTGGTAACGTGTGAACGTTGTGTGAACGTTGTGGAAACGTTGTGAACGTTGTGTGAACGTTGTGTGAACGTTGTGGTAACGTTGTGGTAACGTTGTGGTAACGTTGTGGTAACGTGTGAACGTTGTGTGAACGTTGTGTGAACGTTGTGGTAACGTGTGAACGTTGTGGTAACATTGTGATAACGTGTGAACGTTGTGTGAACGTTGTGTGAACGTTGTGTGAACGTTGTGGTAACGTGTGAACGTTGTGTGAACGTTGTGGTAACGTGTGAACGTTGTGGTAACGTGTTAACGTTGTGGTAGCGTGTGAACGTTGTGGTAACATGTGAACGTTGTGTGAACGTTGTGTGAAAGTTGTGTGAACGTTGTGGTAACGTTGTGGTAACTTGTGAACGTTGTGGTAACGTGTGAACGTTGTGGTAACGTTGTGGTAACTTGTGAACGTTGTGGTAACGTGTGAACGTTGTGTGAACGTTGTGTGAACGTTGTGTGAACGTTGTGTGAACGTTGTGTGAACGTTGTGTGAACGTTGTGGTAACGTGTGAACGTTGTGGTAACGTTGTGGTAACTTGTGAACGTTGTGGTAATGTGTGAATATTGTGTGAACGTTGTGTGAACGTTGTGTGAACGTTGTGGTAACGTTGTGTGAACATTGTGGTAACGTGTGAACGTTGTGTGAACGTTGTGTGAACGTTGTGTGAACGTTGTGTGAACGTTGTGGTAACGTTGTGTGAACATTGTGTGAACGTTGTGGTAACGTTGTGGTAACGTTGTGGTAACGTTGTGGTAACGTGTGAACGTTGTGTGAACGTTGTGGTAACGTGTGAACGTTGTGGTAACATTGTGATAACGTGTGAACGTTGTGTGAACGTTGTGTGAACGTTGTGGGAACGTTGTGTGAACGTTGTGGTAGCGTGTGAACGTTGTGGTAATGTGTGAACGTTGTGTGAACGTTGTGGTAACGTGTGGACGTTGTGTGAACATTGTGGTAACGTGTGAATGTTGTGGTAACGTGTGAACGTTGTGGTAACGTGTGAACGTTGTGTGAACGTTGTGGTAACGTGTGGACGTTGTGTGAACATTGTGGTAACGTGTGAATGTTGTGGTAACGTGTGAACGTTGTGGTAACGTGTGAACATTGTGGTAACGTGTGAACGTTGTGGTAACGTGTGAACGTTGTGTGAACGTTGTGGTAACGTGTGGACGTTGTGTGAACGTTGTGGTAAGGTGTGAACATTGTGTGAACGTTGTGTGAACGTGTGACCATTGTGTGAACGTTGTGTGAACGTTGTGGTAACGTGTGAATGTTGTGTGAACGTTGTGTGAACGTTGTGGTAACGTTGTGTGAACGTTGTGGTAACGTTGTGTGAACGTTGTGGTAACGTTGTGGTAACGTGTGGACGTTGTGTGAACGTTGTGGTAAGGTGTGAACATTGTGTGAACGTTGTGTGAACGTGTGACCATTGTGTGAACGTTGTGTGAACGTTGTGGTAACGTTGTGTGAACGTTGTGGAAACGTTGTGAACGTTGTGTGAACGTTGTGTGAACGTTGTGGTAACGTTGTGGTAACGTTGTGGTAACGTTGTGGTAACGTGTGAACGTTGTGTGAACGTTGTGTGAACGTTGTGGTGACGTGTGAACGTTGTGGTAACATTGTGATAACGTGTGAACGTTGTGTGAACGTTGTGTGAACGTTGTGTGAACGTTGTGGTAACGTGTGAACGTTGTGTGAACGTTGTGGTAACGTGTGAACATTGTGGTAACGTGTTAACGTTGTGGTAGCGTGTGAACGTTGTGGTAACGTGTGAACGTTGTGTGAACGTTGTGTGAACGTTGTGTGAACGTTGTGGTAACGTTGTGGTAACTTGTGAACGTTGTGGTAACGTGTGAACGTTGTGTGAACGTTGTGTGAACGTTGTGGTAACGTTGTGGTAACTTGTGAACGTTGTGGTAACGTGTGAACGTTGTGTGAACGTTGTGTGAACGTTGTGTGAACGTTGTGGTAACGTGTGAACGTTGTGGTAACGTTGTGGTAACTTGTGAACGTTGTGGTAATGTGTGAATATTGTGTGAACGTTGTGTGAACGTTGTGTGAATGTTGTGGTAACGTGTGAACGTTGTGTGAACGTTGTGTGAACGTTGTGTGAACGTTGTGTGAACGTTGTGGTAACGTTGTGTGAACATTGTGTGAACGTTGTGGTAACGTTGTGTGAACGTTGCGTGAACGTTGTGATAACGTGTGAACATTGTGGTAACGTTGTGTGAACGTTGTGTGAACGTTGTGTGAACGTTGTGTGAAAGTTGTGTGAACGTTGTGGTAACGTTGTGGTAACTTGTGAACGTTGTGGTAACGTGTGAACGTTGTGGTAACGTTGTGGTAACTTGTGAACGTTGTGGTAACGTGTGAACGTTGTGTGAACGTTGTGTGAACGTTGTGTGAACGTTGTGTGAACGTTGTGTGAACGTTGTGTGAACGTTGTGGTAACGTGTGAACGTTGTGGTAACGTTGTGGTAACTTGTGAACGTTGTGGTAATGTGTGAATATTGTGTGAACGTTGTGTGAACGTTGTGTGAACGTTGTGGTAACGTTGTGTGAACATTGTGGTAACGTGTGAACGTTGTGTGAACGTTGTGTGAACGTTGTGTGAACGTTGTGTGAACGTTGTGGTAACGTTGTGTGAACATTGTGTGAACGTTGTGGTAACGTTGTGGTAACGTTGTGGTAACGTTGTGGTAACGTGTGAACGTTGTGTGAACGTTGTGGTAACGTGTGAACGTTGTGGTAACATTGTGATAACGTGTGAACGTTGTGTGAACGTTGTGTGAACGTTGTGGGAACGTTGTGTGAACGTTGTGGTAGCGTGTGAACGTTGTGGTAATGTGTGAACGTTGTGTGAACGTTGTGGTAACGTGTGGACGTTGTGTGAACATTGTGGTAACGTGTGAATGTTGTGGTAACGTGTGAACGTTGTGGTAACGTGTGAACGTTGTGTGAACGTTGTGGTAACGTGTGGACGTTGTGTGAACATTGTGGTAACGTGTGAATGTTGTGGTAACGTGTGAACGTTGTGGTAACGTGTGAACGTTGTGGTAACGTGTGAACGTTGTGGTAACGTGTGAACGTTGTGTGAACGTTGTGGTAACGTGTGGACGTTGTGTGAACGTTGTGGTAAGGTGTGAACATTGTGTGAACGTTGTGTGAACGTGTGACCATTGTGTGAACGTTGTGTGAACGTTGTGGTAACGTGTGAATGTTGTGTGAACGTTGTGTGAACGTTGTGGTAACGTTGTGTGAACGTTGTGGTAACGTTGTGTGAACGTTGTGGTAACGTTGTGGTAACGTGTGGACGTTGTGTGAACGTTGTGGTAAGGTGTGAACATTGTGTGAACGTTGTGTGAACGTGTGACCATTGTGTGAACGTTGTGTGAACGTTGTGGTAACGTTGTGTGAACGTTGTGGAAACGTTGTGAACGTTGTGTGAACGTTGTGTGAACGTTGTGGTAACGTTGTGGTAACGTTGTGGTAACGTTGTGGTAACGTGTGAACGTTGTGTGAACGTTGTGTGAACGTTGTGGTGACGTGTGAACGTTGTGGTAACATTGTGATAACGTGTGAACGTTGTGTGAACGTTGTGTGAACGTTGTGTGAACGTTGTGGTAACGTGTGAACGTTGTGTGAACGTTGTGGTAACGTGTGAACATTGTGGTAACGTGTTAACGTTGTGGTAGCGTGTGAACGTTGTGGTAACGTGTGAACGTTGTGTGAACGTTGTGTGAACGTTGTGTGAACGTTGTGGTAACGTTGTGGTAACTTGTGAACGTTGTGGTAACGTGTGAACGTTGTGTGAACGTTGTGTGAACGTTGTGGTAACGTTGTGGTAACTTGTGAACGTTGTGGTAACGTGTGAACGTTGTGTGAACGTTGTGTGAACGTTGTGTGAACGTTGTGTGAACGTTGTGGTAACGTGTGAACGTTGTGGTAACGTTGTGGTAACTTGTGAACGTTGTGGTAATGTGTGAATATTGTGTGAACGTTGTGTGAACGTTGTGTGAATGTTGTGGTAACGTGTGAACGTTGTGTGAACGTTGTGTGAACGTTGTGTGAACGTTGTGTGAACGTTGTGGTAACGTTGTGTGAACATTGTGTGAACGTTGTGGTAACGTTGTGTGAACGTTGCGTGAACGTTGTGATAACGTGTGAACATTGTGGTAACGTTGTGTGAACGTTGTGTGAACGTTGTGTGAACGTTGTGTGAACGTTGTGGTAACGTTGTGGTAACGTGTGCACGTTGTGGTAACGTTGTGTGACCGTTGTGTGAACGTGTGAACATTGTGTGACCGTTGTGTGACCATTGTGTGAACGTTGTGTGAACGTTGTGGTAACGTGTGAAAGTTGTGTGAACGTTGTGTGAACGTTGTGGTAACGTTGTGGTAAGGTGTGAACATTGTGTGAATGTTGTGTGAACGTGTGACCATTGTGTGAACGTTGTGTGAACGTTGTGGTAACGTGTGAACGTTGTGTGAACGTTGTGTGAACGTTGTGGTAACGTTGTGTGAACGTTGTGGTAACGTTGTGTGAACGTTGTGGTAACGTTGTGGTAACGTGTGGACGTTGTGTGAACGTTGTGGTAAGGTGTGAACATTGTGTGAACGTTGTGTGAACGTGTGACCATTGTGTGAACGTTGTGTGAACGTTGTGGTAACGTGTGAACGTTGTGTGAACGTTGTGGAAACGTTGTGAACGTTGTGTGAACGTTGTGTGAACGTTGTGGTAACGTTGTGGTAACGTTGTGGTAACGTTGTGGTAACGTGTGAACGTTGTGTGAACGTTGTGTGAACGTTGTGGTAACGTGTGAACGTTGTGGTAACATTGTGATAACGTGTGAACGTTGTGTGAACGTTGTGTGAACGTTGTGTGAACGTTGTGGTAACGTGTGAACGTTGTGTGAACGTTGTGGTAACGTGTGAACGTTGTGGTAACGTGTTAACGTTGTGGTAGCGTGTGAACGTTGTGGTAACATGTGAACGTTGTGTGAACGTTGTGTGAAAGTTGTGTGAACGTTGTGGTAACGTTGTGGTAACTTGTGAACGTTGTGGTAACGTGTGAACGTTGTGTGAACGTTGTGTGAACGTTGTGGTAACGTTGTGGTAACTTGTGAACGTTGTGGTAACGTGTGAACGTTGTGTGAACGTTGTGTGAACGTTGTGTGAACGTTGTGTGAACGTTGTGTGAACGTTGTGGTAACGTGTGAACGTTGTGGTAACGTTGTGGTAACTTGTGAACGTTGTGGTAATGTGTGAATATTGTGTGAACGTTGTGTGAACGTTGTGTGAACGTTGTGGTAACGTTGTGTGAACATTGTGGTAACGTGTGAACGTTGTGTGAACGTTGTGTGAACGTTGTGTGAACGTTGTGTGAACGTTGTGGTAACGTTGTGTGAACATTGTGTGAACGTTGTGGTAACGTTGTGGTAACGTTGTGGTAACGTTGTGGTAACGTGTGAACGTTGTGTGAACGTTGTGGTAACGTGTGAACGTTGTGGTAACATTGTGATAACGTGTGAACGTTGTGTGAACGTTGTGTGAACGTTGTGGGAACGTTGTGTGAACGTTGTGGTAGCGTGTGAACGTTGTGGTAATGTGTGAACGTTGTGGTAGCGTGTGAACGTTGTGGTAGCGTGTGAACGTTGTGTGAACGTTGTGTGAACGTTGTGGTAATGTGTGAACGTTGTGTGAACGTTGTGTGAACGTTGTGTGAACGTTGTGTGAACGTTGTGTGAAAGTTGTGGTAACGTGTGAACGTTGTGTGAACGTTGTGTGAACGTTGTGTGAACGTTGTGGTAACGTTGTGGTAATGTGTGAACGTTGTGTGAACATTGTGGTAACGTGTGAATGTTGTGGTAACGTGTGAACGTTGTGGTAACGTGTGAACATTGTGGTAACGTGTGAACGTTGTGGTAACGTGTGAACGTTGTGTGAACGTTGTGGTAACGTGTGGACGTTGTGTGAACGTTGTGGTAAGGTGTGAACATTGTGTGAACGTTGTGTGAACGTGTGACCATTGTGTGAACGTTGTGTGAACGTTGTGGTAACGTGTGAACGTTGTGTGAACGTTGTGTGAACGTTGTGGTAACGTTGTGTGAACGTTGTGGTAACGTTGTGTGAACGTTGTGGTAACGTTGTGGTAACGTGTGGACGTTGTGTGAACGTTGTGGTAAGGTGTGAACATTGTGTGAACGTTGTGTGAACGTGTGACCATTGTGTGAACGTTGTGTGAACGTTGTGGTAACGTGTGAACGTTGTGTGAACGTTGTGGAAACGTTGTGAACGTTGTGTGAACGTTGTGTGAACGTTGTGGTAACGTTGTGGTAACGTTGTGGTAACGTTGTGGTAACGTGTGAACGTTGTGTGAACGTTGTGTGAACGTTGTGGTAACGTGTGAACGTTGTGGTAACATTGTGATAACGTGTGAACGTTGTGTGAACGTTGTGTGAACGTTGTGTGAACGTTGTGGTAACGTGTGAACGTTGTGTGAACGTTGTGGTAACGTGTGAACGTTGTGGTAACGTGTTAACATTGTGGTAGCGTGTGAACGTTGTGGTAACGTGTGAACGTTGTGTGAACGTTGTGTGAAAGTTGTGTGAATGTTGTGGTAACGTTGTGGTAACTTGTGAACGTTGTGGTAACGTGTGAACGTTGTGTGAACGTTGTGTGAACGTTGTGGTAACGTTGTGGTAACTTGTGAACGTTGTGGTAACGTGTGAACGTTGTGTGAACGTTGTGTGAACGTTGTGTGAACGTTGTGTGAACGTTGTGTGAACGTTGTGTGAACGTTGTGGTAACGTGTGAACGTTGTGGTAACGTTGTGGTAACTTGTGAACGTTGTGGTAATGTGTGAATATTGTGTGAACGTTGTGTGAACGTTGTGTGAACGTTGTGGTAACGTTGTGTGAACATTGTGGTAACGTGTGAACATTGTGTGAACGTTGTGTGAACGTTGTGGTAACGTTGTGTGAACATTGTGTGAACGTTGTGGTAACGTTGTGGTAACGTTGTGGTAACGTTGTGGTAACGTGTGAACGTTGTGTGAACGTTGTGGTAACGTGTGAACGTTGTGGTAACATTGTGATAACGTGTGAACGTTGTGTGAACGTTGTGTGAACGTTGTGGGAACGTTGTGTGAACGTTGTGGTAGCGTGTGAACGTTGTGGTAATGTGTGAACGTTGTGGTAGCGTGTGAACGTTGTGGTAGCGTGTGAACGTTGTGTGAACGTTGTGTGAACGTTGTGGTAATGTGTGAACGTTGTGTGAACGTTGTGTGAACGTTGTGTGAACGTTGTGTGAACGTTGTGTGAAAGTTGTGGTAACGTGTGAACGTTGTGTGAACGTTGTGTGAACGTTGTGTGAACGTTGTGGTAACGTGGTAATGTGTGAACGTTGTGTGAACATTGTGGTAACGTGTGAATGTTGTGGTAACGTGTGAACGTTGTGGTAACGTGTGAACATTGTGGTAACGTGTGAACGTTGTGGTAACGTGTGAACGTTGTGTGAACGTTGTGGTAACGTGTGGACGTTGTGTGAACGTTGTGGTAAGGTGTGAACATTGTGTGAACGTTGTGTGAACGTGTGACCATTGTGTGAACGTTGTGTGAACGTTGTGGTAACGTGTGAACGTTGTGTGAACGTTGTGTGAACGTTGTGGTAACGTTGTGTGAACGTTGTGGTAACGTTGTGTGAACGTTGTGTGAACGTGTGACCATTGTGTGAACGTTGTGTGAACATTGTGGTAACGTGTGAACGTTGTGTGAACGTTGTGTGAACGTTGTGGTAACGTTGTGTGAACGTTGTGGTAACGTTGTGTGAACGTTGTGGTAACGTTGTGGTAACGTGTGGACGTTGTGTGAACGTTGTGGTAAGGTGTGAACATTGTGTGAACGTTGTGTGAACGTGTGACCATTGTGTGAACGTTGTGTGAACGTTGTGGTAACGTGTGAACGTTGTGTGAACGTTGTGGAAACGTTGTGAACGTTGTGTGAACGTTGTGTGAACGTTGTGGTAACGTTGTGGTAACGTTGTGGTAACGTTGTGGTAACGTGTGAACGTTGTGTGAACGTTGTGTGAACGTTGTGGTAACGTGTGAACGTTGTGGTAACATTGTGATAACGTGTGAACGTTGTGTGAACGTTGTGTGAACGTTGTGTGAACGTTGTGGTAACGTGTGAACGTTGTGTGAACGTTGTGGTAACGTGTGAACGTTGTGGTAACGTGTTAACGTTGTGGTAGCGTGTGAACGTTGTGGTAACGTGTGAACGTTGTGTGAACGTTGTGTGAAAGTTGTGTGAACGTTGTGGTAACTTGTGAACGTTGTGGTAACGTGTGAACGTTGTGTGAACGTTGTGTGAACGTTGTAGTAACGTTGTGGTAACTTGTGAACGTTGTGGTAACGTGTGAACGTTGTGTGAACGTTGTGTGAACGTTGTGTGAACGTTGTGTGAACGTTGTGTGAACGTTGTGGTAACGTGTGAACGTTGTGGTAACGTTGTGGTAACTTGTGAACGTTGTGGTAATGTGTGAATATTGTGTGAACGTTGTGTGAACGTTGTGTGAACGTTGTGGTAACGTTGTGTGAACATTGTGGTAACGTGTGAACGTTGTGTGAACGTTGTGTGAACGTTGTGTGAACGTTGTGGTAACGTTGTGTGAACATTGTGTGAACGTTGTGGTAACGTTGTGTGAACGTTGCGTGAACGTTGTGATAACGTGTGAACATTGTGGTAACGTTGTGTGAACGTTGTGGTAACGTTGTGTGAACGTTGTGTGAACGTGTGAACGTTGTGTGAACGTTGTGTGAATGTTGTGTGAACGTTGTGTGAACGTTGTGGTAACGTTGTGGTAACGTGTGCACGTTGTGGTAACGTTGTGTGACCGTTGTGTGAACGTGTGAACATTGTGTGACCGTTGTGTGACCATTGTGTGAACGTTGTGGTAACGTGTGAAAGTTGTGTGAACGTTGTGTGAACGTTGTGGTAACGTTGTGGTAACGTGTGCACGTTGTGGTAACGTTGTGTGAACGTTGTGTGAACGTTGTGGTAACGTTGTGGTAACGTTGTGGTAACGTATGAACATTGTGGTAACGTGTGACCGTTGTGTGACCATTGTGTGAACGTTGTGTGAACGTTGTGGTAACGTTGTGGTAACGTATGAACGTTGTGGTAACGTGTGACCATTGTGTGACCATTGTGTGAACGTTGTGTGAACGTTGTGGTAACGTGTGAACGTTGTGTGAACGTTGTGGTAACATTGTGGTAACGTGTGCACGTTGTGTGAACGTTGTGTGAACGTTGTGGTAACATTGTGGTAACGTGTGCACGTTGTGTGAACGTTGTGTGAACGTTGTGGTAACGTGTGAACGTTGTGTGAACGTTGTGTGAACGTTGTGGTAACGTTGTGAACGTTGTGTGAACATTGTGTGAACGTTGTGGTAACGTTGTGTGAACGTTGTGGTAACATTGTGGTAACGTGTGGACGTTGTGTGAACGTTGTGGTAAGGTGTGAACGTTGTGTGAACGTTGTGTGAACGTTGTGGTAACGTTGTGGTAACGTGTGGACGTTGTGTGAACGTTGTGGTAAGGTGTGAACATTGTGTGAACGTGTGACCATTGTGTGAACGTTGTGTGAACGTTGTGGTAAGGCGTGAACATTGTATGAACGTTGTGTGAACGTGTGACCATTGTGTGAACGTTGTGTGAACGTTGTGTGACCGTTGTGTGACCGTTGTGGTAATGTTGTGGTAACGTGTGCACGTTGTGTGAACGTTGTGTGAACGTGGCGGTAACGTGTGAATGTTGTGGTAACGCTGTGTGAACGTTGTGGTAACGTTGTGGTAACGTTGTGGTAACGTGTGAAGGTGTGAACATTGTGTGAACGTTGTGTGAACGTTGTGTGAAAGTTGTGGTAACGTGTGAACGTTGTGGTAACGTGTGAACGTTGTGGAAACGTTGTGAACGTTTTGTGAACGTTGTGTGAACGTTGTGGTAACGTTGTGGTAACGTTGTGGTAACGTGTGAACGTTGTGTGAACGTTGTGTGAACGTTGTGGTAACGTGTGAACGTTGTGGTAACATTGTGATAACGTGTGAACGTTGTGTGAACGTTGTGTGAACGTTGTGGTAACGTGTGAACGTTGTGGTAACGTTGTGGTAACGTGTGAACGTTGTGTGAACGTTGTGGTAACGTGTGAACGTTGTGGTAACGTGTTAACGTTGTGGTAGCGTGTGAACGTTGTGGTAACGTGTGAACGTTGTGGTAGCGTGTGAACGTTGTGGTAGCGTGTGAACGTTGTGTGAACGTTGTATGAACGTTGTGGTAACGTGTGAACGTTGTGTGAACGTTGTGTGAACGTTGTGTGAACATTGTGTGAACGTTGTGGTAACGTGTGAACGTTGTGTGAACGTTGTGGTAACGTTGTGATAACTTGTGAACGTTGTGGTAATGTGTGAACGTTGTGTGAACGTTGTGGTAACGTGTGAACTTTGTGGTAACGTGTGAACGTTGTGTGAACGTTGTGGTAACGTGTGAACGTTGTGGTAACGTGTGAACGTTGTGTGAACGTTGTGTGAACGTTGTGGAAACGTTGTGAACGTTGTGTGAACATTGTGTGAACGTTGTGTGAACGTTGTGGTAACGTTGTGGTAACGTTGTGGTAACGTGTGAACGTTGTGTGAACGTTGTGGTAACGTGTGAACGTTGTGGTAACATTGTGATAACGTGTGAACGTTGTGTGAACGTTGTGTGAACGTTGTGGGAACGTTGTGTGAACGTTGTGGTAGCGTGTGAACGTTGTGGTAATGTGTGAACGTTGTGGTAGCGTGTGAACGTTGTGGTAGCGTGTGAACGTTGTGTGAACGTTGTGTGAACGTTGTGGTAACGTGTGAACGTTGTGTGAACGTTGTGTGAACGTTGTGTGAACGTTGTGTGAAAGTTGTGGTAACGTGTGAACGTTGTGTGAACGTTGTGTGAACGTTGTGTGAACGTTGTGTGAACGTTGTGGTAACGTTGTGGTAATGTGTGAACGTTGTGTGAACATTGTGGTAACGTGTGAATGTTGTGGTAACGTGTGAACGTTGTGGTAACGTGTGAACATTGTGGTAACGTTGTGTGAACATTGTGGTAACGTTGTGTGAACATTGTGTGAACGTTGTGTGACCGTTGTGTGAACGTTGTGTGAACGTTGTGTGAATGTTGTGTGAACGTTGTGGTAACGTGTGAACGTTGTGGTAACGTTGTGGTAATGTGTGAACGTTGTGTGAACATTGTGGTAACGTGTGAATGTTGTGGTAACGTGTGAACGTTGTGGTAACGTGTGAACATTGTGGTAACGTGTGAACGTTGTGGTAACGTGTGAACGTTGTGTGAACGTTGTGGTAACGTGTGGACGTTGTGTGAACGTTGTGGTAAGGTGTGAACATTGTGTGAACGTTGTGTGAACGTGTGACCATTGTGTGAACGTTGTGTGAACGTTGTGGTAACGTGTGAACGTTGTGTGAACGTTGTGTGAACGTTGTGGTAACGTTGTGTGAACGTTGTGGTAACATTGTGTGAACGTTGTGGTAACGTTGTGGTAACGTGTGGACGTTGTGTGAACGTTGTGGTAAGGTGTGAACATTGTGTGAACGTTGTGTGAACGTGTGACCATTGTGTGAACGTTGTGTGAACATTGTGGTAACGTGTGAACGTTGTGTGAACGTTGTGGAAACGTTGTGAACGTTGTGTGAACGTTGTGTGAACGTTGTGGTAACGTTGTGGTAACGTTGTGGTAACGTTGTGGTAACGTGTGAACGTTGTGTGAACGTTGTGTGAACGTTGTGGTAACGTGTGAACGTTGTGGTAACATTGTGATAACGTGTGAACGTTGTGTGAACGTTGTGTGAACGTTGTGTGAACGTTGTGGTAACGTGTGAACGTTGTGTGAACGTTGTGGTAACGTGTGAACGTTGTGGTAACGTGTTAACGTTGTGGTAGCGTGTGAACGTTGTGGTAACGTGTGAACGTTGTGTGAACGTTGTGTGAAAGTTTTGTGAACGTTGTGGTAACTTGTGAACGTTGTGGTAACGTGTGAACGTTGTGTGAACGTTGTGTGAACGTTGTGGTAACGTTGTGGTAACTTGTGAACGTTGTGGTAACGTGTGAACGTTGTGTGAACGTTGTGTGAACGTTGTGTGAACGTTGTGTGAACGTTGTGGTAACGTGTGAACGTTGTGGTAACGTTGTGGTAACTTGTGAACGTTGTGGTAATGTGTGAATATTGTGTGAACGTTGTGTGAACGTTGTGGTAACGTTGTGTGAACATTGTGGTAACGTGTGAACGTTGTGTGAACGTTGTGTGAACGTTGTGTGAACGTTGTGTGAACGTTGTGGTAACGTTGTGTGAACATTGTGTGAACGTTGTGGTAACGTTGTGTGAACGTTGCGTGAACGTTGTGATAACGTGTGAACATTGTGGTAACGTTGTGTGAACGTTGTGGTAACGTTGTGTGAACGTTGTGTGAACGTTGTGTGAACGTTGTGTGAACGTTGTGTGAATGTTGTGTGAACGTTGTGTGAACGTTGTGGTAACGTTGTGGTAACGTGTGCACGTTGTGGTAACGTTGTGTGACCGTTGTGTGAACGTGTGAACATTGTGTGACCGTTGTGTGACCATTGTGTGAACGTTGTGTGAACGTTGTGGTAACGTGTGAAAGTTGTGTGAACGTTGTGTGAACGTTGTGGTAACGTTGTGGTAACGTGTGCACGTTGTGGTAACGTTGTGTGAACGTTGTGTGAACGTTGTGGTAACGTTGTGGTAACGTTGTGGTAACGTATGAACATTGTGGTAACGTGTGACCGTTGTGTGACCATTGTGTGAACGTTGTGTGAACGTTGTGGTAACGTTGTGGTAACGTATGAACGTTGTGGTAACGTGTGACCATTGTGTGACCATTGTGTGAACGTTGTGTGAACGTTGTGGTAACGTGTGAACGTTGTGTGAACGTTGTGGTAACATTGTGGTAACGTGTGCACGTTGTGTGAACGTTGTGTGAACGTTGTGGTAACGTGTGAACGTTGTGTGAACGTTGTGTGAACGTTGTGGTAACGTTGTGAACGTTGTGTGAACATTGTGTGAACGTTGTGGTAACGTTGTGTGAACGTTGTGGTAACATTGTGGTAACGTGTGGACGTTGTGTGAACGTTGTGGTAAGGTGTGAACGTTGTGTGAACGTTGTGTGAACGTTGTGGTAACGTTGTGGTAACGTGTGGACGTTGTGTGAACGTTGTGGTAAGGTGTGAACATTGTGTGAACGTGTGACCATTGTGTGAACGTTGTGTGAACGTTGTGGTAAGGCGTGAACATTGTATGAACGTTGTGTGAACGTGTGACCATTGTGTGAACGTTGTGTGAACGTTGTGTGACCGTTGTGTGACCGTTGTGGTAATGTTGTGGTAACGTGTGCACGTTGTGTGAACGTTGTGTGAACGTTGCGGTAACGTGTGAATGTTGTGGTAACGCTGTGTGAACGTTGTGGTAACGTTGTGGTAACGTTGTGGTAACGTTGTGGTAACGTGTGAAGGTGTGAACATTGTGTGAACGTTGTGTGAACGTTGTGTGAAAGTTGTGGTAACGTGTGAACGTTGTGGTAACGTGTGAACGTTGTGGAAACGTTGTGAACGTTTTGTGAACGTTGTGTGAACGTTGTGGTAACGTTGTGGTAACGTTGTGGTAACGTGTGAACGTTGTGTGAACGTTGTGTGAACGTTGTGGTAACGTGTGAACGTTGTGGTAACATTGTGATAACGTGTGAACGTTGTGTGAACGTTGTGTGAACGTTGTGGTAACGTGTGAACGTTGTGGTAACGTTGTGGTAACGTGTGAACGTTGTGTGAACGTTGTGGTAACGTGTGAACGTTGTGGTAACGTGTTAACGTTGTGGTAGCGTGTGAACGTTGTGGTAACGTGTGAACGTTGTGGTAGCGTGTGAACGTTGTGGTAGCGTGTGAACGTTGTGTGAACGTTGTATGAACGTTGTGGTAACGTGTGAACGTTGTGTGAACGTTGTGTGAACGTTGTGTGAACATTGTGTGAACGTTGTGGTAACGTGTGAACGTTGTGTGAACGTTGTGGTAACGTTGTGATAACTTGTGAACGTTGTGGTAATGTGTGAACGTTGTGTGAACGTTGTGGTAACGTGTGAACTTTGTGGTAACGTGTGAACGTTGTGTGAACGTTGTGGTAACGTGTGAACGTTGTGGTAACGTGTGAACGTTGTGTGAACGTTGTGGAAACGTTGTGAACGTTGTGTGAACATTGTGTGAACGTTGTGTGAACGTTGTGGTAACGTTGTGGTAACGTTGTGGTAACGTGTGAACGTTGTGTGAACGTTGTGGTAACGTGTGAACGTTGAGGTAACATTGTGATAACGTGTGAACGTTGTGTGAACGTTGTGTGAACGTTGTGGGAACGTTGTGTGAACGTTGTGGTAGCGTGTGAACGTTGTGGTAATGTGTGAACGTTGTGGGAGCGTGTGAACGTTGTGGTAGCGTGTGAACGTTGTGTGAACGTTGTGTGAACGTTGTGGTAACGTGTGAACGTTGTGTGAACGTTGTGTGAACGTTGTGTGAACGTTGTGTGAAAGTTGTGGTAACGTGTGAACGTTGTGTGAACGTTGTGTGAACGTTGTGTGAACGTTGTGTGAACGTTGTGTGAACGTTGTGGTAACGTTGTGGTAATGTGTGAACGTTGTGTGAACATTGTGGTAACGTGTGAATGTTGTGGTAACGTGTGAACGTTGTGGTAACGTGTGAACATTGTGGTAACGTTGTGTGAACATTGTGGTAACGTTGTGTGAACATTGTGTGAACGTTGTGTGACCGTTGTGTGAACGTTGTGTGAACGTTGTGTGAATGTTGTGTGAACGTTGTGGTAACGTGTGAACGTTGTGGTAACGTGTGAACATTGTGGTAACGTGTGAACGTTGTGGTAACGTGTGAACGTTGTGTGAACGTTGTGGTAACGTGTGGACGTTGTGTGAACGTTGTGGTAAGGTGTGAACATTGTGTGAACGTTGTGTGAACGTGTGACCATTGTGTGAACGTTGTGTGAACGTTGTGGTAACGTGTGAACGTTGTGTGAACGTTGTGTGAACGTTGTGGTAACGTTGTGTGAACGTTGTGGTAACGTTGTGTGAACGTTGTGGTAACGTTGTGGTAACGTGTGGACGTTGTGTGAACGTTGTGGTAAGGTGTGAACATTGTGTGAACGTTGTGTGAACGTGTGACCATTGTGTGAACGTTGTGTGAACGTTGTGGTAACGTGTGAACGTTGTGTGAACGTTGTGGAAACGTTGTGAACGTTGTGTGAACGTTGTGTGAACGTTGTGGTAACGTTGTGGTAACGTTGTGGTAACGTGTGAACGTTGTGTGAACGTTGTGTGAACGTTGTGGTAACGTGTGAACGTTGTGGTAACATTGTGATAACGTGTGAACGTTGTGTGAACGTTGTGTGAACGTTGTGTGAACGTTGTGGTAACGTGTGAACGTTGTGTGAACGTTGTGGTAACGTGTGAACGTTGTGGTAACATGTTAACGTTGTGGTAGCGTGTGAACGTTGTGGTAACGTGTGAACGTTGTGTGAACGTTGTGTGAACGTTGTGTGAACGTTGTGGTAACGTTGTGGTAACTTGTGAACGTTGTGGTAACGTGTGAACGTTGTGTGAACGTTGTGTGAACGTTGTGGTAACGTTGTGGTAACTTGTGAACGTTGTGGTAACGTGTGAACGTTGTGTGAACGTTGTGTGAACGTTGTGTGAACGTTGTGGTAACGTGTGAACGTTGTGGTAACGTTGTGGTAACTTGTGAACGTTGTGGTAATGTGTGAATATTGTGTGAACGTTGTGTGAACGTTGTGTGAACGTTGTGGTAACGTTGTGTGAACATTGTGGTAACGTGTGAACGTTGTGTGAACGTTGTGTGAACGTTGTGTGAACGTTGTGTGAACGTTGTGGTAACGTTGTGTGAACATTGTGTGAACGTTGTGGTAACGTTGTGTGAACGTTGCGTGAACGTTGTGATAACGTGTGAACATTGTGGTAACGTTGTGTGAACGTTGTGGTAACGTTGTGTGAACGTTGTGTGAACGTTGTGTGAACGTTGTGTGAACGTTGTGTGAATGTTGTGTGAACGTTGTGTGAACGTTGTGGTAACGTTGTGGTAACGTGTGCACGTTGTGGTAACGTTGTGTGACCGTTGTGTGAACGTGTGAACATTGTGTGACCGTTGTGTGACCAGTGTGTGAACGTTGTGTGAACGTTGTGGTAACGTGTGAAAGTTGTGTGAACGTTGTGTGAACGTTGTGGTAACGTTGTGGTAACGTGTGCACGTTGTGGTAACGTTGTGTGAACGTTGTGTGAACGTTGTGGTAAAGTTGTGGTAACGTTGTGGTAACGTATGAACGTTGTGGTAACGTGTGACCGTTGTGTGACCATTGTGTGAACGTTGTGTGAACGTTGTGGTAACGTTGTGGTAACGTATGAACGTTGTGGTAACGTGTGACCATTGTGTGACCATTGTGTGAACGTTGTGTGAACGTTGTGGTAACGTGTGAATGTTGTGTGAACGTTGTGGTAACATTGTGGTAACGTGTGCACGTTGTGTGAACGTTGTGGTAACGTGTGAACGTTGTGTGAACGTTGTGGTAACGTTGTGAACGTTGTGTGAACATTGTGTGAACGTTGTGGTAACGTTGTGTGAACGTTGTGGTACCATTGTGGTAACGTGTGGACGTTGTGTGAACGTTGTGGTAAGGTGTGAACGTTGTGTGAACGTTGTGTGAACGTGTGACCGTTGTGTAAACGTTGTGGTAAAGTGTGAACGTTGTGTGAACGTTGTGTGAACGTTGTGGTAACGTTGTGTGAACGTTGTGGTAACGTGTGAACGTTGTGTGAACGTTGTGGTAACGTTGTGTGAACATTGTGGTAACGTTGTGTGAACGTTATGGTAACGTTGTGGTAACGTGTGGACGTTGTGTGAACGTTGTGGTAAGGTGTGAACATTGTGTGAACGTTGTGTGAACGTGTGACCATTGTGTGAACGTTGTGTGAACGTTGTGGTAAGGCGTGAACATTGTATGAACGTTGTGTGAACGTGTGACCATTGTGTGAACGTTGTGTGAACGTTGTGTGACCGTTGTGTGACCGTTGTGGTAATGTTGTGGTAACGTGTGCACGTTGTGTGAACGTTGTGTGAACGTTGCGGTAACGTGTGAATGTTGTGGTAACGCTGTGTGAACGTTGTGGTAACGTTGTGGTAACGTTGTGGTAACGTGTGAAGGTGTGAACATTGTGTGAACGTTGTGTGAACGTTGTGTGAAAGTTGTGGTAACGTGTGAACGTTGTGGTAACGTGTGAACGTTGTGGAAACGTTGTGAACGTTTTGTGAACGTTGTGTGAACGTTGTGGTAACGTTGTGGTAACGTTGTGGTAACGTTGTGGTAACGTGTGAACGTTGTGTGAACGTTGTGTGAACGTTGTGTGAACGTTGTGGTAACGTGTGAACGTTGTGGTAACATTGTGATAACGTGTGAACGTTGTGTGAACGTTGTGTGAACGTTGTGGTAACGTGTGAACGTTGTGGTAACGTTGTGGTAACGTGTGAACGTTGTGTGAACGTTGTGGTAACGTGTGAACGTTGTGGTAACGTGTTAACGTTGTGGTAGCGTGTGAACGTTGTGGTAACGTGTGAACGTTGTGGTAGCGTGTGAACGTTGTGGTAGCGTGTGAACGTTGTGTGAACGTTGTATGAACGTTGTGGTAACGTGTGAACGTTGTGTGAACGTTGTGTGAACGTTGTGTGAACATTGTGTGAACGTTGTGGTAACGTGTGAACGTTGTGTGAACGTTGTGGTAACGTTGTGATAACTTGTGAACGTTGTGGTAATGTGTGAACGTTGTGTGAACGTTGTGGTAACGTGTGAACTTTGTGGTAACGTGTGAACGTTGTGGTAACGTGTGAACGTTGTGGTAACGTGTGAACGTTGTGTGAACGTTGTGTGAACGTTGTGGAAACGTTGTGAACGTTGTGTGAACATTGTGTGAACGTTGTGTGAACGTTGTGGTAACGTTGTGGTAACGTTGTGGTAACGTGTGAACGTTGTGTGAACGTTGTGGTAACGTGTGAACGTTGTGGTAACATTGTGAAAACGTGTGAACGTTGTGTGAACGTTGTGTGAACGTTGTGGGAACGTTGTGTGAACGTTGTGGTAGCGTGTGAACGTTGTGGTAATGTGTGAACGTTGTGGTAGCGTGTGAACGTTGTGGTAGCGTGTGAACGTTGTGTGAACGTTGTGTGAACGTTGTGGTAACGTGTGAACGTTGTGTGAACGTTGTGTGAACGTTGTGTGAACGTTGTGTGAACGTTGTGTGAAAGTTGTGGTAACGTGTGAACGTTGTGTGAACGTTGTGTGAACGTTGTGTGAACGTTGTGTGAACGTTGTGGTAACGTTGTGGTAATGTGTGAACGTTGTGTGAACATTGTGGTAACGTGTGAATGTTGTGGTAACGTGTGAACGTTGTGGTAACGTGTGAACATTGTGGTAACGTTGTGTGAACATTGTGGTAACGTTGTGTGAACATTGTGTGAACGTTGTGTGACCGTTGTGTGAACGTTGTGTGAACGTTGTGTGAATGTTGTGTGAACGTTGTGGTAACGTGTGACCGTTGTGTGAACGTGTGAACATTGTGTGACCGTTGTGTGACCATTGTGTGAACGTTGTGGTAACGTGTGAACGTTGTGTGAACGTTGTGGTAACGTTGTGGTAACGTTGTGGTAACTTGTGAACGTTGTGGTAACGTGTGAACGTTGTGTGAACGTTGTGTGAACGTTGTGTGAACGTTGTGGTAAAGTGTGAACGTTGTGTGAACGTTGTGGTAACGTTGTGGTAACTTGTGAACGTTGTGGTAACGTGTGAACGTTGTGGTAACGTGTTAACGTTGTGGTAGCGTGTGAACGTTGTGGTAACGTGTGAATGTTGTGGTAGCGTGTGAACGTTGTGGTAGCGTGTGAACGTTGTGTGAACGTTGTATGAACGTTGTGGTAACGTGTGAACGTTGTGTGAACGTTGTGTGAACGTTGTGTGAACATTGTGTGAACGTTGTGGTAACGTGTGAACGTTGTGTGAACGTTGTGGTAACGTTGTGATAACTTGTGAACGTTGTGGTAATGTGTGAACGTTGTGTGAACGTTGTGGTAACGTGTGAACGTTGTGGTAACGTGTGAACGTTGTGTGAACGTTGTGTGAACGTTGTGGAAACGTTGTGAACGTTGTGTGAACATTGTGTGAACGTTGTGTGAACGTTGTGGTAACGTTGTCGTAACGTTGTGGTAACGTGTGAACGTTGTGTGAACGTTGTGGTAACGTGTGAACGTTGTGGTAACATTGTGATAACGTGTGAACGTTGTGTGAACGTTGTGTGAACGTTGTGGGAACGTTGTGTGAACGTTGTGGTAGCGTGTGAACGTTGTGTGAACGTTGTGTGAACGTTGTGTGAACATTGTGTGAACGTTGTGGTAACGTGTGAACGTTGTGTGAACGTTGTGGTAACGTGTGAACGTTGTGGTAACGTGTTAACGTTGTGGTAGCGTGTGAACGTTGTGGTAACGTGTGAACGTTGTGTGAACGTTGTGGTAACGTGTGAACGTTGTGGTAACGTGTGAACATTGTGGTAACGTTGTGTGAACATTGTGGTAACGTTGTGTGAACATTGTGTGAACGTTGTGTGACCGTTGTGTGAACGTTGTGTGAACGTTGTGTGAATGTTGTGTGAACGTTGTGGTAACGTGTGACCGTTGTGTGAACGTGTGAACATTGTGTGACCGTTGTGTGACCATTGTGTGAACGTTGTGGTAACGTGTGAACGTTGTGTGAACGTTGTGGTAACGTTGTGGTAACGTTGTGGTAACTTGTGAACGTTGTGGTAACGTGTGAACGTTGTGTGAACGTTGTGTGAACGTTGTGTGAACGTTGTGGTAAAGTGTGAACGTTGTGTGAACGTTGTGGTAACGTTGTGGTAACTTGTGAACGTTGTGGTAACGTGTGAACGTTGTGGTAACGTGTTAACGTTGTGGTAGCGTGTGAACGTTGTGGTAACGTGTGAATGTTGTGGTAGCGTGTGAACGTTGTGGTAGCGTGTGAACGTTGTGTGAACGTTGTATGAACGTTGTGGTAACGTGTGAACGTTGTGTGAACGTTGTGTGAACGTTGTGTGAACATTGTGTGAACGTTGTGGTAACGTGTGAACGTTGTGTGAACGTTGTGGTAACGTTGTGATAACTTGTGAACGTTGTGGTAATGTGTGAACGTTGTGTGAACGTTGTGGTAACGTGTGAACGTTGTGGTAATGTGTGAACGTTGTGTGAACGTTGTGTGAACGTTGTGGAAACGTTGTGAACGTTGTGTGAACATTGTGTGAACGTTGTGTGAACGTTGTGGTAACGTTGTCGTAACGTTGTGGTAACGTGTGAACGTTGTGTGAACGTTGTGGTAACGTGTGAACGTTGTGGTAACATTGTGATAACGTGTGAACGTTGTGTGAACGTTGTGTGAACGTTGTGGGAACGTTGTGTGAACGTTGTGGTAGCGTGTGAACGTTGTGGTAATGTGTGAACATTGTGGTAGCGTGTGAACGTTGTGGTAGCGTGTGAACGTTGTGTGAACGTTGTGTGAACGTTGTGGTAACGTGTGAACGTTGTGTGAACGTTGTGTGAACGTTGTGTGAACGTTGTGTGAAAGTTGTGTTAACGTGTGAACGTTGTGTGAACGTTGTGTGAACGTTGTGTGAACGTTGTGTGAACGTTGTGGTAACGTTGTGGTAATGTGTGAACGTTGTGTGAACATTGTGGTAACGTGTGAATGTTGTGGTAACGTGTGAACGTTGTGGTAACGTGTGAACATTGTGGTAACGTTGTGTGAACATTGTGGTAACGTTGTGTGAACATTGTGTGAACGTTGTGTGACCGTTGTGTGAACGTTGTGTGAACATTGTGTGAATGTTGTGTGAACGTTGTGGTAACGTGTGACCGTTGTGTGAACGTGTGAACATTGTGTGACCGTTGTGTGACCATTGTGTGAACGTTGTGTGAACGTTGTGGTAACGTGTGAACGTTGTGTGAACGTTGTGGTAACGTTGTGGTAACGTTGTGGTAACTTGTGAACGTTGTGGTAACGTGTGAACGTTGTGTGAACGTTGTGTGAACGTTGTGTGAACGTTGTGGTAACGTGTGAACGTTGTGTGAACGTTGTGGTAACGTTGTGGTAACTTGTGAACGTTGTGGTAATGTGTGAATGTTGTGTGAACATTGTGTGAACGTTGTGTGAACGTTGTGGTAACGTTGTGGTAACGTTGTGGTAACGTGTGAACGTTGTGTGAACGTTGTGGTAACGTGTGAACGTTGTGGTAACATTGTGATAACGTGTGAACGTTGTGTGAACGTTGTGTGAACGTTGTGGGAACGTTGTGTGAACGTTGTGGTAGCGTGTGAACGTTGTGGTAACGTGTGAACGTTGTGGTAGCGTGTGAACGTTGTGGTAGCGTGTGAACGTTGTGTGAACGTTGTGTGAACGTTGTGGTAACGTGTGAACGTTGTGTGAACGTTGTGGTAACGTTGTGGTAACTTGTGAACGTCGTGGTAACGTGTGAACGTTGTGGTAACGTGTTAACGTTGTGGTAGCGTGTGAACGTTGTGGTAACGTGTGAACGTTGTGGTAGCGTGTGAACGTTGTGGTAGCGTGTGAACGTTGTGTGAATGTTGTATGAACGTTGTGGTAACGTGTGAACGTTGTGTGAACGTTGTGTGAACGTTGTGTGAACATTGTGTGAACGTTGTGGTAACGTGTGAACGTTGTGTGAACGTTGTGGTAACGTTGTGATAACTTGTGAACGTTGTGGTAATGTGTGAACGTTGTGTGAATGTTGTGGTAACGTGTGAACTTTGTGGTAACGTGTGAACGTTGTGTGAACGTTGTGGTAACGTGTGAACGTTGTGGTAACGTGTGAACGTTGTGTGAACGTTGTGTGAACGTTGTGGAAACGTTGTGAACGTTGTGTGAACATTGTGTGAACGTTGTGTGAACGTTGTGGTAACGTTGTCGTAACGTTGTGGTAACGTGTGAACGTTGTGTGAACGTTGTGGTAACGTGTGAACGTTGTGGTAACATTGTGATAACGTGTGAACGTTGTGTGAACGTTGTGTGAACGTTGTGGGAACGTTGTGTGAACGTTGTGGTAGCGTGTGAACGTTGTGGTAATGTGTGAACATTGTGGTAGCGTGTGAACGTTGTGGTAGCGTGTGAACGTTGTGTGAACGTTGTGTGAACGTTGTGGTAACGTGTGAACGTTGTGTGAACGTTGTGTGAACGTTGTGTGAACGTTGTGTGAAAGTTGTGTTAACGTGTGAACGTTGTGTGAACGTTGTGTGAACGTTGTGTGAACGTTGTGTGAACGTTGTGGTAACGTTGTGGTAATGTGTGAACGTTGTGTGAACATTGTGGTAACGTGTGAATGTTGTGGTAACGTGTGAACGTTGTGGTAACGTGTGAACATTGTGGTAACGTTGTGTGAACATTGTGGTAACGTTGTGTGAACATTGTGTGAACGTTGTGTGACCGTTGTGTGAACGTTGTGTGAACATTGTGTGAATGTTGTGTGAACGTTGTGGTAACGTGTGACCGTTGTGTGAACGTGTGAACATTGTGTGACCGTTGTGTGACCATTGTGTGAACGTTGTGTGAACGTTGTGGTAACGTGTGAACGTTGTGTGAACGTTGTGGTAACGTTGTGGTAACGTTGTGGTAACTTGTGAACGTTGTGGTAACGTGTGAACGTTGTGTGAACGTTGTGTGAACGTTGTGTGAACGTTGTGGTAACGTGTGAACGTTGTGTGAACGTTGTGGTAACGTTGTGGTAACTTGTGAACGTTGTGGTAATGTGTGAATGTTGTGTGAACATTGTGTGAACGTTGTGTGAACGTTGTGGTAACGTTGTGGTAACGTTGTGGTAACGTGTGAACGTTGTGTGAACGTTGTGGTAACGTGTGAACGTTGTGGTAACATTGTGATAACGTGTGAACGTTGTGGTAGCGTGTGAACGTTGTGGTAACGTGTGAACGTTGTGGTAGCGTGTGAACGTTGTGGTAGCGTGTGAACGTTGTGGTAACGTGTGAACGTTGTGGTAGCGTGTGAACGTTGTGGTAGTGTGTGAACGTTGTGTGAACGTTGTGTGAACGTTGTGGTAACGTGTGAACGTTGTGTGAACGTTGTGTGAACGTTGTGTTAACGTTGTGTGAACGTTGTGTGAACGTTGTGTGAACGTTGTGGTAACGTGTGAACGTTGTGTGAACGTTGTGGTAACGTTGTGGTAATGTGTGAACGTTGTGTGAACATTGTGGTAACGTGTGAATGTTGTGGTAACGTGTGAACGTTGTGGTAACGTGTGAACATTGTGGTAACGTGTGAACGTTGTGGTAACGTGTGAACGTTGTGTGAACGTTGTGTGAACGTTGTGTGAACGTTGTGTGAACGTTGTGGTAACGTTGTGGTAACTTGTGAACGTTGTGGTAATGTGTGAATGTTGTGTGAACGTTGTGTGAACGTTGTGTGAACGTTGTGGTAACGTTGTGTGAACATTGTGTGAACGTTGTGTGACCGTTGTGTGAACGTTGTGGTAACGTGTGAACGTTGTGTGAACGTTGTGGTAACGTTGTGGTAACTTGTGAACGTTGTGAATGTTGTGTGAACGTTGTGGTAACGTTGTGTGAACATTGTGGTAACGTTGTGTGAACATTGTGTGAACGTTGTGTGACCGTTGTGTGAACGTTGTGTGAACGTTGTGTGAACGTTGTGGTAACGTGTGAACGTTGTGTGAACGTTGTGGTAACGTTGTGGTAACTTGTGAACGTTGTGGTAACGTGTGAACGTTGTGTGAACGTTGTGTGAACGTTGTGTGAACGTTGTGGTAACGTGTGAACGTTGTGTGAAGGTTGTGGTAACGTTGTGGTAACTTGTGAACGTTGTGGTAATGTGTGAATGTTGTGTGAACATTGTGTGAACGTTGTGTGAACGTTGTGGTAACGTTGTGGTAACGTTGTGGTAACGTGTGAATGTTGTGTGAACGTTGTGGTAACGTGTGAACGTTGTGGTAACATTGTGATAACGTGTGAACGTTGTGTGAACGTTGTGTGAACGTTGTGGGAACGTTGTGTGAACGTTGTGGTAGCGTGTGAACGTTGTGGTAACGTGTGAACGTTGTGGTAGCGTGTGAACGTTGTGGTAGCGTGTGAACGTTGTGTGAACGTTGTGTGAACGTTGTGGTAACGTGTGAACGTTGTGTGAACGTTGTGTGAACGTTGTGTGAACGTTGTGTGAACGTTGTGGTAACGTGTGAACGTTGTGTGAACGTTGTGTGAACGTTGTGGTAACGTTGTGGTAATGTGTGAACGTTGTGTGAACATTGTGGTAACGTGTGAATGTTGTGGTAACGTGTGAACGTTGTGGTAACGTGTGAACATTGTGGTAACGTGTGAACGTTGTGGTAACGTGTGAACGTTGTGTGAACGTTGTGGTAACGTTGTGTGAACATTGTGGTAACGTTGTGTGAACATTGTGTGAACGTTGTGTGACCGTTGTGTGAACGTTGTGTGAACGTTGTGGTAACGTGTGACCGTTGTGTGAACGTGTGAACATTGTGTGACCATTGTGTGACCATTGTGTGAACGTTGTGTGAACGTTGTGGTAACGTGTGAACGTTGTTTGAACGTTGTGGTAACGTTGTGGTAACTTGTGAACGTTGTGGTAACGTGTGAACGTTGTGTGAACGTTGTGTGAATGTTGTGTGAACGTTGTGTGAACGTTGTGGTAACGTGTGAACGTTGTGTGAACGTTGTGGTAACGTTGTGGTAACTTGTGAACGTTGTGGTATTGTGTGAATGTTGTGTGAACGTTGTGTGAACGTTGTGTGAACGTTGTGTGAACGTTGTGGTAACGTTGTGTGAACGTTGTGATAACGTGTGAACATTGTGTTAACGTTGTGTGTAACGTTGTGGTAACATTGTGTGAACGTTGTGTGAACGTTGTGTGAACGTTGTGGTAACGTTGTGTGAATGTTGTGTGAACGTTGTGTGAACGTTGTGGTAACGTTGTGGTAACGTGTGCACGTTGTGGTAACGTTGTGTGACCGTTGTGTGAACGTGTGAACATTGTGTGACCGTTGTGTGACCATTGTGTGAACGTTGTGTGAACGTTGTGGTAACGTGTGAACGTTGTGTGAACGTTGTGTGAACGTTGTGGTAACGTTGTGGTAACGTGTGCACGTTGTGGTAACGTTGTGTGAACGTTGTGTGAACGTTGTGGTAACGTTGTGGTAACGTATGAACGTTGTGGTAACGTGTGACCGTTGTGTGACCATTGTGTGAACGTTGTGTGAACGTTGTGGTAACATTGTGGTAACGTGTGCACGTTGTGTGAACGTTGTGTGAACGTTGTGGTAACATTGTGGTAACGTGTGCACGTTGTGTGAACGTTGTGTGAACGTTGTGGTAACGTGTGAACGTTGTGGTAACGTGTGAACGTTGTGGTAACGTTGTGAACGTTGTGTGAACATTGTGTGAACGTTGTGGTAACGTTGTGTGAACGTTGTGGTAACATTGTGGTAACGTGTGGACGTTGTGTGAACGTTGTGGTAAGGTGTGAACGTTGTGTGAACGTTGTGTGAACGTGTGACCGTTGTGTAAACGTTGTGGTAAAGTGTGAACGTTGTATGAACGTTGTGTGAACGTTGTGGTAACGTTGTGTGAACGTTGTGGTAACGTTGTGGTAACGTTGTGGTAACGTGTGGACGTTGTGTGAACGTTGTGGTAAGGTGTGAACATTGTGTGAACGTTGTGTGAACATGTGACCATTGTGTGAACGTTGTGTGAACGTTGTGGTAACGTGTGAACGTTGTGTGAACGTTGTGGTAACGTTGTGTGAACGTTGTGGTAACGTTGTGTGAACATTGTGTGAACGTTGTGTGACCGTTGTGTGAACGTCGTGTGAACGTTGTGTGAATGTTGTGTGAACGTTGTGGTAACGTGTGACCGTTGTGTGAACGTGTGAACATTGTGTGACCGTTGTGTGACCATTGTGTGAACGTTGTGTGAACGTTGTGGTAACGTGTGAACGTTGTGTGAACGTTGTGGTAACGTGTGACCGTTGTGTGAACGTGTGAACATTGTGTGACCGTTGTGTGACCATTGTGTGAACGTTCTGTGAACGTTGTGGTAACTTGTGAACGTTGTGGTAACGTGTGAACGTTGTGTGAACGTTGTGTGAACGTTGTGTGAACGTTGTGGTAACGTGTGAACGTTGTGTGAACGTTGTGGTAACGTTGTGGTAACTTGTGAACGTTGTGGTAATGTGTGAATGTTGTGTGAACGTTGTGTGAACGTTGTGTGAACGTTGTGTGAACATTGTGGTAACGTGTGAACGTTGTGTGAACGTTGTGTGAACGTTGTGTGAACGTTGTGGTAACGTTGTGTGAACATTGTGTGAACGTTGTGGTAACGTTGTGTGAACGTTATGTGAACGTTGTGATAACGTGTGAACATTGTGGTAACGTTGTGTGTAACGTTGTGGTAACGTTGTGTGAACGTTGTGTGAACGTTGTGTGAACGTTATGGTAACGTTGTGTGAATGTTGTGTGAACGTTGTGTGAACGTTGTGGTAACGTTGTGGTAACGTGTGCACGTTGTGGTAACGTTGTGTGACCGTTGTGTGAACGTGTGAACATTGTGTGACCGTTGTGTGACCATTGTGTGAACGTTGTGTGAACGTTGTGGTAACGTGTGAACGTTGTGTGAACGTTGTGTGAACGTTGTGGTAACGTTGTGGTAACGTGTGCACGTTGTGGTAACGTTGTGTGAACGTTGTGTGAACGTTGTGGTAACGTTGTGGTAACGTATGAACGTTGTGGTAACGTGTGACCGTTGTGTGACCATTGTGTGAACGTTGTGTGAACGTTGTGGTAACATTGTGGTAACGTGTGCACGTTGTGTGAACGTTGTGTGAACGTTGTGGTAACGTGTGAACGTTGTGGTAACGTGTGAACGTTGTGTGAACGTTGTGGTAACGTTGTGAACGTTGTGTGAACATTGTGTGAACGTTGTGGTAACGTTGTGTGAACGTTGTGGTAAGGTGTGAACGTTGTGTGAACGTTGTGTGAACGTGTGACCGTTGTGTAAACGTTGTGGTAAAGTGTGAACGTTGTATGAACGTTGTGTGAACGTTGTGGTAACGTTGTGTGAACGTTGTGGTAACGTTGTGGTAACGTGTGGACGTTGTGTGAACGTTGTGGTAAGGTGTGAACATTGTGTGAACGTTGTGTGAACGTGTGACCATTGTGTGAACGTTGTGTGAACGTTGTGGTAACGTGTGAACGTTGTGTGAACGTTGTGGTAACGTTGTGTGAACGTTGTGGTAACGTTGTGTGAACGTTGTGGTAACGTTGTGGTAATGTGTGGACGTTGTGTGAACGTTGTGGTAAGGTGTGAACATTGTGTGAACGTTGTGTGAACGTGTGACCATTGTGTGAACGTTGTGTGAACGTTGTGGTAAGGCGTGAACATTGTGTGAACGTTGTGTGAACGTGTGACCATTGTGTGAACGTTGTGTGAACGTTGTGTGAATGTTGTGTGAACGTGTGACCGTTGTGTGAACGTTGTGTGACCGTTGTGTGACCGTTGTGGTAATGTTGTGGTAACGTGTGCACGTTGTGTGAACGTTGTGTTAACGTTGCCGTAACGTGTGAACGTTGTGGTAACGTTGTGGTAACGTTGTGGTAACGTTGTGGTAACGTGTGACGGTGTGAACGTTGTGTGAACGTTGTGTGAAAGTTGTGGTAACGTGGTAATGTGTGAACGTTGTGTGAACGTTGTGTGAACGTTGTGGTAATGTGTGAACGTTGTGTGAACGTTGTGGAAACGTTGTGAACGTTGTGTGAACATTGTGTGAACGTTGTGTGAACGTTGTGGTGACGTTGTGGTAACGTTGTGGTAACGTGTGAACGTTGTGTGAACATTGTGTGAACGTTGTGGTAACGTTGTGTGAACGTTGTGGTAACATTGTGGTAACGTGTGGACGTTGTGTGAACGTTGTGGTAAGGTGTGAACGTTGTGTGAACGTTGTGTGAACGTGTGACCGTTGTGTAAACGTTGTGGTAAAGTGTGAACGTTGTATGAACGTTGTGTGAACGTTGTGGTAACGTTGTGTGAACGTTGTGGTAACGTTGTGGTAACGTGTGGACGTTGTGTGAACGTTGTGGTAAGGTGTGAACATTGTGTGAACGTTGTGTGAACATGTGACCATTGTGTGAACGTTGTGTGAACGTTGTGCTAACGTGTGAACGTTGTGTGAACGTTGTGGTAACGTTGTGTGAACGTTGTGGTAACGTTGTGTGAACATTGTGTGAACGTTGTGTGACCGTTGTGTGAACGTTGTGTGAACGTTGTGTGAATGTTGTGTGAACGTTGTGGTAACGTGTGACCGTTGTTGAACGTGTGAACATTGTGTGACCGTTGTGTGACCATTGTGTGAACGTTGTGTGAACGTTGTGGTAACGTGTGAACGTTGTGTGAACGTTGTGGTAACGTTGTGGTAACTTGTGAACGTTGTGGTAACGTGTGAATGTTGTGTGAACGTTGTGTGAACGTTGTGTGAACGTTGTGGTAACTAGTGAACGTTGTGTGAACGTTGTGGTAACGTTGTGGTAACTTGTGAATGTTGTGGTAATGTGTGAATGTTGTGTGAACGTTGTGTGAACGTTGTGTGAACGTTGTGTGAACATTGTGGTAACGTGTGAACGTTGTGTGAACGTTGTGTGAACGTTGTGTGAACGTTGTGGTAACGTTGTGTGAACATTGTGTGAACGTTGTGGTAACGTTGTGTGAACGTTATGTGAACGTTGTGATAACGTGTGAACATTGTGGTAACGTTGTGTGTAACGTTGTGGTAACGTTGTGTGAACGTTGTGTGAACGTTGTGTGAACGTTATGGTAACGTTGTGTGAATGTTGTGTGAACGTTGTGTGAACGTTGTGGTAACGTTGTGGTAACGTGTGCACGTTGTGGTAACGTTGTGTGACCGTTGTGTGAACGTGTGAACATTGTGTGACCGTTGTGTGACCATTGTGTGAACGTTGTGTGAACGTTGTGGTAACGTGTGACCGTTGTGTGAACGTTGTGTGAACGTTGTGGTAACATTGTGGTAACGTGTGCACGTTGTGTGAACGTTGTGTGAACGTTGTGGTAACGTGTGAACATTGTGGTAACGTGTGCACGTTGTGTGAACGTTGTGTGAACGTTGTGGTAACGTGTGAACGTTGTGGTAACGTGTGAACGTTGTGTGAACGTTGTGGTAACGTTGTGAACGTTGTGTGAACATTGTGTGAACGTTGTGGTAACGTTGTGTGAACGTTGTGGTAACATTGTGGTAACGTGTGGACGTTGTGTGAACGTTGTGGTAAGGTGTGAACGTTGTGTGAACGTTGTGTGAACGTGTGACCGTTGTGTAAACGTTGTGGTAAAGTGTGAACGTTGTATGAACGTTGTGTGAACGTTGTGGTAACGTTGTGTGAACGTTGTGGTAACGTTGTGGTAAGGTGTGAACATTGTGTGAACGTTGTGTGAACGTGTGACCATTGTGTGAACGTTGTGTGAACGTTGTGGTAACGTGTGAACGTTGTGTGAACGTTGTGGTAACGTTGTGTGAACGTTGTGGTAACGTTGTGTGAACGTTGTGGTAACGTTGTGGTAACGTGTGGACGTTGTGTGAACGTTGTGGTAAGGTGTGAACATTGTGTGAACGTTGTGTGAACGTGTGACCATTGTGTGAACGTTGTGTGAATGTTGTGGTAAGGCGTGAACATTGTGTGAACGTTGTGTGAACGTGTGACCATTGTGTGAACGCTGTGTGAACGTTGTGTGAATGTTGTGTGAACATGTGACCGTTGTGTGACCGTTGTGTGACCGTTGTGGTAATGTTGTGGTAACGTGTGCACGTTGTGTGAACGTTGTGTTAACGTTGCCGTAACGTGTGAACGTTGTGGTAACGTTGTGGTAACGTTGTGGTAACGTTGTGGTAACGTTGTGGTAACGTGTGACGGTGTGAACGTTGTGTGAACGTTGTGTGAAAGTTGTGGTAATGTGGTAATGTGTGAACGTTGTGTGAACGTTGTGTGAACGCTGTGGTAACGTGTGAACGTTGTGTGAACGTTGTGGAAACGTTGTGAACGTTGTGTGAACATTGTGTGAACGTTGTGTGAACGTTGTGGTAACGTTGTGGTAACGTTGTGGTAACGTGTGAACGTTGTGGTAACATTGTGGTAACGTGTGGATGTTGTGTGAACGTTGTGGTAAGGTGTGAACGTTGTGTGAACGTTGTGTGAACGTGTGACCGTTGTGTAAACGTTGTGGTAAAGTGTGAACGTTGTGTGAACGTTGTGTGAACGTTGTGGTAACGTTGTGTGAACGTTGTGGTAACATTGTGGTAACATGTGGACGTTGTGTGAACGTTGTGGTAAGGTGTGAACATTGTGTGAACGGTGTGTGAACGTGTGACCATTGTGTGAACGTTGTGTGAACGTTGTGGTAACGTGTGAACGTTGTGTGAACGTTGTGTGAACGTTGTGGTAACGTTGTGTGAACGTTGTGGTAACGTTGTGGTAACGTGTGGACGTTGTGTGAACGTTGTGGTAAGGTGTGAACATTGTGTGAACGTTGTGGAAACATTGTGAACGTTGTGTGAACATTGTGTGAACGTTGTGTGAACGTTGTGGTAACGTTGTGGTAACGTTGTGGTAACGTGTGAACGTTGTGGTAACATTGTGGTAACGTGTGGACGTTGTGTGAACGTTGTGGTAAGGTGTGAACGTTGTGTGAACGTTGTGTGAACGTGTGACCGTTGTGTAAACGTTGTGGTAAAGTGTGAACGTTGTGTGAACGTTGTGTGAACGTTGTGGTAACGTTGTGTGAACGTTGTGGTAACATTGTGGTAACATGTGGACGTTGTGTGAACGTTGTGGTAAGGTGTGAACATTGTGTGAACGGTGTGTGAACGTGTGACCATTGTGTGAACGTTGTGTGAACGTTGTGGTAACGTGTGAACGTTGTGTGAACGTTGTGTGAACGTTGTGGTAACGTTGTGTGAACGTTGTGGTAACGTTGTGGTAACGTGTGGACGTTGTGTGAACGTTGTGGTAAGGTGTGAACATTGTGTGAACGTTGTGTGAACGTGTGACCATTGTGTGAATGTTGTGTGAACGTTGTGTGAACGTTGTGTGAACGTTGTGTGAACGTGTGACCGTTGTGTGAACGTTGTGTGACCGTTGTGTGACCGTTGTGGTAATGTTGTGGTAACGTGTGCACGTTGTGTGAACGTTGTGTGAACGTTGCGGTAACGTGTGAACGTTGTGGTAACGCTGTGTGAACGTTGTGGTAACGTTGTGGTAACGTTGTGGTAACGTGTGAACGTTGTGTGAACATTGTGTGAACGTTGTGTGAACGTTGTGGTAATGTGGTAACGTTGTGGTAACGTGTGAACGTTGTGTGAACGTTGTGGTAACGTGTGAACGTTGTGGTAACATTGTGATAACGTGTGAACGTTGTGTGAACGTTGTATGAACGTTGTGTGAACGTTGTGTGAACGTTGTGTGAACGTTGTGGTAACGTGTGAACGTTGTGGTAACGTGTGAACGTTATGGTAGCGTGTGAACGTTGTGTGAACGTTGTGTGAACGTTGTGTGAACGTTGTGGTAACGTGTGAACGTTGTGTGAACGTTGTGTGAACGTTGTGTGAACGTTGTGGTAACGTGTGAACGTTGTGTGAACGTTGTGGTAACTTGTGAACGTTGTGGTAATGTGTGAACGTTGTGTGAACGTTGTGGTAACGTGTGAACGTTGTGGTAACGTGTGAACGTTGTGTGAACGTTGTGTGAACGTTGTGGAAACGTTGTGAACGTTGTGTGAACATTGTGTGAACGTTGTGTGAACGTTGTGGTAATGTTGTGGTAACGTTGTGGTAACGTGTGAACGTTGTGTGAACGTTATGTGAACGTTGTGGTAACGTGTGAACGTTGTGGTAACATTGTGATAACGTGTGAATGTTGTGTGAACGTTTTGTGAACGTTGTGTGAACGTTGTGTGAACGTTGTGTGAACGTTGTGGTAACGTGTGAACGTTGTGTGAACGTTGTGGTAACGTTGTGGTAACTTGTGAACGTTGTGGTAATGTGTGAACGTTGTGTGAACGTTGTGGTAACGTGTGAACGTTGTGGTAACGTGTGAACGTTGTGTGAACGTTGTGGTAACGTGTGAACGTTGTGGTAACGTGTGAACGTTGTGGTAACGTGTGAACGTTGTGTGAACGTTGTGTGAACGTTGTGGAAACGTTGTGAACGTTGTGTGAACATTGTGTGAACGTTGTGTGAACGTTGTGGTAACGTTGTGGTAACGTTGTGGTAACGTGTGAACGTTGTGTGAACGTTGTGGTAACGTGTGAACGTTGTGGTAACATTGTGATAACGTGTGAACGTTGTGTGAACGTTGTGTGACCATTGTGTGAACGTTGTGGTAACGTTGTGGTAACGTGTGCACGTTGTGGTAACGTTGTGTGAACGTTGTGTGAACGTTGTGGTAACGTTGTGGTACCATGTGAACGTTGTGGTAACGTGTGACCGTTGTGTGACCATTGTGTGAACGTTGTGTGAACGTTGTGGTAACGTGTGAACGTTGTGTGAACGTTGTGGTAACATTGTGGTAACGTGTGCACGTTGTGTGAACGTTGTGTGAACGTTGTGTGAACGTTGTGTGAACGTTGTGTGAACGTTGTGGTATCGTGTGAACGTTGTGGTAACGTGTGAACGTTGTGTGAACGTTGTGGTAACGTTGTGAACGTTGTGTGAACATTGTGTGAACGTTGTGGTAACGTTGTGGTAATGTTGTGTGAACGTTGTGGTAACATTGTGGTAACGTGTGGACGTTGTGTGAACGTTGTGGTAAGGTGTGAACGTTGTGTGAACGGTGTGTGAACGTTGTGGTAACGTGTGGACGTTGTGTGAACGTTGTGGTAAGGTGTGAACATTGTGTGAACGTTGTGTGAACGTGTGACCATTGTGTGAACGTTGTGTGAACGTTGTGGTAACGTGTGAACGTTGTGTGAACGTTGTGTGAACGTTGTGTGAACGTTGTGGTAACGTGTGAACGTTGTGTGAACGTTGTGGTAACATTGTGGTAACGTGTGCACGTTGTGCGAACGTTGTGTGAACGTTGTGTGAACGTTGTGTGAACGTTGTGTGAACATTGTGGTAACGTTGTGGTAACGTGTGAACGTTGTGGTAACGTGTGAACGTTGTGTGAACGTTGTGGTAACGTTGTGTGAACATTGTGTGAACGTTGTGGTAACGTTGTGGTAACGTTGTGTGAACGTTGTGGTAACATTGTGGTAACGTGTGGACGTTGTGTGAACGTTGTGGTAAGGTGTGAACGTTGTGTGAACGTTGTGTGAACGTTGTGTGAACGTTTTGTGTACGTTGTGGTAACGTGTGAACGTTGTGGTAACGTGTGAACGTTGTGTGAACGTTGTGGTAACGTGTGAACGTTGTGGTAACGTGTGAACGTTGTGGTAACGTGTGAACGTTGTGTGAACGTTGTGTGAACGTTGTGGAAACGTTGTGAACGTTGTGTGAACATTGTGTGAACGTTGTGTGAACGTTGTGGTAACGTTGTGGTAACGTTGTGGTAACGTGTGAACGTTGTGTGAACGTTGTGGTAACGTGTGAACGTTGTGGTAACATTGTGATAACGTGTGAACGTTGTGTGAACGTTGTGTGACCATTGTGTGAACGTTGTGGTAACGTTGTGGTAACGTGTGCACGTTGTGGTAACGTTGTGTGAACGTTGTGTGAACGTTGTGGTAACGTTGTGGTACCATGTGAACGTTGTGGTAACGTGTGACCGTTGTGTGACCATTGTGTGAACGTTGTGTGAACGTTGTGGTAACGTGTGAACGTTGTGTGAACGTTGTGGTAACATTGTGGTAACGTGTGCACGTTGTGTGAACGTTGTGTGAACGTTGTGTGAACGTTGTGTGAACGTTGTGTGAACGTTGTGGTAACGTGTGAACGTTGTGGTAACGTGTGAACGTTGTGTGAACGTTGTGGTAACGTTGTGAACGTTGTGTGAACATTGTGTGAACGTTGTGGTAACGTTGTGGTAATGTTGTGTGAACGTTGTGGTAACATTGTGGTAACGTGTGGACGTTGTGTGAACGTTGTGGTAAGGTGTGAACGTTGTGTGAACGGTGTGTGAACGTTGTGGTAACGTGTGGACGTTGTGTGAACGTTGTGGTAAGGTGTGAACATTGTGTGAACGTTGTGTGAACGTGTGACCATTGTGTGAACGTTGTGTGAACGTTGTGGTAACGTGTGAACGTTGTGTGAACGTTGTGTGAACGTTGTGTGAACGTTGTGGTAACGTGTGAACGTTGTGTGAACGTTGTGGTAACATTGTGGTAACGTGTGCACGTTGTGCGAACGTTGTGTGAACGTTGTGTGAACGTTGTGTGAACGTTGTGTGAACATTGTGGTAACGTTGTGGTAACGTGTGAACGTTGTGGTAACGTGTGAACGTTGTGTGAACGTTGTGGTAACGTTGTGTGAACATTGTGTGAACGTTGTGGTAACGTTGTGGTAACGTTGTGTGAACGTTGTGGTAACATTGTGGTAACGTGTGGACGTTGTGTGAACGTTGTGGTAAGGTGTGAACGTTGTGTGAACGTTGTGTGAACGTTGTGTGAACGTTGTGTGTACGTTGTGGTAACGTTGTGGTAACGTGTAGACGTTGTGTGAACGTTGTGGTAAGGTGTGAACATTGTGTGAACGTTGTGTGAACGTGTGACCATTGTGTGAACGTTGTGTGAACGTTGTGGTAACGTGGTGTAAACGTTGTGTGAACGTTGTGTGAACGTTGTGTGAACGTTGTGTGAACGTGTGACCGTTGTGTGAACGTTGTGTGACCATTGTGTGACCGTTGTGGTAATGTTGTGGTAACGTGTGCACGTTGTGCGAACGTTGCGGTAACGTGTGAACGTTGTGGTAACGCTGTGTGAACGTTGTGGTAACGTTGTGGTAACGTTGTGGTAACGTGTGAAGGTGTGAACGTTGTGTGAACGTTGTGTGAACGTTGTGTGAACGTGTGACCGTTGTGTAAACGTTGTGGTAAAGTGTGAACGTTGTGTGAACGTTGTGTGAACGTTGTGGTAACGTGTGAACGTTGTGTGAACGTTGTGTGAACGTTGTGTGAACGTTGTGTGAACTTTGTGGTAACGTTGTGGTAACTTGTGAACGTTGTGGTAACGTGTGAACGTTGTGTGAACGTTGTGTGAACGTTGTGTGAACGTTGTGGTAACGTGTGAACGTTGTGTGAACGTTGTGGTAACGTTGTGGTAACTTGTGAACGTTGTGGTAATGTGTGAATGTTGTGTGAACGTTGTGTGAACGTTGTGTGAACGTTGTGTGAACGTTGTGGTAACGTTGTGGTAACGTTGTGTGAACGTTGTGTGAACGTTGTGTGAACGTTGTGGTAACGTGTGAACGTTGTGGTAACATTGTGATAACGTGTGAACGTTGTGTGAACGTTGTGTGAACGTTGTGTGAACGTTGTGTGTACGTTGTGGTAACGTTGTGGTAACGTGTAGACGTTGTGTGAACGTTGTGGTAAGGTGTGAACATTGTGTGAACGTTGTGTGAACGTGTGACCATTGTGTGAACGTTGTGTGAACGTTGTGGTAACGTGGTGTAAACGTTGTGTGAACGTTGTGTGAACGTTGTGTGAACGTTGTGTGAACGTGTGACCGTTGTGTGAACGTTGTGTGACCATTGTGTGACCGTTGTGGTAATGTTGTGGTAACGTGTGCACGTTGTGCGAACGTTGCGGTAACGTGTGAACGTTGTGGTAACGCTGTGTGAACGTTGTGGTAACGTTGTGGTAACGTTGTGGTAACGTGTGAAGGTGTGAACGTTGTGTGAACGTTGTGTGAACGTTGTGTGAACGTGTGACCGTTGTGTAAACGTTGTGGTAAAGTGTGAACGTTGTGTGAACGTTGTGTGAACGTTGTGGTAACGTGTGAACGTTGTGTGAACGTTGTGTGAACGTTGTGTGAACGTTGTGTGAACTTTGTGGTAACGTTGTGGTAACTTGTGAACGTTGTGGTAACGTGTGAACGTTGTGTGAACGTTGTGTGAACGTTGTGTGAACGTTGTGGTAACGTGTGAACGTTGTGTGAACGTTGTGGTAACGTTGTGGTAACTTGTGAACGTTGTGGTAATGTGTGAATGTTGTGTGAACGTTGTGTGAACGTTGTGTGAACGTTGTGTGAACGTTGTGGTAACGTTGTGTGAACGTTGTGTGAACGTTGTGTGAACGTTGTGGTAACGTGTGAACGTTGTGGTAACATTGTGATAACGTGTGAACGTTGTGTGAACGTTGTGTGAACGTTGTGTGAACGTTGTGGTAACGTGTGAACGTTGTGGTAACGTGTGAACGTTGTGGTAGCGTTTGAACGTTGTGGTAACGTGTGAACGTTGTGGTAGCGTGTGAACGTTGTGGTAGCGTGTGAACGTTTTGTGTGAACGTTGTGTGAACGTTGTGTGAACGTTGTGTGAACGTTGTGTGAACGTTGTGGTAACGTGTGAACGTTGTGTGAACGTTGTGTGAACGTTGTGGTAACGTGTGAACGTTGTGTGAACGTTGTGGTAACGTTGTGGTAACTTGTGAACGTTGTGGTAATGTGTGAACGTTGTGTGAACGTTGTGGTAACGTGTGAACGTTGTGGTAACGTGTGAACGTTGTGTGAACGATGTGGTAACGTGTGAACGTTGTGGTAACGTGTGAACGTTGTGGTAACGTGTGAACGTTGTGTGAACGTTGTGTGAACGTTGTGGAAACGTTGTGAACGTTGTGTGAACATTGTGTGAACGTTGTGTGAACGTTGTGGTAACGTTGTGGTAACGTGTGAACGTTGTGGTAACATTGTGATAACGTTGTGGTAACGTGTGAACGTTGTGGTAGCGTGTGAACGTTGTGGTAACGTGTGAACGTTGTGGTAGCGTGTGAACGTTGTGGTAGCGTGTGAACGTTGTGTGAACGTTGTGTGAACGTTGTGTGAACGTTGTGTGAACGTTGTGTGAACGTTGTGTGAACGTTGTGTGAACGTTGTGGTTACGTGTGAACGTTGTGTGAACGTTGTGGTAACGTTGTGGTAACTTGTGAACTTTGTGGTAACGTGTGAACGTTGTGTGAACGTTGTGGTAACGTTGTGGTAACTTGTGAACTTTGTGGTAACGTGTGAACGTTGTGTGAACGTTGTGGTAACGTGTGAACACTGTGGTAACGTGTGAACGTTGTGGTAACGTGTGAACGTTGTGTGAACGTTGTGTGAACGTTGTGGTAACGTTGTGTGAACATTGTGGTAACGTGTGAACGTTGTGTGAACGTTGTGTGAACGTTGTGGTAACGTTGTGTGAACATTGTGGTAACGTGTGAACGTTGTGTGAACGTTGTGTGAACGTTGTGTGAATGTTTTGTGAACGTTGTGGTAACGTGTGAACGTTGTGTGAACGTTGTGTGAACGTTGTGGTAACGTTGTGTGAACGTTGTGTGAACGTTGTGTGAACGTTGTGTGAACGTGTGAACATTGTGTGAACGTTGTGGTAACGTTGTGTGAACGTTGTGTGAACGTTGTGATAACGTGTGAACATTGTGGTAACGTTGTGTGAACGTTGTGGTAACGTTGTGGTAACGTGTGAATGTTGTGTGAACGTTGTGTGAACGTGTGAACGTTGTGGTAACGTTGTGGTAACGTGTGAACGTTGTGTGAACGTTGTGTGAACGTTGTGTGAACGTGTGAACATTGTGGTAACGTTGTGGTAACGTTACAGAGAGTTCAGTAAGGAGAGGGAGAAGGCGAAGGCACGGGGAGACTTCCAAAAGCTGCGGGAGAAGCAGCAGATGGAGGAGGACCTGAGTGGGTACATGGACTGGATCACTCAGGCCGAGGACATGGACGAACTGGACGAGGACGGGAACCCACGTAAGTGTGTGTGTGTGCGTGTGTGTGTGTGTGATGAGGTCATTGTCCTGATCAATTATTCAAATTTGATCAGGTTCTTTAATGAAGCAGATGAACTTTAATTGGCTCCGTCAGGTAATTGACATTAATTAAAACCGAGACATCGTTACTAACAGATGGTGGAAAGTAACTCAGTACATTTACTGAGCGGACTTAAGCACAATGTTGAGGTACTTGTACCTTACTGGAGTAAACCAAATATTTGAGGCCCTTCTTCTCAATCATTTAAAGACCCCTCAGGTTGATCTGGTGACCCTCTGGAGGGGCCCGACCCCTATGTTGGAACCCACTGGACTAAACTAACTGACTGTCTATATTATAGTATTTATTTATTTATTGATAGTAAGTATTTAGTTACATCTTCAAGCAGCCACAATAGTTACATGCATGTGTATTAACATTAGTATCTAATACTAGTACTTTTGATACTCTTTGCTGTACTTTTAGTACTTATATTCAGTGAGACTGGAATCGTAGAACCTTTACTACTTGTGGTATAAGTACTTCGTCAGAATACTTCTGTCATTAAGTAAACACTGATTGTCTGATTGTTCTTGTTTATTATTTCTCATAACTGTGATGAACTGTTGTGCATTATGATGTTATGTATTGATCTTATTTAGTACATAATAATATGTATAAATATATAATAATAATATTCTCTCAGGTCCGTCTCTGGGAGATCTGTCAGAGAGGAAGAGAGGAAAGTTTGGATGGTTCAGTCACTCCATTGACACACACGGTGAGAACTCCTCTATTACCATTTATATATATATATATATATATATATATATATATATATATATATTTATATATATATATATATATATTTATATATATATATATATATTTATATATATATATATATATATTTATATATATATATATATATTTATATATATATATATATATTTATATATATATATATATATTTATATATATATATATATATTTATATATATATATATATATATATATATTAGTGCTGGGCAAGTTAACGCGTTATTATCGCATTAATTAATTAACGCTGACAATTATATTATCGCGCGTTAACGCAGTTTTTTATTTATTTATTATTAAGCGACATTTTTAACACAAGAACCAGGCAGCAAGCAGTGAACAGCTGTGTTCGTGTGGCGTCACTTCCTTCCCCCCCCCCCCCCCCCCCCCCCCCCCGGGTCCAGAACCCCTCCATCCGTGTACGTTTTAGTCATCTGTTTTACGTTAATTCGGAAAAACCAAAATACGGAAATACCATGGTATTCTCGTTTTTCGTTTCAAACCAAAAACGGAAAAACCAAAGTCAAATAACGAGCCGTATTTCGTTTTTGCAAATCCCTTTTTTGTTTTTTCCTTTAAAACAAGACGCAGAGCACAACAGGTAACCCGGAACAAGAATATTTCAAAATAAAAGTGAAGGCGATATAATGACCTTATGCAAGAAATGAATACATTAATGAATGAATCTGGGCCGATGGGAGTGCGTTAGCATCAGTAGTTGACTACATGCTGTTTAATATTCATTTATCTATGTACACAGCAATAACCAACTTTTCGATGAATCGGTGCATTGTTTGATGCAATACAGTTCGTGATATAGTTTAATCAAAGTCATTTTCGTGTTCAGGGTTGTTGGCACTGATGTTTATTTTCCACCGTGCTGTTGATTTAGTGAACGTGAAGTAGATGCAGAGTCAAAGTGTTTACCATTCCTACCAGTAGATGTTTAAATGTATAAGTGTATTTAAACCATAGATTTAGTCATATTTACCTGTGCCTTTAGGTTATTGATACAGATGTATTTAATGCTGATTATTTCATCTGATATTTGATGTTTATGGTTAATTTGCATTAGTTGTATACATCATGTATTTACATGTTATATTTGTGTCATTTAAGAACTCAACATAGCAGCAAGACACACCAAGAAGCAAAGTAACAGAGTAACCAAAAATATTAAGTATTAAAAAATGCATAATATATACAATGAAATAGAATAGTGTTAAATGAACTAACTAGGTGAATAACAGTAGTGCAAAAATCAACCCCAGCAAACAACAGTGAAGCAGTGTGTAGTTATGTGGAGGATGATTTGGCCAGAGGTGATTTATTATAGAGTCTTATAGCAGAGGGCAGGAATGTTCTCCTGTATCGGTCCTTGTGACAGCGGAGCTGGATCAGTCTGTTGGAGAAAGTGCTCCTCTGTCCCTGCAGTAGGTGGTGGAGAGGGTGGTCCGGGTTATCCAATATGGATAATAGTTTCTTCAGTGTCCTCCTCTCCACCACCTCTTCCAGATAGTCTTGTTTGCAGCCAATGATGGAGCCGGCCTTCTTAACTAGTTTGTTAAATCTGTTGGTGTCTCCGGCTCCAATGCTGCTCCCCCAGCAGACTACAGAAGTACAGTGCACTGGCCACAACAGACTGGTAGAACATCTCCAACATCTTGCTGCACACGTTGAAGGATCGAAGTTTCCTCAAGAAAAAGAGTCGACTCATCCCCTTCTTGTACACAGCGTTGATGTTGGTCTTCCAGTTCAGTCTGCTGTCGATGGAGACACCCAGGTACTTGTACTCCTCCACCATGTCCACATCCTCTCCCAGAACTCTCAGCGGTTGTGGAGCCGTCGTCTTCCTCCTGAAGTCGACCACCATCTCTCTGGTCTTGGCCACGTTCAGACGCAGGTGATTTCTACCGGCCCACTCCACAAAGTCCTCCACTACTGCCCTGTACTCCTCCTCCCGTCCGTCCCTTATACACCCGACCACTGCAGAGTCATCAGAGAACTTCTGCAGATGGTATGACAGTGTTGTAATGGAAGTCAGTGGTGTACAAGGTGAACAGGAAGGGAGACAGAACAGTTCCCTGTGGGGCTCCAGTATCACTGACCACCCCATCAGACAGCACACGGCCCAGTGGGACAAACTGTGGTCTGCCTGTGAGGTAGTCAGTGATCCAGGAGACGGTGGATGCGTTAACCCCCACCACCCACAGCTTCTCACTCAGCAGCAGTGGTTGGATGGTGTTGAATGCACCGGAGAAATCAAAGAAAGTGATTCTCACAGAGCCACCGGATCCATCCAGGTACGACTGAGCTCGTTGCAGCAGGTAGATGATGGCGTCATCCACCCCCACATGAGGCTGGTATGCAAATTGCAGAGGGTCCAGTGAGGATTTCACCCGCGGTCGGAGGTGGGCCAAGACCAACCTCTCCAGCACCTTCATCACATGAGATGTGAGGGCAACTGGTCGGTAGTCATTGAGGCCAGATGGTGTCGTCTTCTTTGGTACAGGAACCAGGCACGACGTCTTCCACAGCACCGGGACTTCCTCCTGCTTCAGGCGCAGGTTGTATAGGTGTTGCAGGACAACAGACAGCTGGCTGGCGCAGGTCTTCAGGACCCTGGGGCTGATGCCATCAGGTCCAGCAGCCTTGCCTTGGTGGAGTCTCTCCAGCTGTCTCCTAACCTGGCCAGTCGTCACAGAGAGGGGGTGGGTGGGGGGGGAGGGGGGTCATAGTGTCGGTGGTGGCAGAGCCCTTTGAAGTGGAGGGCTCAGAGTCCATGCAGCTCACCAGGGGGACAGAGGGGGAGGTGTTTGGGAGGTGTGGTGTTTGGGAGGTGTGGTGTGTGGAGGAGACAGATGAGGGCTCTGAGCTAAACCTATTGAAGAAAGAGTTTAGCTCGTTGGCCCTCTCCAGGGAGCCCCCTGGTTGTCTGCCTCCAACCTTGAAGCCGGTAATCTGCTTCATCCCCGTCCACACCTCCTTCACGTTGTTCTGCTGGAGTTTGGCCTCCAGCTTCCTCCTGTAGGAGTCCTTGCACTCTCTGATCATCAACTTCAGGTCGCGCTGGACTCTCCTGAGCTCGTCCCTGTCCCCAGACCTGAAAGCTGCTTTCTTCTTGTTAAGAAGAGCTTTCAGGTTGGACCCATATGTGGGTTAAATGCTGTAGTCCAAATAACATGACTTCAGTTTTAATGCCATTGAGTTACAGAAAGTTTGACTAGAATGTTTTCATTTGTGTTCCCTAATCTCAAAAGACAAGAGCAAAAACCAGATGAATTGGTTCTCTTTTCTTCTTTGCTGCCATGTTACCGGTCTCGTGACCCCTCAGATTGATCTCTGGAGCTGTAGGCGGATGCAGACCGTCAGGATGAATTGAGTTGGGAACCAATGCAACAGACTACCAGCTCTTTAGCATGTTGGACACACCAGCATGACACTGTCTCGTAAAATTAAGTTCCCATTCAATAACACTGGTCTGCAGAAGACTGCTGTGGGAGGAGGGCTGTTGAAAACTGCGACCGCGATATGAGAGAAAAACATGTCCCTCGAAATGTAATTGAAATTGCAGTTTAATGATATTGGAATGTAATTTTGTAGGAAAAAGGAATGTTTCTAGTGAGATACAATATTAGTTTCCTCTTTCGTTGTAAATTGGATTAATTTGCTCTATCATCACAAAGGTCAAAGGTCACATTTTGCCTGAGTACATTGTGTTGGCCTTTATAGTGGTTTAAATGATCAGATCCCCTTCCAGGCAGCAGGTGCTTGTGATTCTATACAGGCAGTATGACGCGTCTCCTTTAAATAAAAAGTTTGGAATTTTATGTGGTACTTATTTCGCTTTCAAGTCAATAAAGTAGTAAAGGAAAAACTAAGTTTGCTAGTGTAATGCATGCACAGAAAACACATTGTGATAAGTGTAACCACAAATATTAACAATATCTGATGTAATTGATCTTGTTTTGAACAATAAGATTCAACAACAATAAAAAGTTCAAAAACATTTATTGAATTTCATATATATATATAAAATAGTACATTGTAAATACATTGCCAATAATTGTACTATTTGCAAATATATAAAATATACTAACATTGTACGTCTAACAATTTGCAAATTAAATCTTTAAACACACTTTCAAATAAATGTAATATAGTGCATTTTCGAGAAATATAACAAAACTATACTTAACAGAGAGCAAAATAATTCTGATTTAAGTTGATATGGTACATGTATTACTAAACAAAACAGAATGACCATGTTTCAAATTAAAACAACACAGAACACTGAACCATCAAAACAAATTGCACCGCTGCAGACTCTCGCTCACTAAATAGAAACACAAACATGCTCCACATTATGTTCCTTTCTTTTGGTTGAACTGCTCGTTGTTACACTTCCGTCTGATGACCGCTCGCACGTCCGAGGCACTCGTCTGCGGAAACTCTTGAATTACAGCATCTGTTAAGAGAAGAGAAATGATGTCATACAGCATATTCATACAACAGTTTCTTCTATTTTGACCACACAGGAAATCCTGTTGAACCAATATTATTTTTTGAACAGTAAATCAGGATTAATATTGAGGAACTATATCAATATGATATGCCAATATTCCTACCAGTGCAGGTCAAACATATATTTCATCATGGGTGGTGTGTTGAACATGTGATCCTGCTGCTTTATAAATCACAGAAGCTTTAAATTGTCTACATACGACTCAAGACAATTACCTACCTGTTATGGCCTGCACTTTGGCAACGTCCAGTTGTCTTTTAGGAGGTCCCACTTTCCCAGACTTCCCAGTCAGGGTGGACAGTGCAAGGACCTCCTTTGTGAACACCAGAGCAGCCAGCTCCTGGCAAAAAAGGGTCATGATCGATTAAGCCGCAGGAAGGCCCTCTTTGAAACCGTCACTGTGCTGCCAGCCAAGGCGTGCTGTATACGAGAGAATCAATGGAACACATTAATATACAGTTGGAAGATCTCTCCCTACCTATTAGGAATTAATAGACCTTATTCACATATGAATACAATGTGCTTCATTATTTAAAACACTGCTAGTCGTCTGTACATCCCTCTATGGAGCGGTACCACCAGTGGTGTGGAGGTTCCCACTCTCTACTAATTCACATGACTGATGTGTGACACATGTAACCTAGTAAATCCCATCACTTTATTTCTGACACATTTGAACTTGAACAGCAGACGATGCTGGGGAAGACAAAAGGAACGTGGTGTCATTTTTCTATAGCCCTTACACTGAGCAATCAACATTTACTTCACAATGACAAGTTAAAGCAAAAAAGTTCAGCATTGTTTTCCTTTCTCAAAATCACAGACATGTTCTATACCTATTCAACAGGTGTGAACTGAGTTCTTTGTGCTGTCGCAATGACTTGTTATAACTATTAGTGATATTAGGATCTTAAAACATTTTCTGTAATACAAAACAGTACATGTGGCTGGTTACATTGACTTACCATATACTTCAGAATGAGATGTCCATCATCTTCCTCAAGTTGGATGCCTAGAGGATGGCCGCCCTTGAAAGCACTTGTCGCCTGTATAAAAGGATTACACTTGTTGAAATATCCCTCAAAACATCAATAATTTCAAAAAATGTCTAGAATATATATAGGACCTATGGTGACCTTAAAACATCTTTAAGACTAGCCCTATTTTTAGGCCTCTGGTCGAAAATTGCATACCCATACTAAAGAGAGTGTATTTCTGCAACTACAAGGTCTATTTTAATAATTTTTTGATTGTATAATACAGGTAACACTTGGAAGATGTGCTGATATGTGTAAATATTGTGTATATGTTACTGGTTAATAACATATTTTCACATATGGCACAGCTCAAATTGAAAAAGTTGCAGTTTCGCCTGAAAAAAAGCACTTGTGTCTAAAATATTACTTGAAATAAGGCCTAAAAATGTTAATGGCATAGCCAAAGTCATAGCACAACAGGTTTTACAGTCTCTAAACTGATTTGACTTTGATTGAGTAAAGCAGGCCAGCATAAACCAAGCAAAGGCATGCAAAATTCTCATTTTTGGAAGCAGCAGTTGCATTGCCGTATTCTAATTGTATATACTATATAACGAAATATTAACTATATATTCACTTTTCTTATCACTGAGTGTTCAATAATCCTAATAAATCAGTTTGATACCATTTTGAATAATTTTGAGCAGTTATGATGTGTCATATCTGTCATTCATAACAATAACTGGCTCATAATGTGTGTCTATGTGACACTGGTAAGGCCTGTGATCGGCCGATTTACAAGTGTGAGACGATTTTAGATGTGGGATAGTCCAACGGGAGCCATGCGGGAGTGTTTGAGAATCTCCGTTTCTCTTTACTGACTAAAAATCGCAAAATGCAGGCAAACCCCCCTCTCTACATGGATTGGTCCACCTCACAGAATCGGCTGCCATTTTGCCATTCATTCCGCCCGCGCATTGATACCAGTTACAGTCATGCAACACAGGATGGAGGACACATGAGCGTCGAAATCCGTTGGAATAAATCCGTTTTACATCGCCAAAACCGTCAAAACGTAAGTTTTTTTACCCAATTTATTTTCTCGTGACCAGTGGCTGATGTTGGCATGTATACCCATAACCTTTGAACGGTTTGAAAGAGAGTAATTTCGACGCCGCTGCTCGTTTCCGGGTCGAATCACGAGCCTGCTAGATGTGCTCATCCGCCATGTGCGATCCGTGCTTCGTGATGAGAGATCATACAAAGAGCACAGTTCGTCGATTTTTGGCCAAAATTGTGGCAAATCTTCTAGATATCTTCCAGATATGATCTTAGTTCATGTATAATTGTGTTTTGCAGTGTGTAAAATGGCTCCCATGGTTGTTTCGCCCAGAATCTCTTTGTTACACAGGTATTATTTTTTTTTTTTTTTATTATTTTATTCCTTTAGCAAAAGTGAATTGTACACATGTACACCACCCCCCCGCCCCCCTCTAGCCCCCTTTAAAGGGGGCTCTCGTGTGCAAGAAGTAATATACACTGACTTCATTATACATTCTCTTAATGGAATAATGAATTATCTTAGTTCTGCTTACATGACCCTACTACCTTTACTTATAGTTATTCTCATAAAGCACAACCTGGTGATTACCTTCACTTTACTGAAGCCTGCTTCTGGTGAACTCAGACTAGACTTACACAAAGTGAGCTTCTGCTGTTGCTCTGTAATGACTCAGCGTCATTGTGTTGACTGAACGGCAGCTTGCTGCTGAAATACAACGTTAACGTTCCGGTGTCACGCCGTTCAGTTTACATTATGAGGGACGGTAACATTAACCCCTTGCTGTTTATTAAGTGCATCTTCAACACCATTTACTAACGTGACTTCAGTTAGCTTTGTCTAATTCTACCACACTGAAAATATTTAAAAACATACTTGCAACCAGTCAGGAATATACAGTTTGCATTCAGCATGGCCAGTCTACAACTCATTAAATAGTCCATTAACATTTGCATGTTTGTGAAGTCCACACGCTACTAACAGTCTAAAAGCTACTAAAATTGAATTCACCTAGCATTACACTTGAGAGCAATATCATGTTAGGTTAATGTTAACATACATATCACCTTCACATTATGTTACTACACAACTAAGCTAACGTTAGCTGTTGTGACGTTAGCTAAAGTAGCAAACACACAATTGATAGTCAGCTAAATGATTTTTTCTATCAAACACTGTTTTAAAGTGTAAAGAAAACTCTGTTTTAGAACAAATACAACACACATATGGTTATAAATTGCTTACTTACCGAAAACTGAGACCTGTGGACAGACAGCAGTGCACGAACTGTATTGCATCAAACATCAATGCACCGATTAATCGAAAACTTAATTATTGCTGTGTACATAGATAAATGAATATTAAACAGCATGTAGTCAACTACTGATGCTAACGCACTCCCATCGGCCCAGATTAATTAATTAATGTATTAATTTCTTGCATAAGGTCATTATATCGCCTTCACTTTTATTTTGAAATATTCTTCTTTCCGGGTTACCTGTTGTGCTCTGCGTCTTGTTTTAAAGGAAAAAACAAAAAAGGGATTTGCAAAAACGAAATACGGCTCGTTATTTGACTTTGGTTTTTCCGTTTTTGGTTTGAAACAAAAAACGAGAATACCATGGTATTTCCGTATTTTCGTCTGAACGGTAAAACAGATGACTAAAACGTACACGGACCTTATTTGACTTTGGTTCTTGGTTTTTCCGTTTTTGAATTCAGAACCAAAAACGGAAATACGACCGCCCATTTCCGTTTTCCCGCTCTTGGTTTGAAACGAAAAACGAGAATACCATGGTATTTCCGTATTTTGTTTTTTCCGAATTAACGGTAAAACAGATGACTAAAACGTACACGGACCCTCCTCCTACACTCCGTCACCGTCCTTCACTCTTGTCTCACAAACACACACGAGCGCGATCGTCTTGTTACAGATTAAACGTGACTGTTGTGAAGTGGAGCTTCTCGTGAGGAACAAGACACGTCTTGTTTGAAAGGAACACTTTACTGTCTGAACTGCAGTATTACAGTGTTACAGTGTTACAGTGAACACAACGCGCTCTTGCACCCGACATGGTTTTCTAGTATCAACATTGTTAGTGTCAAGAACACGTACCATTCTACTTCCTGTCTTCAAAGTAAAAGCACTTCCGTTTTCATGCTCTTCACAATAAAAGTAAATCATGCAATCAAACAATTTACAACAGTGACAATAATAAAATACATAGTGTCGAGTTTTTAAAGTGTTTTGTTTGTAATATGTATAATAAGCATCATTTAGTATCACTACTGAGAATTTAACAAACATAAAAACATGACGTAGATATGTTTCAGTTTTCAAGGTGTATATTTAAATATCATCTCTTACACATGAACATAAAGTTATGAACACTGGCTGAATATCTATGATCAGAATCATTATAACTGTTTAACTGCTGCTGTGTAAAGAGAATACTGCTGTTAACAAGAACCTGGTGTGTTTAAAGTGTTTACAAACCAAATGTTATTGACCTTTTGTTCATACAGCAGTACTTTAAAATAAAAGTGCACAATACACTACTTTTGAATTCATTATTGAACTTTGCCATAACAATGAGATTAACCGCGATTAATCGCAAAAAATCCATGAGATTAATCGCGATTAAATATTTTAATCGTTGCCCATATTTTAATATAATTAATCGCGATTTTAATATTTTAATCGTTGGACAACGATTAAAATATTTTAATCGCGATTACTCTCATTGTTATGACAAAGTTCAATAATGAATTAAAAAGTAGTATATTGCGCACTTTTATTTTAACAGTACTGCTATATGAACTAAAGGGCAATAACATTTGGTTTGTAAACACTTATTAAAACAAATAAGGTTATTTTTAACAGCAGTATTCTCTTTACACAGTAGTGATCATATTCCTTATATTATATCATTCTTATATCATATGTATATTTTCCCTTTAACTCACGAGATGCAGCATGTTTTATACTTAATGTGAATATAATTCATACTTTGTTGGCATCTTATTCTGAAAACCGGATGTTCGTCTGAAGAAACCGGATGTTGTCTCACGTTAATCTTTCCGCTAACTTTCAAAGTCCTTCGCTCGCTCCCGATCTGTGCCGTTTGAATGCGTTTACCGTGAATGTCAGCATATAGGTGCACTAACATGTAAGTGTCTGCTGACTTTACCGCAGGATGTCCAGTAGTCTCCAGGCAGAGCAACAGCTGGTGCTCGTTGTAACGCCGCTTGTCTTGCTTTTGTTTATCTAAACGTCTCCCACACGCTGCATCAACGGAGTCTGCTGAAGACTTCCTCCACGGACTTTCAAAATAAAAAAAATGGGTCAACGCGCTATAAAATAATTGTCAGCGTCAATTAATGAATGCGTTAACATGATAATAACGCGTTAACTTGCCCAGCACTAATATATATACATGTATATATATATATATATATACACACAAGTTTGTTGGACTTTATTTGTTTAACCGTTTTAAATGGGAAAGAAACATGTTGTTCAAAGACAATAAAGGTTTTCTAAAAATCAAAATCTCTCTCTGTCTCTGTCTGTCTGTCTGTCTCTCTGTCTCTCAGCGAGTCTTCCTGCCAGTGATACAGCGTCTGAAAACACAGAGAACATTGATGAAGAACACACCAACTGCTGTCAGAACTGCTGGTAACACACACACACACACACACACACATCCTCTCCAGAGGATGAACCCTCCTCTAACTGTCCTCTGTCTCACGTGAGACTGAGCGGGACGTTTTCCCGAACAGAGGTCCCTGAACACACCATCCAGCCTCCATGTTTGAACAAACTAACTCGAGTCTCCTTTCAGCTCCTGGGTGATGAAGATCAGCTGCTGGTGAGTTCACTGTCCCTCACACCTGCAGGACAGAAGAGTTTCCTCCTCATAGTCTTGACTCTCGATGTCCTTTTGTCTCTCAGTCGGACGCTGCGTCGCTGGAATCGAGTCTGTCGACGAAACTGTCGCACCGCCGTCAAGTCGGTGACGTTCTATTGGCTGGTTCTGCTGCTCGTCTTCCTCAACACCTCCCTCAGCGCCTCGGAGCACTACAACCAACCTGATTGGCTGACACAAGTCCAAGGTAGCAACACACACACACACACACACACACACACACACATGGAATACAGTTCTTCATCATCTTCATCATGTGTGAATGTTTTAATAATACAACAGTTTGTCCGTCTAGTTCACATACATCGGGACATTTCTCCTCCTGACGGTGATTTAAACTTAAAACAGCTTCATTTCTTCATCATTGTCTCTAAAAACAGACGTCAGTGAACGCACCACGACACGTTCAACAGCAACACCAGTGCAACAAATAGATATATAATATCTATCAATAATACAATATATATGTATTTATTTCATCGTGCACGTTCTGCTGTTTGCTGTCCCGTTTTTATAATGTTTAAAAAGAGCGAAGCTGAAGTAAAAGTACTACCAAAGTGTAGAAATACTCATTAAAAGTATGAGCACCAACACATACTTAAAGTACCAAAAGTAAAAGTACGCGTCATGCAGATTAATATTTATTATGTTATTTGATATTCAACATAAATATAATATAACGTAATACAATATAATATAATATAATATAACGTAATATAATATAACGTAATACAATACAATATAATATAATATAATATAACGTAATATAATATAACGTAATACAATACAATATAATATAATATAATATAACGTAATACAATATAATATAACGTAATATAATATAACGTAATATAATATAATATAACGTAATACAATATAATATAATATAACGTAATATAATATAATATAACGTGATATAATATAATATACCGTAATATAATATAATATAACGTAATATAATATAATATAACGTAATATAATATAATATAATATAACGTAATATAATATAATATAATATAACGTAATATAATATATTTAGTGCCGGGCAATGATTAAATTATTTAATCGCGATTAATCTCATTGTTATGGCAAAGTTCAATAATGAATTCAAAAGTAGTGTATTGTGCACTTTTATTTTAAAGTACTGCTATATGAACTAAAGGTCAATAACATTTGGTTTAAACACTTTAAACACACCAGGTTCTTGTTAACAGCAGTATTCTCTTTACACAGCAGCAGTTAAACAGTTATAATGATTCTGATCATAGATATTCAGCCAGTGTTCATAACTTTATCTTCATGTGTGTAAGAGATGATATTTAAATATACACCTTGAAAACTGAAACATATCTACGTCATGTTTTTATGTTTGTTAAATTCTCAGTAGTGATACTAAATGATGCTTATTATACATATTACAAACAAAACACTTTAAAAACTCGACACTATGTATTTTATTATTGTCACTGTTGTAAATTGTTTGATTGCATGATTTACTTTTATTGTGAAGAGCATGAAAACGGAAGTGCTTTTACTTTGAAGAGACAGGAAGTAGAATGGTACGTGTTCTTGACGCTAACAATGTTGATGAAACGTAGAAAACCACATGTCGGGTGCAAGAGCGCGTTGTGTTCACTGTAACACTGTAACACTGTAACACTGCAGTTCAGACAGTAAAGTGTTCCGTTCAAACCAGACGTGTCTTGTTCCTCACGAGAAGCTCCACTTCACAACAGTCACGTTTAATCTGTAACGAGACGATCGCGCTCGCGTGTGTGTGTGTGTGTTTGTGTGACGAGTGAAGGACGGAGTGTAGGAGGGGTTCTGGACCCGGGGGAAGAAGGAAGTGACGCCACACGAACACAGCTGTTCACTGCTTGCTGCCTGGTTCTTGTGTTAAAAATGTGCTTAATAATAAATAAATAAAAAACTGCATTAACGCGCGATAATATAATTGTCGGCGTTAATTAATTAATGCGATAATAACGCGTTAACTTGCCCAGCACTAAATATAATATAATATAACATAATATAATATAATATAACGTAATATAATATAATATAACGTAATATAATATAATATAATATAACTAGTGCTGGGCAAGTTAACCCGTTATTATCGCGTTAACGCATTAATTAATTAACGTCTACAATTATTTATTTTATTTTGAGAAAGTATGAATTATATTCACATTAAGTATAAAACATGCTGCATCTCGTGAGTTAAAGGGGAAATACACCTAAATTGTGGATAGAGTGTCTTTATTCTTTGATCGCTGGGTCACCTTCATCACCTCTGAGTTACAGCGTCATAGTGATGAAGAGTAGAGCTGGGTCACCTTCATCACCTCTGAGTTACAGCGTCATAGTGATGAAGAGTAGAGCTGGGTCACCTTCATCGCCTCTGAGTTACAGCGTCATAGTGATGAAGAGTAGAGCTGGGTCACCTTCATCACCTCTGAGTTACAGCGTCATAGTGATGAAGAGTAGAGCTGGGTCACCTTCATCGCCTCTGAGTTACAGCATCATAGTGATGAAGAGTAGAGCTGGGTCACCTTCATCACCTCTGAGTTACAGCATCATAGTGATGAAGAGTAGAGCTGGGTCACCTTCATCACCTCTGAGTTACAGCATCATAGTGATGAAGAGTAGAGCTGGGTCACCTTCATCACCTCTGAGTTACAGCATCATAGTGATGAAGAGTAGAGCTGGGTCACCTTCATCACCTCTGAGTTACAGCATCATAGTGATGAAGAGTAGAGCTGGGTCACCTTCATCACCTCTGAGTTACAGCATCATAGTGATGAAGAGTAGAGCTGGGTCACCTTCATCACCTCTGAGTTACAGCATCATAGTGATGAAGAGTAGAGCTGGGTCACCTTCATCACCTCTGAGTTACAGCATCATAGTGATGAAGAGTAGAGCTGGGTCACCTTCATCACCTCTGAGTTACAGCATCATAGTGATGAAGAGTAGAGCTGGGTCACCTTCATCACCTCTGAGTTACAGCATCATAGTGATGAAGAGTAGAGCTGCATCACATGCTCTGACTGTCATGAAGACACAACACACACATGTAGATGAAAGGTGTGAAACATGTTCCTGTTGCACAGCAGTGGAACGTTTCACACACAGTCACACACTGAGCACAGATAGTGAAGAGATAGAACTGCTGCTGTGTGAAGAGAACACTGCTGCTAACAACAACCTGATGTGTTTAAAGTGTTTACACACAATGTTATTCACCTTTAGTTCATAGAGCAGCACTTTAAAATAAAAGTGCACAATACACTACTTTTCATTTCATTATTGAACTTTGCCATAACAATGAGATTAATCATGATTAATTGCAAAAAATACATGCGATTAATCGCGATTAAAAATTGTAATCATTGTCCAGCACTAAATATAACATAATATAATATAATATAATATAACATAATATAATATAACGTAATATAATATAATATGATATAATATAATATAATGTAATATAACGTAATACAATATAATATAATATAATATAATATAACGTAATATAATATAATACAATATAACATAATATAATATAACGTAATATAATATGATATAATATAATATAATGTAATATAACGTAATATAATATAATATAACGTAATATAATATAATTAGTGCTGGGCAAGTTAACGCGTTATTATCGCGTTAACGCATTCATTAATTAACACTGACAATTATTTTATCGCGCGTTAACGCAGTTTTTAAAATTTATTATTATTAAATTTAATTTTTAATTTTTTTTAATTGAAAGACAAGAGACAATACATAGACATAACAACAAGAGGATGACAAGAACAGTGTGTGTGTGTGTGTGTGTCCTTGAGCCTTTTGAGATGGGAAAAAATAATAATAATAATAATAATAATAATTAAAAAACAACAACAAGAAAACAAAAAAAACAGGTAAGTATTTTTAATTTATTATTATTGTAACAGACTGTCTCATGTTTATCGTTTTGTATTGGAGATATGATGTCCCTTCAGGGTTGCCGTAGAGAAAAGGCGACTTCCGCTTCTGGTCGAGGGGGGGGGGGGGGGGCAGAAATAAAGAGAGAAGCTGCACCAGCTGTTGCTCTCCCTGGAGACTACTGGACATCACTGCGGTAAAGTCAGCAGACACTCAGATCTCCGTGGTCAACTCAGCAGACACTTACATGTTAGTGCACCTATATGCTGACATTCACGGTAAACGCATTTAAACGGCACAGATCGGGAGCGAGCGAAGGACTTTGAAAGTTAGAGGAAAGATTAACGTGAGACAACATCCGGTTTCTTCAGACGAACATCCGGTTTTCAGAATAAGATGCCAACAAAGTATGAATTATATTCACATTAAGTATAACACATGCTGCCTGCATCTCGTGAACCAAATGTTATTGCCCTTTTGTTCATACAGCAGTACTTTTAAAATAAAAGTGCGCAATACACTACTTTTGAATTCATTATTGAACTTTGCCATAACAATGAGATTAATCGCGATTAATCGCAAAAAATCCATGCGATTAATCGCGATTAAATATTTTAATCGTTGCCCAGCACTAACTATAATATAATGTAATATAATATAATATAACGTAATATAACGTAATATAATATATAATATAACATAATATAATATAACGTAATATAATATAACATAATATAATATAATAATACAGATATACCTGACGTGTCTCTGCAGACATTGCCAACAAGGTGCTGCTGTCTCTGTTCACCGTGGAGATGCTGCTGAAGATGTACAGTCTGGGTCTGGCTCACTACTTCGTGGCGTTCTTCAACCGCTTCGACTGCTTTGTGGTGTGCGGCGGCATCGTGGAGACCATCCTGGTGGAGCTGGGCATCATGCCGCCGCTGGGCATCTCCGTGCTGCGCTGCGTCCGCCTGCTGAGGATCTTCAAGGTCACACGGTGAGGAAAAGGGTTTAGACCGGCAGCTCAGACTCTAACCGAGTCCAGCTCTGATGATGATGATGATGTCGCTCTGTGTCTGCCCAGCCATTGGACGGCTCTGTCCAACCTGGTGGCGTCGCTGCTGAACTCCATGAAGTCCATCGCCTCGCTGCTGCTGCTGCTCTTTCTCTTCCTCATCATCTTCGCTCTGCTCGGCATGCAGCTGTTCGGAGGAAAGTTCAACTTCGACGAGACGCAGACCAAACGCAGCACCTTCGATGCCTTTCCTCAGGCGCTGCTCACCTGCTTCCAGGTAACGCAATTCACTTTATTTTGAAGAGCACAAATTCATTAGAACCAGTCCTAACTATAAACCTGATCCAGCCCTAGCTATAAACCTGAGCCAACCCTAACTATAAACCTGAACCAGCCCTAACTATAGACCTGATCCAGCCCTAGCTATAAACCTGAGCCAGCCCTAACTATAAACCTGAACCAGCCCTAGCTATAAACCTGAGCCAGCCCTAGCTATAAACCTGAACCAGCCCTAGCTATAAACCTGAGCCAGCCCTAGCTATAAACCTGAACCAGCCCTAGCTATAAACCTGAACCAGCCCTAGCTATAAACCTGAGCCAGCCCTAGCTATAAACCTGAACCAGCCCTAGCTATAAACCTGAGCCAGCCCTAGCTATAAACCTGATCCAGCCCTAACTATAAACCTGAGCCAGCCCTAACTATAAACCTGAACCAGCCCTAGCTATAAACCTGAGCCAGCCCTAACTATAAACCTGAACCAGCCCTAGCTATAAACCTGAGCCAGCCCTAGCTATAAACCTGAGCCAGCCCTAACTATAAACCTGATCCAGCCCTAACTATAAACCTGAACCAGCCCTAACTATAAACCTGAGCCAGTCCTAACTATAAACATGAGCCAGCCCTAGCTATAAACCTGATCCAGCCCTAACTATAAACCTGAACCAGCCCTAGCTATAAACCTGAGCCAGCCCTAACTATAAACCTGATCCAGTCCTAACTATAAACCTGAACCAGCCCTAACTATAAACCTGAACCAGCCCTAACTATAAACCTGAGCCAGTCCTAACTATAAACCTGAACCAGCTCTAACTATAAACCTGAGCCAGCCCTAACTATAAACCTGAACCAGCTCTAACTATAAACCTGAGCCAGCCCTAACTATAAACCTGAACCAGCCCTAACTATAAACCTGAACCAGCTCTAACTATAAACCTGAGCCAGCCCAAACTATAAACCTGAGCCAGTCCGAACTATAAACCTGAACCAGTCCGAACTATAAACCTGAACCAGCCCTAACTATAAACCTGAACCAGCCCTAACTATAAACCTGAACCAGCCCTAACTATAAACCTGAACCAGCCCTAACTATGAACCTGAACCAGCCCTAACTATAAACCTGAACCAGCTCTAACTATAAACCTGAGCCAGCCCTAACTATAAACCTGATCCAGCCCTAACTATAAACCTGAACCAGCCCTAACTATAAACCTGAACCAGCCCTAACTATAAACCTGAGCCAGTCCTAACTATAAACCTGAACCAGCCCTAACTATAAACCTGATCCAGCCCTAACTATAAACCTGATCCAGCCCTAACTATAAACCTGATCCAGCCCTAACTATAGACCTGATCCAGCCCTAGCTATAAACCTGAGCCAGCCCTAACTATAAACCTGAACCAGCCCTAGCTATAAACCTGAGCCAGCCCTAGCTATAAACCTGAGCCAGCCCTAACTATAAACCTGAACCAGTCCTAGCTATAAACCTGAACCAGCCCTAACTATAAACCTGAACCAGCCCTAACTATAAACCTGAACCAGCCCTAACTATAAACCTGAACCAGCCCTAACTATAAACCTGAACCAGCCCTAACTATAAACCTGAGCCAGTCCTAACTATAAACCTGAACCAGCCCTAACTATAAACCTGAACCAGCCCTAACTATAAACCTGAACCAGCCCTAACTATAAACCTGAACAAGCCCTAACTATAAACCTGAGCCAGCCCTAACTATGAACCTGATCCAGCCCTAGCTATAAACCTGAACAAGCCCTAACTATAAACCTGATCCAGCCCTAACTATAAACCTGAACAAGCCCTAACTATAAACCTGATCCAGCCCTAACTATAAACCTGAACAAGCCCTAACTATAAACCTGATCCAGCCCTAGCTATAAACCTGATCCAGCCCTAACTATAAACCTGAACAAGCCCTAACTATAAACCTGATCCAGCCCTAGCTATAAACCTGAACCAGCCCTAACTATAAACCTGAACCAGTCCTAGCTATAAACCTGAACCAGCCCTAACTATAAACCTGAACCAGCCCTAACTATAAACCTGAACCAGCCCTAACTATAAACCTGAACCAGCCCTAACTATAAACCTGAACCAGCCCTAACTATAAACCTGAGCCAGTCCTAACTATAAACATGAGCCAGCCCTAACTATAAACCTGAACAAGCCCTAACTATAAACCTGAGCCAGCCCTAACTATGAACCTGATCCAGCCCTAACTATAAACCTGATCCAGCCCTAGCTATAGACCTGATCCAGCCCTAGCTATAAACCTGAGCCAGCCCTAACTATAAACCTGATCCAGTCCTAGCTATAAACCTGAACCAGCCCTAACTATAAACCTGAACCAGCCCAAACCTGAACCAGCCCTAACTATAAACCTGAACCAGCCCTAGCTATAAACCTGATCCAGCCCTAACTATAAACCTGAACCAGCTCTAACTATAAACCTGAGCCAGCCCTAACTATAAACCTGATCCAGCCCTAACTATAAACCTGAACCAGTCCTAACTATAAACCTGATCCAGCCCTAGCTATAGACCTGAGCCAGCCCTAACTATAAACCTGATCCAGCCCTAACTATAAACCTGAACCAGTCCTAACTATAAACCTGATCCAGCCCTAGCTATAAACCTGAGCCAGCCCTAATTATAAACCTGAACCAGCCCTAACTATAAACCTGATCCAGCCCTAACTATAAACCTGAACCAGCCCTAACTATAAACCTGATCCAGCCCTAACTATAAACCTGATCCAGCCCTAACTATAAACCTGAACCAGTCCTAACTATAAACCTGATCCAGCCCTAATTATAAACCTGAACCAGCCCTAACTATAAACCTGATCCAGCCCTAACTATAAACCTGATCCAGCCCTAACTATAAACCTGAACCAGCCCTAACTATGACCTGAACCAGCCCTAACTATAAACCTGAGCCAGTCCTAACTATAAACCTGATCCAGCCCTAGCTATAAACATGAGCCAGCCCTAACTATAAACCTGAACCAGCCCTAGCTATGAACCTGATGATGTCGATGTGTGCAGATCCTGACCGGGGAGGACTGGAACATGGTTATGTACGACGGCATCATGGCTTACGGCGGCCCCGTGTTTCCGGGTATGATCGTGTGCGTTTACTTCGTCATCCTCTTCATCTGTGGTAACTGTATCCTGTCAGCGAGGCGTTCACTGACCTCACGGACACAGCAGGAATGCTGTTGGTTTTTCATGTTGTACAGCTTTATATCTTTTGTAATAATAATCTCAAGCCCTCAGAGTGTCTCAGTTTGTTACGTCTTCTTAACGAGAGTCAGACATCCTGCTGAACGTCTTCTTGGCCATCGCCGTAGACAACCTGGCCGGAGGAGACGGAGAAGACAAGAAGAAGGAGTGAGTGATGGAGGGATGGAGGAAAGAGGACAAAATACAGACGATAGAGTGGTTTATTATTTTCCTGTTGTCTCTCCAGTAAGAAGACAGAAGGAGCGGTGGAGGAGGAGGAGGTTGCAGGAGAAGGAGAAGAACAAGCAGAGGAAGAGGAAGTAAAGGTGAAGAATGGAGGTCTGACTTCACTCTTTGATCTCTGATGTGAATCCGTCAGTCTGACGGCTGTTTGTCTCTTCAGGTGGACATCGATGAAGACACCGAGTACGAGGAGGAGGAGGAGCCTCCTGAAGGAGAAAACGGTCAGTCGACGCCTGAAGAAGACTTTTTGTGATTTTATTGAAATAATGTTTTTGTTATTATTATCATTATTTACCTCACCTCTCCTCTCTCCTCACTTCTCTCCTCACTTCTCTCCTCTCACGGTCTCTCCTCTCTCCTCTCCTCTCACCTCTCCTCACTTCTCTCCTCTCACGTCTCTCCTCTCTCCTCTCCTCTCACCTCTCCTCTCTCCTCACTTCTCTCCTCTCACGTCTCTCCTCTCTCCTCTCCTCTCACCTCTCCTCTCTCCTCACTTCTCTCCTCTCACCTCTCTCCTCTCTCCTCTCACCTCTCCTCTCTCCTCACTTCTCTCCTCTCTCCTCTCTCTCCTCTCCTCTCCTCTCCTCTCACCTCTCACCTGTCTCCTCACCTCTCTCCTCACTTCTCTCACCTCTCTCCTCTCTCCTCTCACCTCTCTCCTCTCCTCTCACCTCTCCTCTCACCTGGCTCCTCTCTCCTCACCTCTCTCCTCTCTCCTCTCCTCTCACCTCTCCTCTCTCCTCACTTCTCTCCTCTCACCTCTCTCCTCTCTCTCTCCTCTCACCTCTCCTCTCTCCTCACTTCTCTCCTCTCTCCTCTCTCTCCTCTCCTCTCCTCACCTCTCTCCTCTCACCTCTCACCTCTCCTCACCTCTCTCCTCTCCTCTCACCTCTCCTCTCACCTCTCTCCTCTCCTCTCTCCTCTCCTCTCACCTCTCTCCTCTCCTCTCACCTCTCCTCTCTCCTCACTTCTCTCCTCTCACCTCTCTCCTCTCACCTCTCCTCTCTCCTCTCCTCTCACCTCTCCTCTCTCCTCACTTCTCACCTCTCCTCTCTCTCCTCTCCTCTCACCTCTCACCTGTCTCCTCACCTCTCTCCTCACTCTCTCACCTCTCTCCTCACCTCTCTCCTCTCTCCTCTCACCTCTCTCCTCACTTCTCTCCTCTCACCTCACTTCTCTCCTCTCACCTCTCTCCTCTCTCCTCTCCTCTCACCTCTCTCCCTCTCCTCTCACCTCTCCTCTCACCTCTCTCCTCTCCTCTCACCTCTCCTCTCACCTCTCTCCTCTCCTCTCTCCTCTCCTCTCACCTCTCTCCTCTCCTCTCTCCTCACTTCTCTCCTCTTCACCTCTCTCCTCTCTCCTCTCCTCTCACCTCTCCTCTCACCTCTCCTCTCACCTCTCTCCTCTCACCTCTCCTCTCACCTCTCCTCTCACCTCTCTCCTCTCACCTCTCACCTCTCCTCTCACCTCTCTCCTCTCCTCTCACCTCTCCTCTCACCTCTCCTCTCCTCTCTCCTCTCCTCTCACCTCTCTCCTCTCCTCTCACCTCTCCTCTCTCCTCACTTCTCTCCTCTCACCTCTCTCCTCTCACCTCTCCTCTCTCCTCTCCTCTCACCTCTCCTCTCTCCTCACTTCTCACCTCTCTCCTCTCTCTCCTCTCCTCTCACCTCTCACCTGTCTCCTCACCTCTCTCCTCACTTCTCTCACCTCTCTCCTCACCTCTCTCCTCTCTCCTCTCACCTCTCTCCTCACTTCTCTCCTCTCACCTCACTTCTCTCCTCTCACCTCTCTCCTCTCTCCTCTCCTCTCACCTCTCTCCTCTCCTCTCACCTCTCCTCTCACCTCTCTCCTCTCCTCTCACCTCTCCTCTCACCTCTCTCCTCTCCTCTCTCCTCTCCTCTCACCTCTCTCCTCTCCTCTCTCCTCACTTCTCTCCTCTCACCTCTCTCCTCTCTCCTCTCCTCTCACCTCTCCTCTCACCTCCTCTCACCTCTCTCCTCTCACTCTCCTCTCACCTCTCCTCTCACCTCTCTCCTCTCACCCTCTCCTCTCACCTGGCTCCTCTCTCCTCACCTCTCTCCTCTCACCTCTCTCCTCTCACCTCTCCTCTCTCCTCTCCTCTCACCTCTCTCCTCTCCTTTCTCCTCTCCTCTCACCTCTCTCCTCTCTCCTCACCTCTCTCCTCTCACCTCTCTCCTCTCACCTCTCCTCTCACCTCTCCTCTCACCTCTCCTCTCACCTCTCACCTCTCCTCTCACCTGGCTCCTCTCTCCTCACCTCTCTCCTCTCACCTCTCTCCTCTCACCTCTCTCCTCTCACCTCTCCTCTCTCCTCTCCTCTCACCTCTCTCCTCTCCTTCACCTCTCCTCTCACCTCTCCTCTCTCCTCACTTCTCTCTCTCACCTCTCTCCTCTCCTCCTCCTCTCTCCTCCTCTCTCATCACCTCTCTCCTCACCTCTCTCCTCTCACCTCTCTCCTCTCTCCTCTCTCCTCTCTCCTCTCACCTCACTTCTCACCTCTCTCCTCACTCCTCACCTCTCTCCTGTCACCTCTTCCCTCTCTCCTCACCTCTCTCCTCTCTCCTCTCACCTCTCTCCTCACTCCTCTCCTCTCTCCTCTCACCTCTCCTCCTCCACTTCTCACCTCTCTCCTCACCTCTCTCCTCTCTCCTCTCACCTCTCACCTCACTTCTCTCCTCCTCCTCTCACCTCTCTCCTCACTCCTCCTCCTCTCTCCTCACCTCTCACCTCACCCTCAACCACCACCTCACCTCCTCCCTCTCCTGTCACCTCCTCCTCTCTCCTCACCTCTCTCCTCTCACCTCACACCTCTCTCCTCACACACACTCCACAACACCTCACCCTCTCCACACTTCTCACCTCTCTCCTCACCTCTCTCCTCTCTCCTCTCACCTCTCTCCTCTCTCCTCACCTCTCTCCTCACTCCTCACCTCTCTCCTCTCACCTCTCTCCTCACTTCTCACCTCTCACCTCTCTCCTGTCACCTCTCTCCTCTCTCCTCACCTCTCTCCTCTCTCCTCACCTCTCTCCTCACTCCTCTCACCTCTCTCCTCTCCCTCTCCTCACTCTCACCTCCTCCTCACCTCTCTCCTCTCTCCTCTCACTCTCACCTCAGCTCACACCTCACTCCCTCACTCCCTCACCTCACACCTCACTCTCACCTCTCTCCTCTCTCCTCTCACCTCTCACCTCACACCACTCCTCTCTCCTCACCTCTCTCCTCACTCTCACCTCTCTCCTCACTCCTCTCCTCTCTCCTCTCACCTCTCACCTCACTCTCTCCTCTCCCCACCTCTCACCTCACCTCTCTCCCTCTCCTCTCACCTCTCTCCTCACTCCTCTCCTCTCTCCTCTCACCTCTCTCCTCACTTCTCACCTCTCTCCTCACCTCTCTCCTCTCTCCTGTCACCTCTCTCCTCTCTCCTCACCTCTCTCCTCTCTCCTCTCACCTCTCTCCTCACTCCTCTCCTCTCACTTCTCACCTCTCTCCTCACCTCTCTCCTCTCCCTCTCACCTCTCTCCTCTCTCCCACCTCTCACCTCCACCACACACCTCACCTCACCCTCAACACCTCTCACCACACTCTCACCTCTCACCTCCACCACCACCTCACTCCTCTCTCCTCACCTCTCCCCTCTCACCTCTCACCTCTCTCCTCACTCCTCCCCTCTCTCCTCACACCTCTCTCCTCACATCTCACCTCACCCACACCTCTCTCCTCTCACCTCTCACCACTCACCTCACACTCCCTCTCTCCTCTCACCTCTCTCCTCACTCCTCACCCTCTCACCTCTCACCTCTCTCCTCACTCTCACCTCTCCACACCTCTCTCCTCTCTCCTGTCACCTCTCACCTCTCTCCTCACCTCTCACCTCTCTCCTCATCACCTCTCTCCTCACTCTCTCCTCTCTCCTCTCACCTCACTCCTCACTTCTCACCTCTCTCCTCACCTCTCTCCTCTCTCCTCTCACCTCTCTCCTCACCTCTCCACCACTCTCCCTCACTCCTCACCTCTCTCCCCTCTCACCTCTCTCCTCACTTCTCACCTCTCACCTCTCTCCCTGTCACCTCTCTCTCACCTCTCCCTCCTCACCTCTCTCACACCTCCTCACCACTCTCCACACTCCTCTCCTCTCTCCTCTCACCTCTCTCCTCACTTCTCACCTCTCTCCCTCACCACTCTCCTCTCTCCTCTCACCTCTCACCTCACTTCTCTCCTCTCTCCTCTCACCTCTCTCCTCACTTCTCACCTCTCTCCTCTCTCCTCTCACCTCTCTCCTCACTCCTCTCCTCACTCCTCACACCTCTCTCCTCACTTCTCACCTCTCTCCTCACCTCTCTCCTCTCTCCTCTCACCTCTCACCTCACTTCTCTCCTCTCTCCTCACCTCTCTCCTCACTTCTCACCTCTCACCTCTCTCCTCTCTCCTCTCTCCTCACTTCTCACCTCTCACCTCTCTCCTCACTCCTCACCTCTCTCCTCTCTCCTCACTTCTCACCTCTCTCCTCTCACCTCTCTCCTCACCTCTCTCCTCACCTCTCTCCTCACTTCTCACCTCTCTCCTCTCACCTCTCTCCTCTCACCTCTCTCCTCACTTCTCACCTCTCTCCTCTCTCCTCTCACCTCTCTCCTCACTCCTCTCCCTCTCCTCTCTCCTCTCACCTCTCTCCTCACTTCTCACCTCTCTCCTCTCTCCTCACCTCTCTCCTCACCTCTCACCTCTCTCCTCTCACCTCTCTTCTCACCTCTCTCCTCTCTCCTCTCACCTCTCCTCCTCACTCCTCTCCTCTCTCCTCTCACCTCTCTCCTCACTTCTCACCTCTCTCCTCTCTCCTCTCACCTCTCTCCTCACTCCTCTCCTCTCTCCTCTCACCCTCTCTCCTCACTTCTCACCTCTCTCCTCTCACCTCTCACCTCACTTCTCTCCTCTCTCCTCTCTCCTCACCTCTCTCCTCTCTCCTCTCACCTCTCACCTCACTTCTCTCCTCTCTCCTCTCACCTCTCTCCTCTCCTCTCACCTCTCCTCTCACCTGGCTCCTCTCTCCTCACCTCTCTCCTCTCACCTCTCTCCTCTCACCTCTCCTCTCTCCTCTCCTCTCACCTCTCACCTCTCCTCTCACCTCTCTCCTCACTCCTCTCCTCTCTCCTCTCACCTCTCTCCTCTCCTCTCACCTCTCCTCTCACCTGGCTCCTCTCTCCTCACCTCTCTCCTCTCACCTCTCACCTCTCCTCTCTCCTCTCCTCTCACCTCTCTCCTCTCCTTTCTCCTCTCCTCTCTCCTCTCTCCTCTCCTCTCACCTCTCTCCTCTCTCCTCTCCTCTCACCTCTCCTCTCTCCTCACTTCTCTCCTCTCACCTCTCTCCTCTCTCCTCTCCTCTCTCCTCTCTCCTCTCTCATCACCTCTCTCCTCACCTCTCTCCTCTCACCTCTCTCCTCTCTCCTCTCACCTCTCTCCTCACTTCTCACCTCTCACCTCTCTCCTCTCTCCTCTCACCTCACTTCTCACCTCTCTCCTCACTCCTCACCTCTCTCCTCTCTCCTCTCTCCTCACCTCTCTCCTGTCACCTCTCTCCTCACTTCTCTCCTCTCTCCTCTCACCTCTCTCCTCACTCCTCACCTCTCTCCTCTCTCCTCTCACCTCTCTCCTCACCTCTCTCCTCACTCCTCACCTCTCTCCTCTCTCCTCTCACCTCTCTCCTCACCTCTCACCTCTCTCCTCTCTCCTCTCACCTCTCTCCTCACTTCTCACCTCTCTCCTCTCACCTCTCTCCTCACTTCTCACCTCTCTCCTCTCACCTCTCTCCTCACTCCTCACCTCTCTCTCCTCTCACCTCTCTCCTCACTTCTCACCTCTCACCTCTCTCCTCACTCCTCACCTCTCTCCTCTCTCCTCACCTCTCTCCTCTCTCCTCTCACCTCACTTCTCCTCTCCTCTCTCCTCTCCTCTCTCCTATCCTCTCCTCCCTTCTCTCTCCTCTCTCCTCTCCTCTCCTCTCCCCTCTCCTCTCTCGTCTCCTCTGTTTCTGTTTCCGGTTGCGTGTGAGTGTGAGTGGTGGACATGAGAGTGTCGCGGAGGTTTGATTGTATTTTCACTGCTTTGGGATTTGTTCCTCTGCTCTTCTGTCTCTGCACGTGATCAGGTGAGATACTGAGCAGTGTATTTATCGGTAGAACGTGTGATTAGTGGTGTTTGGTGTTGTTCGGGACGATGGCGTCCTCCGAGACGCCACGCCCGTCAATCTGGCAGGGAGTCCGGGTAGTTCCACCGGATAGCAGCGTGTTAGTAGAGGAGGTGCTGCTGGCTGTCGGAGAGCAGGTGGGACATGACAAACTCTCCTTTGCATCTCGGATGAATAAAGCTGTGGTTGTGTTCGTGGCGGAACACCGTGTCCGGTGTTCCGCCGTTTATACCGAACGAGCTGTTAGAAAATGAGCTGCGCAGGTTTGGAAAGTTTGCCAGCGGATTTAAAACAGTCAGTTTGGGGTGTAAGGATCCCAAACTGAAGCACGTGCTGTCTCTTAGGCGGCAGGTCTTCCTGTTCCTGGAGTCACCTACACAAACACTGGAGGTGTCCTTCAGGGTTAAACACGGGGAGGGTTCATACATGGTGTACGCTAGCTCGGGACAGATCAAATGCTTTGAGTGTGGAGATGTAGGACACAAACGCTTCGCGTGTCCGCACAAGCAGCAGAGAGGCGCGGAGGCGGAGCCTGGTGCTGCGGCGGCTCCCGCCGGTGCGGTCGGCGGAGCTTCTTCGTCTTCTGCTGATAACAACAATGTCGATAAGGAGGATCAGGGCCAGTCTTACAACCAGCAGGTTTCTGTGGTGGCGCAGAACCTCACTACATCAGGTACCGAAGCACCACCACAGTCGGTAGAAGTGTGTGAAGAGGCAGCTACAGGTGCAGCAGGTGGAGATCTCACCATAGCCTTAGATGAAGGACAGAGTGTAGGGTCTGTGTCCAACAGCCAGCTGTCTTGTGAAGGAGAGGACATGGAGTATGAGAGTGAATCAGATGTTGCATCTAATTCTGAAACGTGCATTAAAGGCACTGATCTGTATTCACTAGAGGAAATAAACTCGTTTTTGGATGTAACTTACAATAGATCTGCAAAAGTGAGTGATTATTTCCCTGACATTGAGAAGTTCATACGATCTGTTGGCGTGGCGCAGAGAAAGGTGGGTTTGGACCTTCTAGATGGAAAAAAGCGCTTCCGCCTAAAGAAACACATCACAACCTTGAGGAAAGTAAGGAAAAGTGGAAGAGTTCAAAAAACTAAGACAGTTTAACATGATCATGTGTCACACGGGGTTTTCCACTTTCCACTGCTTACTTCTTATCTTGTCTTACCTCCTTCCATCCTCTGACCTTTCTATGCAGAGCTTCAATTTAGGGTCTTTAAACATCAATGGTGGGCGGGACGGGCATGAAAGAGCATTAATACAGGAGGTTGTAAATCAAAAAAGGTTGGACATCCTCTTTTTGCAAGAAACTCACACCATTCCATCAGATGAAGTAGACTGGGGTTTATGGTGGGAGGGCTCATGCACCCTGAGCCACGGCACCAATCTTAGTGCCGGGGTAGCCGTGCTGTTTAGAACAGCAGCTAATGCAACCGTCCTGTCTGTCACTGAGGTGGTGAAGGGTCGTTTGCTGATGGTGAGGGCAGAGATAGAGAGCTCGCTTTACTGCTTCGTGAACATATATGCACCGAATCAGGGGCCAGAAAGAGCACGCTTCTTCACTACGCTGCAAAATGAACTGCAGAGCTGCCATCAGGAGCAACTGATCATCGGAGGGGATTTTAACTGTACTCTAGACTTCACCATAGACCGGAATAGTGAGGAACCACACCCGCAGTCAGCTCAGAGTCTCCACAACGTCATTACACACTTAGATCTGTTGGACACGTGGAGAATAAAACACCCACTAAACAGACAGTACACATGGGTTAGAGTCAGCAACGACAGGATTAGTGCAGCCAGGCTGGACAGAATTTACATCTCTCGCAGTCTCAGTTCCAGACTGAAGAACAGCACAATCAGTCCAGTTGGGTTCTCTGATCACCACCTCGTCAGTTTAGGCTTGATAACCTCACCAGGTGAAAGGGTTAGCTCCTACTGGCATTTTAATAATAAACTTCTTCAGGACAGCACTTTTTGTCAGAGCTTTGGGGTTCTTTGGCAGCAGTGGAAAGCTGAAAAAGTTCGTTTCAGTTCTCTGAAACAGTGGTGGGAGGTCGGAAAAGCACAGATCCGTGTGTTCTGCCAGCAGTACACCTCAAACGCCACCGCTATAATCAAGTCTGCTGTTAAAGACCTTGAAGCCAACATAAAGATCATTGAGGAGGGCTTCCAGAGAGACCCAGATCCCGGTGTGGGCCAACTGCTGAAGGAGAGGAGGTTGGAGTTGAGCTCCTTCCTGCAAGAGAGAGTGAAAGGAGCTCTGGTCAGGTCCCGTTTCCTCAAGTTGAAGGACATGGATGCCCCAAGCTCGTTTTTCTTCAACCTGGAGAGATCGGTGGCGCAGAGGAAGCGGATGACCTGTCTGAAGCTCCCAGGAGGCAGGATAACCACTGACCAGAGGGAGATGAGGACCCATGCCGTGGGCTTCTACGCTGCTCTTTTTGGGGAAGAGCAATCCTGTACGGAGAGCAGTAGGGAGCTCCTGGAGGGTCTTCCCCAGCTCAGTCCAGCAGAGAGGGTTACGCTGGACGGAGAGCTGACGCTGGAGGAGCTGACGGTTGCAGTGAACCAGATGGCTTCAGGAAAGACTCCGGGAATCGACGGTCTCTCCTCAGATTTCTTTAAGAAATTCTGGAACATTATCGGTTCTGACTTGCACTCTGTTTTGATGGAATGTTTTAAAACAGGATCACTTCCTGTTTCATGCCAGTGGGCAGTTCTCTCTCTGCTGCCCAAGAAGGGCGACTTGGCCCTTCTTAAGAACTGGAGACCAGTGGCCCTGCTTTGCACAGACTATAAGGTGCTTTCCAGAGCCTTATCTAACAGACTAAGAGACTACCTGGAAGTGGTTGTAAATAGCGACCAAACGTACTGTATCCCAGATAGAACAGTTATGGACAATATCTTTCTCATCCGTGATGTGCTTGATGTATGTAAATTCCACGATGTAGATGTTGGTATTGTCTCACTAGACCAGGAGAAGGCTTTCGACATGGTGGGTCATGCATATCTGTTTTCTGCACTCAGGGCTTTTGGGCTTGGTGATGGGTTCTTGGCTTGGGTGGGTTTGCTGTACAGGGGTGCTGAATGTATGGTAAAAATGGGAGCTGGCCTGAGTCGACCGATCCCTGTACGGCGAGGGATAAGGCAGGGTTGTCCTATCTCAGGGCAACTATACAGCCTCGCTTTTGAGCCTCTGTTGTGCAGGCTGAGAAGTCGGCTCAGTGGTCTGTCACTGCCTGGGTCCTCCAGTCTTTGTAGTCCCCTCGCTGTGTCTGCGTATGCTGATGATGTAAACATCTTCATCAGGGACCAGGGAGATGTTCTATGTCTGCAGGATGCTTTGTCTCTTTATGAGAGGGCTTCATCTGCACGGGTGAACTGGGAAAAATCTGAAGCTTTATTGGTGGGACAGTGGAGACATCAGACGGTGCCTCATCTGCCTGGAGGTCTTCAGTGGGGAAAAGAAGGTCTAAAAGTGCTGGGTGTGTTTTTGGGCTCTGAGGTTTTTGAGAAAAAGAACTGGGAGGGAGTTAAGGAGAAGGTGTGTGCTCGGTTCTCTAGGTGGAGATGGTTACTACCCCAGTTGTCATATAGGGGAAGAGTTCTGGTTGCTAATAACTTGGTTGCCTCGACTCTGTGGCACAGACTCATCGCTCTGACGCCACCTGGAGGCCTCATAGCAGAGATACAGAGGTCTGTCGTGGACTTCTTCTGGTCCGGCCGGCACTGGGTTCGTGCAGCAGCTCTCTATCTGCCTGTGGCAGAGGGGGGGCAGGGTCTCATCGATATCCAGTCCAGGATCGCCTCTTTCAGACTCCGGACTGCACAGAAGCTGCTCTATGGCTGTGGCCCCAGCTGGATGGACACGGCTCGACTGCTGCTGAGGAGAGCTGGGCGGTTGGGATATGATAAGCAGCTCTTTCTCCTACAACCTGAGGAAGTGGACTTGGCCGGGCTGACGCCGTTCTACGGCTCTGTTCTGCAGGCGTGGCAGATTTTTAACATTTCACGTAAAGCTGATGAGACTCCGGGTGTGTGGCTGCTGGAGGAACCTTTGTTCTTCAACAGCTTCATTAGAACCCAAACGCTGCAGTCTGCCAGCCTGAGAACGCGTCTGAGAGAAGCCGGCTGCACTAAACTGGGACATTTGGTGAAGATGTCATTAACAGCAGCATCTATGGTCACCTTCAGGCAGAACACTAACATCACGTCTGTCAGGTTGACCAATAGAATAGTGGAGGAGGTCTGTGCCGCCCTGCCACAACGCCTGAGAGTAGTTGCAGGAAACTGTACTCTGTCTGACCAATGGGATGAAGAGAGTGAGTACACCCCCCCCCCCCCCCCCACTCTGCTCATTGCCCCAGCGGTGGGGGGACTGGCAGGGGGGAGGAAACAAGCTGCTGACGTTCACAACCCCTCACCTGGACAAGTTTCAGGCAGCAGAGAAAAATGCTATCTATGAAATATGTGTAAAGGTTGTGAACCTCCGCTCTCTGGCAGGGTTGACAGAGTCGAGGTGGACCGAGTTCTTTGGCCCAGGTTCTTCCCCGAGAGGCAGCTGGAGGTGCATGTACAAGCTGCCCGTTGAAAAACGGACAGCAGACCTCCAGTGAAGGGTTGTACATGGAGCTATAGCCACCAACAGATACCGGGCACACCTGGATCCACAAATTGGGGAGGAGTGTTATTTCTGCGGTCAGACTGAGACCCTGGAACACTTGTTTGTTCAGTGTTCTCGCCTCTCAGCACTCTTTGAACGGTTAAAAAGATGGTTTCAGGGTCTTGGACAGGTGCTTTCTTTCATGTTGTTCATCTTCGGTCCAAAATACTGCTCAAAACAGAAGGCTGTCCACACAATGGTAAACTTTTTATCTGGTTCTGCCAAGTTGGCCATCTGGTTGACACGGAAGAATCGGGCTCGGGGTGCCGGTAGTGAAGATCCGGTGAAAGTTATGGAGGGACTGTTGAAAGCCCGACTCAGGGTGGAACACACCTACTACCAGACAGTGGACGATTTACAGGCCTTCAGGGACAGATGGACTACTGGGAGCATTTTATGCTCAGTGGGTGCTGGTGGAGAGCTGGTGGTTAACTTCTGAACATATTGATCATTGAAATTGATTGTTTATTTGTTCTTTGGTGCTTTATTTTTGGTTATTTGTTTTATTTTATTGATTTTCTGATTATTAAGTGATGATTTAGAGTGTTTCTGTTTTTCACTGCAATAGTGAAATAAAAGGATTTTAAAAACCAAAAACCTCTCACCTCTCACCTCTCTCCTCTCCTCTCTCCTCTCACCTCACTTCTCTCTCCTCACTTCTCTCACCTCTCTCCTCACTTCTCTCACCTCTCTCCTCTCACCTCTCTCCTCTCTCCTTTCACCTCTCTCCTCTCACCTCTCTCTCCTCTCACCTCTCTCCTCACTTCTCACCTCTCTCCTCTCTCCTCCTCCTCTCAGATGGAGCAGTCCAGTTAAAGATGGCCAACCTGGCTCCTCCTAAAGAGAAGATTCTTCCAATCCCAGAAGGCAGTGCGTTCTTCTGCCTGAGCAAGACGAACCCGTAAGTCTGTCTCCACCTGGTCCACATGTATTACTGTTAGCATTAGCGTTAGCATGGCCCAGCTGCTTTACAGGTACAACTATTAGCATTAGCATTAACATTAGCATGGCAGGTCAAGTCTATAAAACCTCCTGAAACCTCCGTCAATCGATGGAAGTTTGACGTATATATTCAGTATTGTAGTTTTATGGGACTTTTATTCTCCGTCAGGACTTCCTGTCTCACACAGACTTGAGGTGTGTGTACTCCAGATACCTGCATACCTCTGACAGGAAGTCCTTCTCTCTCTCTCTTATCTGCAGTATCCGTAGGGCCTGTCACACTCTGATCCACCACCACATCTTCACAAACCTCATCCTCGTCTTCATCATCCTCAGCAGCTGCTCATTGGCTGCCGAGGATCCAATCAGAGCCCACTCCTTCAGGAACAACGTGAGTCTCAAACCAGCTCTTATTGTTTCTATTTAGTTTTATTGATGTTTGATCTGATGTGTGTCAGCAGCTGTTAGCTGTCGTAGGATCAACATGTAGCTGCAGTCTACTGCTAGCATGCTAACCTGCTAGCATGCTAACATGCTACTGGTGTGATCTAATAAAACTGTTAATCTCCTGGTGTGCAGAACAGTTACATCACTAATAGATGAATCACAAACAATACAATAAAATGTAGTAAACTAAAAACTAGCATTGTGGCAGACCTGGGCCCCGTTCCTCGTACGTGGTTCAACTAAGTCGATCAAATGTCCTGTTAACAGCCTAAATTAACGAGATGATTGACATCAGGCTATCTGGTTTCTCCAAGGCTGATCCTCTCAAACAGTCTCGTTAATTGGAACCAGACGATCAGGATCAGGATAATTGCGCGTGCCGTCCTACTTCAAAAGGGGGAAGCGTCGATCACCGAAACCATGATTTTCTAACAGTACAATGTTAAATAAAGTCAAAGAAAGAGCCTCTTTTTACTGCGCTGACGAGCAGGAGATGATCATGAACGCATGTGAGGAATTCAAGACCATAATCACGGCAAAGTCTAACACCTCCACCGCTGCGAGGGCTAGACAAGAAGCACGCAGAATATCACAGACAAGTGACTCATTTTAAAGCCTCATCACCCCAATCAATCAGATGATATGTCTTTAAATGTGCTGCTGGCAGTAGGCTTCATGAATGCATCATCCAATGAGATCTATAGCGACAATAATGATCTCAACTCTTTCAGAATAAGATAAAAACAAGCCCAAAGAGTATCTAACTGATACTCATTAATATGAGGACATATGTACTGTATGCCCTCATGTATCATGTACTATATATGTGTATATACATGTATGTGTAGATTACCATATAGAACTAGCAGTTTGAATCTGTGTGTGTGAATCTGTGTGTGGGCGGATCAGTGTGTGTGTGTGTGTGTTATTCATCATCAGACATTCAATCAACTGAAGCAGTGAAGATAAATAGTGTGATTCTCTCTGTTCTTATCATGAGTCCACCTTCATCATGTTCTACAGTAATGATATGCTGGTGTACTAATAACACTGTCATATCATTATGAGTGCTTTAACCCTCATGTATGCAACGCAGCCATCAAGAGGACATGGGAGCAAGTAAACACTAACACACACACATTACTCAGAATGCTGAGTCAGTACAATATGTGCCATGGTGATGTAATGAACACATCCATAACTTTATTAAGCGCCAAATAAACTTCACCAACAGCACGGCATGCAGCGGCTTTCCCCATGTTCTCCGCATCGCCGACACTGTACAACAATGTACCACTCGCAGAACAGCTCAAGGCTGCATCCAGTGTGTGAGAGTCAATGCTCGGCTGCAGCGTGTGGTGTTCAATGTATGCTCCAGAAGGTCTGTAAATAAATGATTCCTTGTGGGCAGAATGGATAGCGCTCGTACAGGAAGTCATCATGATGTGATAACGGATCTTGGCGATGTGGAAGAACTCTCTCCCTATAAAACGCTACTCTAACTAATATCCTCCTTCATCAGTGGATCTCTGAGGAAGGGAGCTGTACATTAATGCAATAGAGGCTTCTTAGTTTGCTCAGCTGCTTTTAATGGATCACCGTGTGTCTCACTTTACATGCATTTCTGGAACTCCCGTATAACCCCCGGTATATGCGCAAGCGCATTAGACTACCGTATATGACAGGAGCTGCCATGTTTTCCGGGGGAGTGGCAGCTTATCCAGCTACCTTCAGTTAGCGCTGGAGCAGGTTCAAGCTTATGGATGTGTTGCCATGGTGATTTTGCCAAACTTGCTTCGTGGAACCGAAAAGCCTGATCTACGTCATCTTATCCTGAAAAGTATCCGGCTAACTCAGTTAGCCACGTACGAGGAACGGGGCCCTGGATGTGGCCTGAGCGAGGTCTCGTCACGATGATGTCGGTGATGATGTCGTCAACACACCTCTGTGGTTTAAACTGGGGGGGCGGGGCTTCAGCAGATTACAAAACAGAAGTGGGTCAGTGGCTAACCGGGTTAACTCATGGAAACACATGGAGAGAGAATCACCAGTTTACTATCTGATCCTGACAGAACTGTACGCACACACACACACACACACTGCACACTGTGTGCAGCAGCTGGCTTCATGCAGGATGTAGCAATTAGCAGCAGCTGAGGAAAGAAATTACTTCTAACATACAATCAACACACAGACACACACACACTGTATGTACACACACATAGACTCACACACACACACACACATAGACTCACACACACACACACACACACACACTGTATGTACACACACACAGGATATGAACTCTGTATCAGCCGCCTCTCTTCTGGATACAGCTTGTGTATTCTCTTCACGTTTCAACAATGATGTCATTTCCATGAGAACACAATCAAGAGAGAAGTAGAGTCATTTTCTCATAGACTTCTATACAACCAGAGGAGTCGCCCCCTGGTGGACACTAGAGAGAATGCAGCTTTAACACATGAAGCTTTGGAGAACTTTAAAGAACATAAGGTCGTGTCCATCTCTTGACTTGAGAACTGACCTGTGCTGACTGGAGGAATCTGATGGTCTTCACAGGAGACTCACCTACCTGGACTGTCAGGAATCCAGCCCCGAGTCAAGACCTTCACTGTGTGGTCCTTCTGGAGCGAAACTGGCCATGAAGATTAATTTAAAGTCATAATCTGTTTTCTGTGTTTGTTTGTGTAGATTCTGGGCTATGCCGACTACGCATTCACCTCCATCTTCACTGTGGAGATTCTGTTTAAGGTAAGAAGTCTCCTTCATTCAGGATGAAATTACTCTTCATCTTCTTCTTCTCTTGATTTGCTGCCGTTGTCTCTCTGTGTGACAGATGGCGGTCCACGGAGCGTTCCTCCATCAGGGCTCCTTCTGCAGAAACTGGTTCAATTTGTTGGACCTGCTCGTCGTCAGTGTCTCGCTGGTCTCCTTCTTCCTTCAGTGAGTATCAGATGTTCTTCAGCACCACGTTGGCCTCATAGAAACACCTGTGAGGAAGAGGTTTAGAGCAGTACTGAGTGTGTGTGTGTGTGTGTGCGCGTGCGCTGCCCTCTGCTGGGGGAGAACAGCAGCTACAACTCTGAACTAACTGGATGTCTCCATGTTGTGATACATGAGACTGATGACAAGCTTGTCTCTGCAGCTCTAGTGCCATCTCAGTGGTGAAGATCCTCCGAGTCCTCCGGGTGCTGAGACCTCTGAGGGCCATCAACAGAGCCAAAGGACTGAAGGTAACTAACTCTGAAGGTAACTAACTCTGAAAGTAACTAACTCTGAAGGTAACTAAGTCTGAAAGTAACTAACTCTGAAGGTAACTAAGTCTGAAAGTAACTAACTCTGAAGGTAACTAACTCTGAAGGTAACTAACTCTGAAGGTAACTAACGCTGAAAGTAACTAACTCTGAAGGTAACTAACTCTGAAAGTAACTAACTCTGAAGGTAACTAGCTCTGAAAGTAACTAACTCTGAAGGTAACTAAGTCTGAAAGTAACTAACTCTGAAGGTAACTAACGCTGAAGGTAACTAGCTCTGAAAGTAACTAACTCTGAAGGTAACTAAGTCTGAAAGTAACTAACTCTGAAGGTAACTAACGCTGAAGGTAACTAGCTCTGAAAGTAACTAACTCTGAAGGTAACTAACTCTGAAAGTAACTAACTCTGAAGGTAACTAACGCTGAAGGTAACTAGCTCTGAAAGTAACTAACTCTGAAAGTAACTAACTCTGAAGGTAACTAAGTCTGAAAGTAACTAACTCTGAAGGTAACTAACGCTGAAGGTAACTAGCTCTGAAAGTAACTAACTCTGAAGGTAACTAGCTCTGGAAGTAACTAAGTCTGAAGGTAACTAAGTCTGAAGGTAACTAACGCTGAAAGTAACTAACTCTGAAGGTAACTAGCTCTGAAAGTAACTAACTCTGAAGGTAACTAAGTCTGAAAGTAACTAACTCTGAAGGTAACTAACGCTGAAGGTAACTAACTCTGAAGGTAACTAAGTCTGAAAGTAACTAACTCTGAAGGTAACTAGCTCTGAAAGTAACTAACTCTGAAGGTAACTAAGTCTGAAAGTAACTAACTCTGAAGGTAACTAAGTCTGAAAGTAACTAACTCTGAAGGTAACTAGCTCTGAAAGTAACTAACTCTGAAGGTAACTAAGTCTGAAAGTAACTAACTCTGAAGGTAACTAACTCTGAAGGTAACTAAGTCTGAAAGTAACTAACTCTGAAGGTAACTAACTCTGAAGGTAACTAACGCTGAAGGTAACTAGCTCTGAAAGTAACTAACTCTGAAGGTAACTAACTCTGAAGGTAACTAACTCTGAAGGTAACTAACGCTGAAAGTAACTAACTCTGAAGGTAACTAGCTCTGAAAGTAACTAACTCTGAAGGTAACTAAGTCTGAAAGTAACTAACTCTGAAGGTAACTAACGCTGAAGGTAACTAGCTCTGAAAGTAACTAACTCTGAAGGTAACTAACTCTGAAAGTAACTAACTCTGAAGGTAACTAACGCTGAAGGTAACTAGCTCTGAAAGTAACTAACTCTGAAAGTAACTAACTCTGAAGGTAACTAAGTCTGAAAGTAACTAACTCTGAAGGTAACTAACGCTGAAGGTAACTAGCTCTGAAAGTAACTAACTCTGAAGGTAACTAGCTCTGGAAGTAACTAAGTCTGAAGGTAACTAAGTCTGAAGGTAACTAAGTCTGAAAGTAACTAACTATGAAGGTAACTAACTCTGAAGGTAACTAAGTCTGAAAGTAACTAACTATGAAGGTAACTAGCTCTGAAAGTAACTAAGTCTGAAGGTAACTAAGTCTGAAAGTAACTAACTCTGAAGGTAACTAAGTCTGAAGGTAACTAAGTCTGAAAGTAACTAACTCTGAAGGTAACTAAGTCTGAAGGTAACTAAGTCTGAAAGTAACTAACTATGAAGGTAACTAACTCTGAAGGTAACTAACTCTGAAGGTAACTAAGTCTGAAAGTAACTAACTCTGAAGGTAACTAAGTCTGAAGGTAACTAAGTCTGAAAGTAACTAACTATGAAGGTAACTAACTCTGAAGGTAACTAAGTCTGAAAGTAACTAACTCTGAAGGTAACTAAGTCTGAAAGTAACTAACTCTGAAGGTAACTAAGTCTGAAGGTAACTAAGTCTGAAGGTAACTAAGTCTGAAAGTAACTAACTATGAAGGTAACTAACTCTGTTTTGTTCCTGTGAATCTGAATGTTTGGAGACGTCCTGGTGGAGTTTATGATGTGAATCAAAGCTGACCAATCACAGTAGAGCAGCAACAGCAATAATAAGTTAGCAGCGTCACAGGTCACAGTTAAACACTTCTTGGTATTTAATATCTCTGTGTGTTGCAGCATGTGGTCCAGTGTGTATTTGTGGCCATCAAGACGATTGGAAACATCATGATTGTCACGACGCTGCTGCAGTTCATGTTCGCCTGCATTGGAGTCCAACTGTTCAAGGTGAGACGAGGAAGACTGTTGATACTCTTCTTCTACTTCTTTTCTTCTTCTTCTTCTTCTTCAATAAACTTGTAAATTAACTGTGCGTAAACCAAGGTAAACCAAAACGGGCAAAACACAAAACAGGATCAGGTCATACAGACATGTGCAAGTGGCCGGACCACCAACAAGACACGTGGAGCAGAGACGTCGTGTTTTTAGATATGTAATAGGTTATTATCTTATCTTAGTTGTGGTTCTGCCTTCAGTTGAGTCCAGATGATGTTGTTCTTTTATTTTTTTACCAGAAATAATATTTCCTGCTTTTGTGTTTCAGGGTAAATTCTATCGCTGCACAGACGAAGCCAAACACACTCCTGAACAGTGCAAGTAAGTGTTTCCTTCTTCAACCCGGAGCCCAACTTCAGTTTGAAATACTACTGACACGTGCATGTGTGCGTGCGTGTGTGTGTGTGTGTTTGTGCATGTGTGTGTGTGCGTGTGTGTGCGTGTGCGTGTTCAGAGGAACCTTCGTGGTGTATAAAGATGGAGATGTGAACCACCCGATGGTCAGAGAGAGGATCTGGCTGAACAGTGACTTTAACTTTGACAACGTGCTGATGGGGATGATGGCGCTCTTCACCGTCTCCACCTTCGAGGGCTGGCCCGCGTGAGTCTTCAAACCAAACTTTATTAACAGAGACAGAACAAGTGAAGTAGGTCACATGAGATGTTTAACCCTCTCCCTCCAGGCTGCTGTATAAAGCCATCGACGCTAACGGGGAGAACTCTGGACCCATCTACAACTACCGAGTGGAGATCTCCATCTTCTTCATCGTCTACATCATCATCATCGCCTTCTTCATGATGAACATCTTTGTGGGCTTCGTCATCATCACCTTCAGAGAGCAGGGAGAGCAGGAGTACAAGAACTGTGAGCTGGACAAGAACCAGGTAGGACTGAGACAGGAAGCTCCTCTTCTTCTCTGGTTACAGACGTCAACCAGAGAACATCTAGGGTACATCCCAAGTCTCCTATTTGTCATTTCCTCGCTCCTCAATCCTCGTTCGAACCGGAAGTTGTTCTGCTCTTCCATATTGACGGCCGTCCCAAAGCTCTTATTTAGCTCTGAGGATGGAGGATGGAGGAGGGATCTCTGAGGAGCCATGAGCGAGGACCCACGAGAACAGACTTCCAGGAAGTCTTTTAACGGCCGACACGCCCCCTCATTGTTCATCAGTCATGTGATTGGACGCTACAGCTGACTGATGAGATTTTGTTCAACATGTAAACAGTGAAGACGGATCACAGAATAAACTCTAGTTTATATTTGATTAGTTTCTGATTCAACGTCTGGTTTAAATAAATGTTCATTGTAGTCTGAACAACAAAAGGACCACAAACAACTTTCTACATTTATTAGAAAGATTTGTGTTTTCATGATCTGATGTTTCCCTCAATAACTTTATTATGAATACAATATATATATATATATACACTAGTGCTGGGCAACGATTCAAATATTTAATCGCATGGATTTTTTCAATAAAGTTCAATAATGAATTCAAAAGTAGTGTCTTTTATTTTAAAAGTACTGCTGTATGAACAAAAGGGCAATAACATTTGGTTCACGAGATGCAGCATGTTTTATACTTAATGTGAATATAATTCATACTTTGTTGGCATCTTATTCTGAAAACCGGATGTTCGTCTGAAGAAACCGGATGTTGTCTCACGTTAATCTTTCCTCTAACTTTCAAAGTCCTTCGCTCGCTCCCGATCTGTGCCGTTTAAATGCGTTTACCGTGAATGTCAGCATATAGGTGCACTAACATGTAAGTGTCTGCTGAGTTGACCACGGAGATCTGAGTGTCTGCTGACTTTACCGCAGCGATGTCCAGTAGTCTCCAGGGAGAGCAACAGCTGGTGCAGCTTCTCTCTTTATTTCTGCCCCCCCCCCCCCCCCTCGACCAGAAGCGGAAGTCGTCTTTTCTCTACGGCAACCCTGAAGGGACATCATCATCTCCAATACAAAACGATAAACATGAGACAGTCTGTTACAATAATAATAAATTAAAAATACTTACCTGTTTTTTTTGTTTTTTTGTTGGTGTTTTTAAATTATTATTATTATTATTTTTTCCCATCTCAAAAGGCTCAAGGACACACACACACACACACACACACACACACACACACACACACTATAGGATGTTTGCTGGCTTTTATCCCACTGTTCTTGTCATCCTCTTGTTGTTATGTCTCTGTATTGTCTCTTGTCTTTCAATAAAAAAAAATTAAAATTATAATAAATTTAAAAAATGCGTTAACTTGCCCAGCACTAATATATATATATACTAACAGAGCATACTCAACATGTACTAACAGAGAGTACTATATATATATATATATATATATATATATAGTACGCTCTGTTAGTACAGTAGTACATAATAACTCTCTGTCTCCACAGCGTCAGTGTGTTGAGTTCGCTCTGAAGGCTCAGCCACTGAAACTTTACATCCCAAAGAATCCGGTCCAGTATAAGTTCTGGTCCATCATCAACTCCACAGGATTTGAGTACATCATGTTTCTGCTCATCCTGCTCAACACCGTCACTCTAGCTGTTCAGGTAAACACGTTCACTTCCTGCTTCCTGTTTCCTCTGAATACTAATACAAGTATGATGAAGTGATGACTGTGTTTCTGTCCTGCAGCACTACGAACAGTCAAAGAAGTTCAGCCACATCATGGACATCCTGAACATGGTGTTCACCGGACTCTTCACCGCGGAGATGCTGCTGAAGCTGCTGGCTCTCAGACTCAGGGTGAGCAAAACAAACGCACCCTGTCAGGTCTCCTAGAGCTCCAATTAAACACATCAATCACACATACAAATACTCTCTAGAGCAACACATGGGGATTCATCCGCCGCTGAAAGTAGTCCCCAAATAAAGTTTGTATTTCCTGTTGGTTTGATCAAAACACGTTGGTCCGTCTCTTAAAACCTCTTGCACACGACGCCCCCAAATTTGGGGGCTCTCGGGCTCAGCACCCCTGAAAATCATGTACGGAAAATAGCCTTATTCTTCGGTAATATTGTGGATTGGTCCAGTTTTTTTTCCGGATTAAACAGCAACGTATGGGCAACACTATCATATAAGTCACTTCTTACACACTCCAAACACAACTATAGACCACTAATATAAGCATCTAGAAAACGTGGCATAAAAGCATGAAATCCTGGCCAGAAATCGCCGTTATGAGTACCGCAAATCAATGTTTGCACCCTGATGCTAGCGGCTACCTAGCTTTGCAATGCATTTAATAGCATTAGCACCCGTGGCCAAACGCGTATATAACTTCGGTTTTTCGCTCCGTGGGAGCACTGGACAGCTGTGAGTGGTCAAACGTACCTTCGTACTGCCCTCCGCCGAAAAAAATCGTAGGTATGTGGCCAAGTTTTATGAAAAATTAGGACAATTACGTCGCAGATTATCCGTTTCAAAGCTGGAGTCATTGTTGCCAACTGCATCCTGTTTACTTCCGAGCTGTTTCCAGAATAAGAGCGGTCAATCCAGCATGGGCGAGCGGTCAGACTTCCTGCGAGAGGAAATTTATGCTCGACTCGGCACTTCTTGCAACTTTACTGGTTGAAACTTCTGTCAATCAACAGCAAATTCGACACACGCCTTCCTGAGACTCTGACGCTTCGAAGGAGGGCTTATTGACTGAAATCGACCGATGATAGGCTGAGATACAGCCCCATACACACACATGAACTGAGAAAATCCTATAGATGACAGCCAGAAACAGGCTCTGATGATGTTAGGAATCTCAAAATGATTCCTAACATCTGTATTTGGATGTATTGAATAATATGAGTGATACAAAAAGTGAAATATATAGTTATATAGTATATAAAAGTACAATGTAAGAGCTGCAACAGCTGGTTTCGAAAATGATGACCTCGCTTGACCGCTCTCTACTAAAGCCTCTTATTCTTCACTTTATCCCACTTTAACCTTTATTCAGCAACTACTGATCGGTTGTGCTATGATTTGGGAGAGTTTTTAGGGAGATATCTGCATTATTTCAACAACCTTATATCAATAAAAGTGCTTTTTTTTCAGGCGAACCTGATTATTTTCATTGCTGTGTAATGTCTTCATTACTATATTAACCAGCAACATATACACAATATTACCCATCTGAACAATCTCACAAGTGTTGTGATCTGATTATAGCAACAAAAATTATTAAAATAGACCTTGTAGTTACAGAACTATGGTCACTTTAGTACAGGTATGCTATTTTCGAGCAGAGGCCTACAAATAGGGCCCGAGCTTAAGAGGTTTTAATACTGTCTGACTTCCTGTCTGTGGCCCATTGGTTCCTACTGGAGCTGGAAAACTTTAAAAGCACAAATATAAATGGTCCTGGTCTAAGAGGACGGGGTCCTGGTCTAAGAGGACGGGGTCCTGGTCTAAGAGGACGTGGTCCTGGTCTATGAGGACGTGGTCCTGGTCTAAGTAGACGTGGTCCTGGTCTAAGAAGACATGGTCCTGGTCTAAGAGGACGGGGTCCTGGTCTATGAGGACGTGGTCCTGGTCTATGAGGACGTGGTCCTGGTCTATGAGGACGTGGTCCTGATCTAAGTAGACGTGGTCCTGGTCTAAGAAGACGTGGTCCTGGTCTAAGAAGACGTGGTCCTGGTCGAAGAGGACGTGGTCCTGGTCTAAGTAGACGTGGTCCTGGTCTAAGAAGACGTGGTCCTGGTCTAAGAGGACGGGGTCCTGGTCTATGAGGACGTGGTCCTGGTCTAAGAGGACGTGGTCCTGGTCTAAGTAGACGTGGTCCTGGTCTAAGTAGACGTGGTCCTGGTCTAAGAAGACGTGGTCCTGGTCTAAGAGGACGGGGTCCTGGTCTATGAGGACGTGGTCCTGGTTTATGAGGATGTGGTCCTGGTCTAAGAGGACGTGGTCCTGGTCTAAGAAGACGTGGTCCTGGTCTAAGAGGACGGGGTCCTGGTCTATGAGGACGTGGTCCTGGTCTAAGAGGACGTGGTCCTGGTCTAAGAAGACGTGGTCGTGGTCTAAGAGGACGTGGTCCTGGTCTAAGAAGACGTGGTCCTGGTCTATGAGGATGTTGTCCTGGTCTATGAGGACCTGGTCCTTGGCTAAGAGGACGTGGTCCTGGTCTATGAGGACGTGGTCCTTGTCTCTGAGGATGGGGTCCTGGTCTATGAGGACATGGTCCTGGTCTCTGAGGACCTGGTCCTGGTCTATGAGGACCTCGTCCTGGTCTATGAGGACGTGGTCCTGGTCTATGAGGACGTGGTCCTGGTCTATGAGGACCTGGTCCTGGTCTATGAGGACCTGGTCCTGGTCTAAGAGGACGTGGTCCTGATCTAAGAGGACCTGGCATAGTCTAAGAGGACCTGGTCCTGGTCTCTGAGGACCTGGTCCTGGTCTAAGAGGACCTGGTCCTAGTCTAAGAGGACGTGGTCCTGGTCTCTGAGGACCTGGTCCTGGTTTCTGAGGACCTGGTCCTGGTCTATGAGGACGTGGTCCTGGTCTATGAGGACCTGGTCCTCGTCCATGAAGACTGGTGTTTAATGACTCTTTTCTCCGCAGCATTACTTCGTGGACGCCTGGAATTCCTTCGACGCTCTCATCGTGGTCGGCAGCGTTGTCGACATCGTGGTCACCGAGTTCAGTGTGAGTCCTCGAACGCAACACAAACACCATTAATATTAATATAATATATGAATATATTATATTATATGAATATAATATTTTATAAGACGAGTTCTACTGGAGGAAACATTATCAACAAATTTCTGTTTCAGCTTTTTACTTGGTTTTATTTTGTAAAGTTTGAGCTCACACTGAGGTCACATGACCAGTGATTAATGATGATAATAATAATTATGCTAATGATCTCCTCCCTGTCTCTCTCTGTGTCTCTCTCTCTCTCTCTGTCTCTGTCTCTCTATATCTATCTCTCTCCCTGTCTCCTTGTCTCTCTCTCTATCTCCTTGTCTCCCTCTCTCCCTGTCTCCTTGTCTCTCTCCGTCTCTCTCTCTCTCCCTGTCTCTCTATCTCTCTCTCTCCTTGTCTTGCTGTCTCTCTACATCTCTCTCTCCCTGTCTCCTTGTCTCCCTGTCTC
>NW_027466502.1:790000-935000 GCF_050575085.1 Anarhichas minor
GATAGATAGATCTCTCTCTCTTTCCGTCTCTCCCAATTCAACCCAAACTCAGATCTGCTCCGTTGGCATGAACGCCCAGAAACGGCATCGCCAAAGCGTCACCTACTGTCCCTCAGGTTGTGGCATGTTAGTACATACTGGGCAGCAAGGTCTGCCCTCTCTCCTTCTCCTAGGAGGACTTTTAATTTTGAGATATCACTCGATTTTTTAAAATCTGAAATCACAGAGTCAAATTTGTTTAGGTAGATGTTCCTAATTTTATGGAATGTTTTGCATTTTAGGAGGAAGTGCATCTCCGTCTCAACCTCACCGGTCCCACAGTGACCACATGTTCTGTTCTCTCTTGGTTGCCATGACTTTTTGTGTCGTCCTGTTTCAATCTCCAGTTTGTGGTCACTGAGCCTGTACTTGGTGAGGTTCTGTCTCTGCTTTATATCTCTGACTGTAGAGAGATACTCTGCCAATTCATAGTCTCTCTCTAGGGCCAGATAACATTCCAGTCTGCTTTGGCCCCCAGTTTCCTCTCTCCAGTGCTCCAGATAGGCTTCTTTACATCTCGCCATGATGTGTTTTACTCTGGTTGGTGTTTGGAGAGCAGTGTTGTTGAGAGACTGGTCCCCGTGTGTCTGAGAGGAGGCAGCTAGTCTCAGCACCAGCTGACATAGGGGACTCTTCTCTGGGCTCAGCTCTTGGGTTCGGAGGGCTTTGGAGTGGAGGGTGTCTGGGGGGCTGGATCTAAGGTGATTGAAGAATGTGAGTGCTCTCTTTTGAATGTTAGTGATCAGTGGGTATCGGCCTAGTTCTGCTCTACATGCATCTGTTGGTGTGTTTCTGTGTAAAATGTGTCTGCAGAATTCTGCGTGTAGAGACTCTGTTGGATGTTTGTCCCAGCGGGTATAACTGTGATGACTGAGTGGACCCATACTTCACTACCATACAGCACAATGGGCTGGATGACACTGTTAAAGATTTTAAACCAGATTTTAATTGGGATTTGAAAATTATAAAATTTTCTCTTAATTGCGTGTAGAGCTCTTCGAGCTTTTTCTTTTAGTGCATTCACTGCCATGTTGAAACCCCCTGATGCAGTTCTGGTTATACCAAGGTAGGTATAACTCATACTATGTTCAATCATGTTGGTGTTTATGGTAAACTGGTATTTGTTCTCCTGACATCTGGGACGTTTTTGGAAAATCGTGACATTGGTTTTCTTCATGTTTACTGCCAGGGCCCAGTTGTGACAGAACTGTTGCACTATGTCCAGCTGTTGCTGTAGTCCTGGTTCAGTAGGGGACAGTAGGACCAGGTCATCGGCATAAAGCAGACACTTCACCTCTCTCTCTAGGAGGGAGAGCCCAGGAGCAGCACATTGATCCAACTCAACAGCAAGTTCATTTATATATACTGTATATTAAATAAAGTCGGACTTAAGTTGCAACCCTGACAAACACCTCTTTTCTGGGTGAAGGATTCAGTTTGTTTGTCTCCAATTTTAACAGCACATCTATTTTCCAAATACATTGATTTAACCAGATCATATACTTTGCCCCCTATCCCACACTGTAGGAGTCTGTAGTAGAGCCCTTCGTGCCAAATAGAATCGAAGGCTTTCTTGAAATCAATAAAACAAGCAAATATTTTACCATTTTTTGTTTGGTGGACATGTTTGTTAATTAAAGTATGAAGGGTATATACATGGTCGGTGGTCCGGTGTTTTGGGAGGAAGCCAATTAGATTTTTACTCAAGATGGAGTGTTCGTCAAGGAAATGTAGTTTTCTTTTATTGAGAATACTACAGAATAATTTACCGAGACAGCTGCTGACACAGATGCCCCGGTAGTTACTAGGGTCTGACTTGTCTCCACTCTTATGAATGGGTGAAATGAGCCCTTTGCTCCAGGAGTCAGGAAAACACCCTGACTGTAATATGATGTTGAACAACTTCAACACTGCACCCTGCATCTCTGGGGTGCTGCATTTGAGCATCTCATTTTTGATGAGACCACCTGTCTGGACCACAAGCTTTCCTTGGCCGGAGACACTTTGTCTGTGTGCTCAGTTCTTCCCAAGTCATTGGGAAATCAAGGGGGTTCTGGTTGTCTTTAATTATTTCTTCTAATGTTTGGAGTTTTTCTTTTGTAATATATTGGTCTGAGTTAGTTTGATTTATTGGTATATCTTTGTACAAATGTTCAAAATGTGCTCTCCAGATGTCACCATCTTGGATGGGTAATGCCTGTGGCTGCTTTGTGTTGAATTTGTTCAACATATCCCAGAATTGATTTTGATCAATGGCGTTCTCAATATCTTCAAGTTTCATGTGGGTATAGTTTTGTTTTTTGTTCCTAATTGTACATTTATACGTGTTTAAAATTTCATTGTACCTAATGCGTAGGGCTGGGTTGTTTGGTTGGCGATGTTTTTCATTTGCTATTTGTCTCAGGTCTTTTCTGATGCTCTTGCATTCTTGATCAAACCATTTTTCCATGTTTTGCCTTTTTACAGGCTTCCGTGTTTGTTTTATAAGGTCAGCTTTAATAGCTGCCCTGTGAAATATCATATTGATATCATCAATGGCCTTGTTTACACCGTCTCTGGTGTGGATATATTGTTGGTCATATATTGATATGTCATCTATCAGATCAGGTGAGTTCAAGGCCATGATGAATTTGTCTCCACTGTCTGGGGCCCATCGGTAAGTAGCATTTAATTTAAACAGCTTACTGGGTTCTTTTTTTTATGTCATTCATTTGACCTGAGAGTTTAAAGAACAGATTTATTTGGTTGTGGTCTGAGAGGGGGGCTTGTTGTCTGACAGTGAATGCACTGATAGTGGAGGGGTCCATGTCAGTGATTGCATAGTCTACGACACTAGATCCAAGAGCTGAGGAGTATGTGAATCTTCCTAAAGAGTCCCCTCTGAACCTACCGTTAACTATGTACAGGCCTAAGGCCCGGCAGAGATGCACGATCTCCTTGCCACTTTTATTTATTCCCGAGTCTCTCTGTCTCTCACTCTCTCTCTCTATCTCTCACTCTCTCTCTCTGTCTCTCACTCTCTCTCTCTGTCTCTCTCTCGCTCTCTGTCTCTCACTCTCTCTCTCTGTCTCTCACTCTCTCTCTCCGTCTCTCACTCTCTCTCTCTGTCTCTCTCTCGCTCTCTGTCTCTCACTCTCTCTCTCTATCTCTCACTCTCTCTCTCTCTGTCTCTCACTCTCTCTCTCTGTCTCTCTCTTGCTCTCTGTCTCTCACTCTCTCTCTCTGTCTCTCACTCTCTCTCTCCGTCTCTCACTCTCTCTCTCTCTCTCTGTCTCTCTCTCTCTCTCTCTCTCTGTCTCTCACTCTCTCTCTGTCTCTCACTCTCTCTCTCTGTCTCTCCCTCTCTGTCTCTCACTCTCTCTCTCTCTGTCTCTCTCTGTCTCTCACTCTCTCTCTGTCTCTCACTCTCTCTCTCTGTCTCTGTCTCTCACTCTCTCTCTCTCACTCTCTCTCTCTGTCTCTCTCTCTCTCTGTCTCTCACTCTGTCTCTCTCTCTCTCTGTCTCTCACTCTCTCTCTCTCACTCTCTCTCTCTCTCTGTCTGTCTCTCTCTCTGTCTCTGTCTCTCTCTCTCTCTCTTTGTCTCTCTCTCTCTCTCTGTCTGTCACTCTCTGTCTCTCTCTGTCTCTCTCTCAGACCTTTGGGAAGGTAGCGATGCAGGATCTCACTCAGATCAACAGAAATAACAACTTCCAGACATTTCCTCAGGCGGTCCTCCTCCTCTTCAGGTCAGATCCTCTTCCTCTTCTTCCTCTTCCTCCTCCTCTTCGTCTCTGATTGTGACAACTGAATTCTATTGAAATACATTATCCAGGGGCATTATGGGTAATGGAGTCAGAGTTCTGTTTTGAATATTTCTCAACAACTTCAAGAACTATTCAATCAAATATGAAATATTATAATATCATGTAAATAATCACATGCGTGTGTGTGTGTGTGTGCAGGTGTGCGACAGGTGAGGCGTGGCAGGAGATCATGTTGGCCAGTCTTCCAGGTAAACGCTGTGACCCAGAGTCTGACTACGGACCAGGAGAAGAGTTTAGCTGTGGAAGCAACTTCGCCATCGTTTACTTTATTAGCTTCTTCATGTTGTGTGCTTTTCTGGTGAGAACAGACACACACACACACATATACACACACACACACACATATACATATACACACACACATATACACACACACACACACACACACATATACACACACTGACTGCTTGTGTGTCCTTCAGATCATTAACCTATTCGTCGCCGTCATCATGGACAACTTTGACTATCTAACACGTGATTGGTCGATTCTGGGACCGCATCATCTGGACGAGTTCAAGAGGATCTGGTCTGAATACGATCCAGAGGCCAAGTATGTTTGTTCTTAGCCTAGCTTAGCACAAAGACTGGAAGCAGAGGTAAACTGCTAGCCTAGCTTAGCACAAAGACTGGAAGCAGAGGCAAGGCAAGTTTATTTGTACAGCACATTTCAACAACAAGGTAATTCACATAAAACCATTAAAAGCATCAAAACATCTGCAAAAGAAAAGGAGATTTTAAGACAATTAAGAACAGTCATTAACACCAAAAAGCAGTGTAAGAAATAAAATACAGTAGTATAGTGAAATGCAGAAATGTATTAATATCCTTGAATGTGGTTGAATTAAAGGCAGCAAACAGAAAAATCTTCAGTCTTGATTTAAAGGAGCTGAGGGTCTCAGCAGACCTGCAGCTTTCTGGACTTTGTTCCAGATATGTGGAGCAGAAACACTGAACGCTGCTTCTCCATGTTTAGTTCTGACTCTGGGAACAGAAAGTAGACCGGTCCCAGACGACCTAAGGGGTCGGGATGGTTCATGAGGTAGCAGCAGATCAGAGATGTGTTTTGGCCCTAAACCATTCAGTGCTTTATAAACCAACAGCAGTATTTCAAAGTCTTTGTTGGACAGGAAGCCAGTGCAAAGACCTCAGACCTGGAGTGATGTGATCCACCCTCCTGGTCTTAGTGAGGACTCGAGCTGCAGCGTTCTGACTGACTTGTTACAGAGACCTGTAAACACACCGTTACAGTAGTCCAGTCTACTGAAGATGAATGCGTGGACAAGTTTTACCTGTTGAGACATAAGTCCTCTAATCCTTGATATATTCTTCAGGTGATAGGAGGCTGATTTTGTAATAGTCTTGATGAGGCTGTTCAGGTTGAGGTCTGAATCCAGAACTACACACAGATTTCTGGCTGTTTGTGGTTTTTCACATCAGTGATTGAAGTCAAAACTGCTCGGTAAACTGCTAGCATAGCTTAACACAAAGACTGGAAGAAGAGGTATACTGCTAGCATAGCTTAACACAAAGACTGGAAGAAGAGGTATACTGCTAGCCTAGCTTAGCACAAAGACTGGAAGAAGAGGTATACTGCTAGCCTAGCTTAGCACAAAGACTGGAAGAAGAGGTATACTGCTAGCCTAGCTTAGCACAAAGACTGGAAGAAGAGGTATACTGCTAGCCTAGCTTAGCACAACGACTGGAAGAAGAGGTATACTGCTAGCCTAGCTTAGCACAAAGACTGGAAGAAGAGGTATACTGCTAGCCTAGCTTAGCACAAAGACTGGAAGCAGGGTTTTTTGTTGCTAATATTTCTGTATGCAAAATATTGAATTCAGTAGTTTTACTTATAATGGAGTATTTTGATATTGTGCTACTTTTACTTGAATACTTCCTGTCGTATAGAACACCTGGACGTTGTGGCTCAGATGACATCAGATTGTAGTTCTATTATTATATTGCAGTATTACTAGTTATTGTATTATGTTCTCTTCCTTAAGAGGTCGTATAAAACACCTGGACGTTGTGGCTCTGCTCAGGAGGATCCAGCCTCCTCTGGGTTTTGGGAAGCTCTGTCCTCACAGAGTGGCTTGTAAGGTAAAATATATATATAAATACATTAAGTATTATAAAAACTCATATGAAGGAACAATCTAATGTCAACTTCATGGTTAATTATTCTGGGTGTCCCACAGGGCTCTGACGTGTGTCCTCTACATTTATTCATATCAGGCTATAACACTCTGAAATGTACTGTATATTACAACTTTAAATGATTAATTCTCATTCATTAATGTAACATCAGGATTTTTCTGCTGGAGCTCATTTTGAACTCTTAATTAATTCATCTTTTGGTCATGGATTAATCAGCTCATGATTCTCCATTCATTGATTGTAAAAAGAATAGTGAAAATAGTTTGTTTTGTGTGAAAACATCTTAATTTGTAAAGAAGCTGTCAGATAGTTAGTTAGTTAAGTTATCTGTGTCAGTAGATTAAAGACACACTCACATCCCATAATATGTGAACATAGTCCAGTCAGATAAAACACCTCTCCTGCTCTTCTTTCTCTTCCTGTTCCTCTTCCTCTTCCTGTTCCGGTTCTTGTTCGTCTTCCGGTTCCTGTTCCTCCTCCTCTTACACTTATTTTTCCTCTTCCTCTTCCTGTTCCTCCTCCTCTTCCTGTTCCTCCTCTTCCTGTTCCTCTTCTTCCTCTTCCTGTTCCTCTTCTTCCTGTTCCTGTTCCTCTTCTTCCTCTTCCTGTTCCTGTTCCTCAGCGCCTCGTAGCGATGAACATGCCTCTGAACGCTGACGGGATGGTGACCTTCAACGCCACGCTCTTCGCTCTGGTTCGCACCGCTCTAAAGATCAAGACTGAAGGTATCTGATTGGTCGTCTGTTCACGTCATTAAGACTGAATGAAGACAGAGTTTAAAATATAACATGTTTAATATCTACATGTGGAGATAACAGATTGTGGTGTTAGTTGGATAAACTGGCCAAATAAGTATTTAGTATATTATTATTGAGAATCTAAACAATCACTGTCTGTACTTGGAAAGTATTTCAGTATGTTAGGGTATTAGTATGTTAGTGTATTAGTATGCAAGTATATTAGTATGCAAGTATATAAGTATATTAGTATGTAAGTATGCAAGTATGTTAGTATGTAAGTGTATTAGTATGTTAGTATATAATTATATTAGTATGTTAGTATGTTAGCATGTAAGTATGTTAGTATGCTAGTATGTTAGTATGTTAATATGGTAGTATGTAAGTATGGTAGTATGTAAGTATGTTAGTATATTAGTATATAAGTATGTTAATATGTTAGTATATAAGTATGTTAATATGTTAGTATGTAAGTATGTTAATATGTTAGTATGTAAGTATGTTAATATGTAAGTATGTTAGTATGTTAGCATATTAGAATGTTAGTATGCTTGTATGTTAGTATGTAATTATATTAGTATGTTAGAATGTTAGTATGTAAGTATATTAGTATGTTAGTATATTAGAATGTTAGTATGCTAGTATGTTAGTATGTTAATATGGTAGTATGTTAGTATGGTAGTATGTAAGTATGTTAGTATATTAGTATATAAGTATGTTAATATGTTAGTATGTAATTATATTAGTATGTTAGAATGTTAGTATGTAAATATATTAGTATGTTAGTATATTGGAATGTTAGTATGTTAGTATGTAATTATATTAGTATATTAGAATGTTAGTATGCTAGTATGTTAATATGGTAGTATGTAAGTATGTTAGTATGGTAGTATGTAAGTATGTTAGTATATTAGTATATAAGTATGTTAATATGTTAGTATGTTAATATGTTAGTATGTAAGTATGTTAATATGTTAATATGTTAGTATGTTAATATGGTAGTATGTAAGTATGATGTGTTAGTACATTATTTTGACAGTATGTTGGTGTATTAGTGTGGCGTTCATGATTGTCAAATACGTCACAGATTCCCTTCATACTCACATCTCAGCTGTCTACAGGACCTGATTACTCCGATGGTTCCTGAACGCAGCATCATCATAACTTATATGTGGCCCCGCTCACTGTTGGTAGGTAACCCTGACCAGGAGAACGAGGAGCTGAGGGGAATCATCAAGAAGATCTGGAAGAGAATGAAACCAAAACTACTGGATGAAGTAATACCACCACATGAAGGTACTAATGCTACCGATACAACAAAGATACATATACACACACACACATACGAGTACCACTACTACAAACACTACTAGTACTACAATAAACACTACTAGTACTACAATAAACACTACTAATGCTACTACAAACTCTACTAGTACTACAATAAACACTAGTACTACAATAAACACTACTAATGCTACTACAAACTCTACTAGTACTACAATAAACACTACTACAAACTCTACTAGTACTACAGTAAACACTACTACAAACACCACTAGTACTACAATAAACACTACTATTGCTACTACAAACTCTACTAGTACTACAATAAACACTACTACAAACTCTACTAGTACTACAATAAACACTACTATTGCTACTACAAACTACTAGTACTACAATAAACACTACTAGTACTACAATAAACACTACTAATGCTACTACAAACTCTACTAGTACTACAATAAACACTACTAGTACTACAATAAACACTACTATTGCTACTACAAACTCTACTAGTACTACAATAAACACTACTACAAACTCTACTAGTACGACAGTAAACACTACTACAAACACCACTAGTACTACAATAAACACTACTATTGCTACTACAAACTCTACTAGTACTACAATAAACACTACTACAAACTCTACTAGTACTACAATAAACACTACTAATGCTACTACAAACTCTACTAGTACTACAATAAACACTACTACAAACTCTACTAGTACTACAGTAAACACTACTACAAACACCACTAGTACTACAATAAACACTACTATTGCTACTACAAACTCTACTAGTACTACAATAAACACTACTACAAACTCTACTAGTACTACAATAAACACTACTAATGCTACTACAAACTCTACTAGTACTACAATAAACACTACTAGTACTACAATAAACACTACTAATGCTACTACAAACTCTACTAGTACTACAATAAACACTACTACAAACACTACTAGTACTACAATAAACTCTACTAGTACTACAATAAACACTACTAGTACTACAATAAACACTACTACAAACACTACTAGTACTACAATAAACACTACTAATGCTACTACAAACACTACTAGCACTACAATAAACACTACTATAAACTACTAGTACTACAATAAACACTGCTAATACTACTAGAAACACTACTAGTACCACAAGCAATACTACGAGCACTACAACAAACACTTCTATACTACAACAACCAATACTAGCATTACTATAAGAAACACTATAAGAAATATCACTTATACTACAAGAAACACTACTAATACTACAATATTTACTATGAACAGTACAACAAATACCACTCATACTTGAGTAAATACTACTAGTACTGCTGCTGACTGAGCTCTGTGTCGTCCTACAGAGGAGGAAGTGACAGTCGGGAAGTTTTATGCGACTTTCCTGATTCAGGATTACTTCAGGAAGTTCAGGAAGAGGAAAGAGAAAGGAGATCTGGCCGGAGAGGCTGACACCACCAACCCGTCTGCTGTTCAGGTCTGTCTGTCTGTCTGTCTGTCTGTCGAACACTACAGTGCTCCATAATACAGCAGGGATACCCCTAGTGGACACCAGGAGAACAACATGTATTAACTTAGGATGCACAAAGATGAGAGAAGAAGAGAGAAGAGAACAATCCCTTCATAGTCCCGCAGTGGGGAAACGTATCCTCTGCATCTGACCCATCCCTAGTATACAGGGAGCAGTTAGGGGTTCAGTGTCTTGCTCAGGGACACGTCATAGCCAAGGATGGAACCGCCAACCTTGCCACGGTCGCCCCAGGTTAAACAGTGTGTGTGTGTGTGTGTGTTTGCAGCTGTGTAAAGCCGGTCTAAAGACTCTGCAGGATCTGGGTCCAGAGATGCGTCTGGCTCTGAACGAGGACCTGGAGGACGAGGACGAGGTCTTACTGGAGGACGAGGACCTGGAGGATCAGGTCTTTATTAATAAATCCACGTGACTGTGAGTGAGTGACGTCCACATGTCCGAAATGTCCGTCTGTCAACAGCTGATCTGTCTCTTTAGGGGGACGACGGCGTCGGACTGGAGAGAGACCGACGGGGCTCCGTGCTGATCACGCCCACCGGTAAACAACCACGTCATGTGACTCTATGTTACCATGGTTACAGGTTGAGTTGAACGTGAGACAACAAAGATATTATTTACTATCAGACATCAGATGAACAGAAATATGGAAGGAAAAATACTCACTCTGATCATTGTTATTGAGGCTGCAACTATTAATGAATGAATCTGTATATTATTACTCGACTGATGTGAAAGTATTAAAAACATAAAAATATATAAATTTTACTTGTAGAAAAATTAGAAATATTCACATTTGAGGATTTTACTTATATCACTGACAAACAAAGTGCAGTTTGTCCCGTTTTGCAACAAAATAAAATACACAAAGAAGAAAGTCTATTAAATGAGCAGAGAGGACAAAGTGTCCCTGTCTGAGGACAGCAGCTGATCTGAAGTCTGTTGTCAGACCTCAGCAGGTGAACAGGTTCTCTGCTGGGTTTCTCTTTAATTTGATGAAACGATATAAAGATGTAGAGAGAAAGAAGTTCCATTTATAATAACAGCCGGTCTCCCTGCAGGTCCCGGAGGACCGGTTGGAGAGGGCGGCGTGTCTAACGGAGGTCTGATCCACCGGGTCGGTTCTCTCACTAAGATGCCGAACGGCAGCGAACACGACGAACATCTACGGCGTGAAAACAGAAGGTCGTCTTTTAACATTCATCATCACCGCCGACCGTCAGCGAAGAACGGAGACCACAAGAGACCAGCACACCACAACCACACCAGGTACTGATAGTACTGTTGTATTAGTAATAATAGGACGTGCATCTCATACCTGGGCCTCCTGTGCTGTCCTACTACAGTAGAATAACCTCATGATGAGCCACAGCTACGCTTATTATTTGTTTCTACGGTGTAACATCACGTATTCGTATTAAACCGTTCGGTACGAGGCTTACGAACCCAACCATACGTTTGAATAATACTAATGCAGAAGCTTAAATTGTGGGAAATATAATGTTTCGGTGGACTGCGCTCACATAACAGACAACGGGCTGTGACCTCTGAACCTGGAACATAGAAAACAAAACAAAAACCATGAGGCTACGCTAAACTAGCGCAAAAACGTGAAAACAACCGCGGCAAACCCGCGATGCTGCGTCATTAACGTACAAGTCAGAATAATGTAATTAACACAATAACAACAACAAACTCACAAGAACCAGTCGCATATATTCATATGACAACAAAGCAACAAATCAAACCTGCAACACTGCAGCGCTAACACGCGTATTCCACCGCACACTGAAGAGCACGAGCCATTCACATATTAATATTCCGGCCTAATAAAATGTGCAACGCTTCTCCGCAGCTGTCAGCCAGAAATACCGTACAAATCCTGTTCCATGCTGGCTGTGGGGGTGACCGACCCTTTGATACGATGTCCAGTTCTTCTGGTCTTGAGAAATCCGTTTCTCCTCCTTCAGCCGTTGAAGTTAAAAACACAGCCAGGTAAAAAAAACAATCTACAGCAATTAAAACGCTAAAAATGTCATAACTTCTCTTCCATATATTTCAACCTGAACTCTTACTAAACACTAAGATCTGCTAGCTAGCTTTCTGTTTGACAAAAGTCACGCTGGCCCACTGACCAATCACGGCGCACGTTAATGCAGACGTACTTAGAGGCTACCTGGGTACCACCGACACGTCAAAGAATACGCCCAACATGTCAAACTAAAGATCTGATTGGTTGAACACTATGACAATCAACAATATCGTCCCCATTCACTTTAATCTGCAAAGTCTACAGAGGACCTCGGGCCTCTCTCCTCACATAGAGACACAGAGGCTGAATCTGATTGGATAAAAGCTCTCCTCTCTAACCCGAGAGCCCCCCTCTCGATTTTACAGAGAAAGTTTAGCGTACAGCATGTCGTACAATGCACTTCTCAGGAACGAATATAATGAATGTTACACACATGTTATATACTCGGTTAAAGAAAAAAGTCTGGGCAACAATATCCTGCAAGCCATTTTTACACACTCTACAATTCTACACAACTAACATTTCAACTAGAAGATTTACCACAATATCACCTATTTTTTGCCATTAGTCCGCCGTCTACGCACTCCGGTCTGAGCTAACAACACAAAGCTAAAAGCTAACACGGACAACCAATACATCAGAAAGCAAGAGAATTTGACACCGATTCCAGAGATATCTTCAAAATGTCTCTCCGTGAAACCATTACAGAGCTATGAGCAAACAAGCACCAGAACCACAAACCGCTTTATCGATAATAATCATAAATGCAGCTGTGATGTGAGCTGATTTCGTGAAGATAACAGATAATTCCCCGGTTCTGCAGCTAAAAAAACTGTTCTACGTATATCCTGTGTGTCACTGAGCTGTTTCCTGGAAGACAGGGTTTTTTTCTAATCCAGGAGACGAGGGGGGGACGATTTGACGATTTTATGCTTCGCGAGGGACGGTGCGGTTTTGATTCTGACTGGCTAACGATTCTGTCAATCAATCCCACGTTGTCCCAGCTCAAGTCTATAGGCTCTGACGCGTCGAAGGAGGGTTCATTGACTGAAATTGACCAATGGGCTGCTGAGTTAGGTCTGCATAGACACAGAGAAACTGCAGGCAGACGAGACAGCTCCATGGATCACAGACACAGAGAGGCTCAGAGAGGATTGTGGCTCTCAAAATGAAGCCAAACTGCTGTATTTGGACAGATTGAACACTATTAGTGATAAAACAAGTGAAATATATTGTTATATAGTATATAAAATTACAATGGAACAGCTGGTTCCAAAATGACAATTTTGGTGACCTCGCCTGACCTCTCTGTATTAAAACCTCTAATTTTGTTCTGCTTCACTTTATCAAAGTCAAGATTTGCACAGAGACTGTTCACATATTGTGCTATGATTTGGGAGAGATTTTAGGCTTTCAGCTGCATCATTCCAAATAAATAATAACAATAAAAGTGCTTTTTTTTCCGGCAAACCTGAAACTTTTCAATTTGAGCTGTGTGCCATCTTCATTTACTCTTAACCAGTAACATATACCGTATTTTCCGCACTATAAAGCGCACTGGATTATAAGGCGCACCTTCAATGAATGGCCTATGTTAGAACTGTTTTTATATATAGGGCGCACCGGATTATAAGGCGCATAGAATAGAATAGCGTCGTAAGCGTGTCTCTTGAAAGGTGCCATTTTGGGGTCTTTATACACACAAGTGGTGTTGGACTAGGAGTAAGCACAGTACCGGTGTTTACCGCGGTGCGGCTTTGTAGTTTACCAGTCGTACTGAAACATTTTGACAGAGCGCCGTGTACAACCAGTATGGATCAACCAATTAACCAATTGATCCATATATAAGGCGCTCCGGATTACAAGGCGCACTGTCGTTTTTTGAGAAAATTAAAGGCTTTTAAGTGCGCCTTATAGTGCGGAAAATACGGTATACTGATATTTACACATCTGAACAAATCTCACAAGTGTCACCTTTATTATAACATCAACATTGTTAAAATATAACTTGTATTTGCAGAAATACACTCTTTAGTATGGGTATGCAATTTTTGAGCAGAGGCCTAAAAATAGGGCTAGAGTTAGAGAGGTTAAAACAAGCTGTGCTGGAAGCAGAGCAACAGAGGAAGACAGGAGCTGTGCAATGAGAACATAAGAAAATGGGAAAAATATTATAATACTTGTAGTGTATTTGTGAAAAATTATTAAATGATAAAATTGCTATAACTTTGTTATTCTGTGTAGGCCAGCAGAGAAGGCTTAGCTGGCCCTGACGGCCCACCACTGAGTATTAGTATTAATATTTCTATCAACACACCAGGTGATGCAGTTCCTGTAACGGCCACTAGAGGCTGCTGACTCCATGATAACCAGACCCTCTAGTGGTCATTGGCTGAACTGCAGCTTGTGTCACTTCCTCGTCTCAGCCAATCAAATCCTTTCATTCTGCAGGAGGGATTCGAGGGACCGATACTGGAGGAACGGAGACATGGAGACGTACGGAGAGCAGGGTTACTACAGCAGAGAGGAGGACAACGACAGCATCACCTCCAGAGACAGGTACGCACACAGACAGGTACACACAGAGACAGACAGACAGGTACACACAGAGACAGACAGACAGGTACGCACACAGACAGGTACACACAGAGACAGACAGACAGGTACACACAGAGACAGGTACACACAGAGACAGACAGACAGGTACACACAGAGACAGGTACACACACAGACAGACAGACAGGTACACACACAGACAGGTACACACACAGACAGACAGACAGGTACACACACAGACAGGTACACACAGAGACAGGTACACACACAGACAGGTACACACACAGACAGACAGACAGGTACACACACAGACAGGTACACAGGTACACACACAGACAGGTACACACACAGACAGACAGACAGGTACGCACACAGACAGGTACACACAGAGACAGACAGACAGGTACACACAGAGACAGACAGACAGGTACACACACAGACAGACAGACAGACAGGTACACAGACAGACAGAAACACACAGAGACAGGTACACACAGAGACAGGTACACACAGAGACAGGTACACACAGAGAGACAGACAAGTACAGACTCAGATAGACACCTCTCTGTGTTGCAGATGTCACCCTGACGAGCTTCCTCTGTACAGAGACCACTACGATGGCCACGCCCCCTACTCCAACGTTGGCTATGGTAACGGATACAGCGAGGCCAGGAGGACGACCCGGAGACGCCTACTTCCTGCCACGCCCACAGGTTCTACCTGATGATGTCATGCTGTGATGTCACAGTTAACCAAATCAAACCCGACGAGATGATAAGAGATTACTGAGATGAAGTGTCCGATTTTAACATTAAATCTCCTCTAATCTCATTTTCTCATCTCACATTTAACGTTATCTTGTTTTAAGATTCATCTAATTTATTACTGTCGTCCATTGTTGTATAAATATAATCTAACAGATGAGCGGGTGCGTTTGTTTCGTTGTCGTCTGTCAGGTCGGAAACCATCGTTCAACATCCAGTGTTTGAGGAGACAGGGAAGCAGTGACGACCTGCCAATCCCAGGAACCTACCACCCCACCTCACCACCACGCCGCACACGCACACAGGTAACACACACACAAGTAACACACACAGGTAACACACACACACACACGCACACTGGTAATGCACACACACACACACAGGTCACACACACACAAACACACGCACGCACACACACACAGGTAACGCACACACAAACACACACACGCACACAGGTAACACACACACAGGTAACACGCACACACACGCACACAGGTAACGCACACACACACACAGGTCACACAAACACACTCACGCACACACACACAGGTAACGCACACACAAACACACACACGCACACACACAGGTAACGCACACACAAACACACACACACACACACAGGTAACGCACACACAAACACACACACACACACACACAAGTAACACACACACACACAGGTAACCCTCCTCTCCTCCTCTTCCTCGGCAGACATTTAGCAGTTATGAGTCTCGTCACTCCTCCGGTCGATCCTTGGCAGCCTCCTCGGCCTCCTGGGCAAACCCGTGTCCTCGCCGCGGACGCCTCCTCTACGCTCCTCTCATCCTGGTGGAGGAGGAAGGCAGCCCACCCTGGGGGGGGGGAGGAGGAGAGGGAGGAGGAGGAGGAGAGGGTAAGAAAGGAGGCGCAGGAAGAGGTGAGGAGAACTGAGATGTTTCATATGTCCCAGAAGCCTCAGTGCTAACAATGTAGCATCCCCTGTGTTGTATGAAGTGACTGTAGCTTCCATGCTAACAATAGGCTCTATGCTAACAGTGAACCATAGATTACAGAAGGTACACCGAGCTTTAAACTCTATTTATCCATCAGGGGTCAATGTGACAGGTGCAGCACCCAGACCGGCCTGGTACGGTGGCCCTGCAGGGACGTCAGGTAGGAAGTATGAACAAACACACAGATAATATATAAGAGAATCATCTTTGACGTGGTTTTAAAAAGGTGAACCTCTGACACAAACATGTCATTGGTTCTGTTATAATATTCTTACTAAACATAAAACTGCACTAAAAATAAATATGCTATGTGCATTCTAACGGCATCATATGTGGCATACATACTGAGTGAGTGTGTAGTATTCAGTACGTTAGTATGCAGTACATACTGAGTGAGTGTGTAGTATTCAGTATATTAGTATGCAGTACATACTGAGTGAGTGTGTAGTATTAAGTATGTTAGTATGCAGTACTTACTGATTGAGTGTGTAGTATTTAGTATGTTAGTATGCAGTACTTACTGATTGAGTGTGTAGTATTTAGTACATTAGTATGCAGTACATACTGAATGAGTGTGTAGTATTTAGTACATTAGTATGCAGTACATACTGAATGAATACATAGTATACTATATACTAGTATAGTTATGTGATCTTGGACAGCTGTTTTCTGTTGTCGTCGTCATGTATCTGAACGTGTCATGTGACTGTGGTTGTAGCTCCTCCCCCCTACAGAGCCTACACCACCCTCAGAGTTCCCTCACAGCTCGGCGCTCAGCTGACGGAGAAGCGAGGATCAGCAGACAGTCTGGTGGAGGCGGTGAGGAGACATTGAACGATCGCTGACATTGATCGGTAACTTAAAGAAGACCTACAGTCCCTGATTCTCTGTGCTGGTCTCTACAGGTTCTGATCTCGGAGGGTCTCGGTCTTTACGCTCGGGATCCCAAGTTCGTGGCGTTTGCGAAGCGGGAGATCGCTGATGCGTGTCACATGACGGTGGACGAGATGGAGTCGGCCGCCAGCGACCTCCTCGGCACCGGGAGCCACGGTTTGCTCAACAGCGATGCCGCCGACTCCGCCGCACTTTACAGCGACGAGGAGCCAATGAAGACGGGCCGCGACGAGGACGAGCTGGCCGACGAGATGACCTGTGTGACATCATTCTGATGGGCTAATGCTCGGAACCAATCAGAGACGAGACTGAGATAGACATCAGTGATTCACAGGACATTGAACCAATAAGGGGGCCAGGACAGAGAGGAGGGCGGAGCTTAATAAAAGTAACACTGACTGATGACATTTGGGAAAAACAGATGAAGATGGCCGCCAGCAGAGGGTCGCGTCTCATTGGCTCGTTAACGTGGTGAACGCCGCTAAGCTGCACAGAATCACACTTTACCCACAATGCATTGTTGTCAGTTATACAGGTTGTGTTGTCATTTTGTAATTTATAATTCAAAGCATTTCCAGGTAGTAACACAAAGATTAGCTTTGAGCTAGCTTAGCTACATCAAAAGTGAAAAATACACCCATACCAAAAACATCAAAGTATTAACCGTTAGCTGTTGTTCAGCGTTAGCTTACACTGAGAGTTAACAGCAGCGACCAAACATTGATGGATAACTGAGCACTGAGTTCAGACCACAGACTGAATATAAGAAGAGGACGTAGTCGTCATGACGTCTCTCATCGGTTTGTGGACAGTTTGAAGCCTCGAGTTTTTTCACACTTTTGTCCATCGCCATCTTGTTTTTTTTGCAACCAGTGAACAGGAAGTGACCATATCTGGACTGAGGAGGAGTGACGTAGAGACGCCGTATACGTCACTGGTAGAGACCTGTCAATCAGCGTGTAGCCCCGCCCTAAAGCATCCCCTGCTTTATGGTCTGTTTGACTCTAAATGGACCATAATGTACTAAATGAACATCATGCTGTATTGAAGAAGACTTGAAACTAGAGATTGAGACCATAAACTCATGTTTACAATGTTTACTGAGGTAATAAATCAAGAGAGAAGTAGAGTCATTTTCTCATAGACTTCTATACAACCAGAGGAGTCGCCCCCTGGTGGACACTAGAGAGAATGCAGCTTTAACACATGAAGCTTTGAAAAAAGCTTTTGTCTCCTGGTTCCGATGTGGTTTCCGCTAACAAGCTACACAAAGATTAGCATTGTGCTGTAACTAATTAGCTTTAGAAACTACATCCTCTGTCTTCAAAGTGAAGCACTTTGAAGACACGGACTCCCGAAGAAACTTTGTATTTCACTCGCATGATGGTGGTTTAGCAGGACGTAGGATGGTGGTGGTTTAGCAGGACGTAGGATGGTGGTGGTTTAGCAGGATGTAGGATGGTGGTGGTTTAGCAGGACGTAGAATGGTGGTAGTTTAGCAGGACGTAGGATGGTGGTGGTTTAGCAGGACGTAGGATGGTGGTGGTTTAGCAGGACGTAGGATGGTGGTGGTTTAGCAGGACGTAGGATGGTGGTGGTTTAGCAGGATGTAGGACGGTGGTGGTTTAGCAGGACGTAGAATGGTGGTAGTTTAGCAGGACGTAGGATGGTGGTGGTTTAGCAGGACGTAGAATGGTGGTGGTTTAGCAGGACATAGGATGGTGGTGGTTTAGTAGGACGTAGGATGGTGGTGGTTAGGATTAGGGATAAATTATCATCAGTTACATAATCATGTTAAATTAAGATGGAAGTCAACAGTGACTTATGTGTTTTCACTGTGAATCTGTGAGCTTCTGGATCTCTGATGTGTTTTTAATTCTGTTAAACATTGTGTTTAAATATTTGATGTATCTTTATTCTCATAAATGAAGACGATGGACTGAAGAGATCTTTTTTAGTCTCACAGAGACGCTTCTCTGATGTTTCTGTCTTTGTGTCTCCGTCATCTTTTCTTTTTTTCTTCTTCCTATCAGTCCGGACAGTTTCTCACCATTAAGGGCTTTTTAATCCCCCAAAAAATCCTCTTGAGATTCTGAGTCCGTCTGAACTTTACCTGAAATAAAGAGTGAAGATCAGCTGATGTCTGTTTGCTTTGACTTCTTATACTTTTGTAAACAGTTCATGTAATTTACTGCTTACATTGCCTATGAACAGAACGATACACTTCCTCTGAATATGAAATATGAAAATACGTTTCAAAAGAAAAAAGGAAAGAAAGAAAGAAAGAAAGAAAGAAAAAAAAGTAAAAAGAAAAATAGATGAATAAATAAATAAATACATGGATAAATTAAATTAAATATAAATTAAATATAGAGAGAGAGAGTTTGAGGAAGACAGTAGCTGTGCAATGAGAAAATAAGATAATGGGGAAATATTTTTATAAATTATAATACATGTAGTGTATTTATGAAAAAATATATAATTATAAAATAGCTATAACTTTGTGATTCTGTTTAGGCCAGCAGAGAAGGCCTTGAAGGCCCTGACGGCCGCCACTGGTTAAACTGTGATCAGCTGATATTAACTCTAGACTAACCTTCCTCTTCTTCTTCTTCTTCTTCTTCTTCTTCTTCATCTCTTTCAGTTGAACCGTTGAACAGAGTTTTGTTGGAACATCTACTAAACTAAAGCACATCTGTTAGTAAAGAGACTTTCTACAAAATAAAAGCATCAGAGACACTCAAACTGTCCAGATGTTAATAATAAACATGATCACTGTAGTGATATTTAACTCTGCCCCACCATCATTTGTTTTGTGTTGTTGTGTCAGTTCATATTTTTTAATTAAATTCTTTACTCTATTTGTCATAAATTTGGTAAATATTTTAGTTTATATTTTATTATTTTCATTTATTTTGATTATTTTATCTGATCATATTTTGTTTCATTAGCCCTTTCTGATTCACTGTTTTCATTATGTGTGTTTTTCTTGAAGTATTAATAGTTAATAAAGCAGAAACAGATTCTTTAAAGTTAATTTCAGTTCAGTTTTATTTTTTACAGATCTCAGATCGAGTCCCTGAACGCCTCAGTGTGACCGAGGAGTTCACATCTCGTGAGACTTACTCCGCCCCTGCGCTCGTGCTGTTTGGTGGGTGTTGTTGACCTCATCTTCAGGCAGATCTCGCGATGTTTGGCCGACTGACGGCGTTTGGAAATGGAGTCGGAGGGGGCGGGGTGCAGCAGAGATGTTTGGAGGCTCTTTTTTTTTTTAAATATAAAATTATTTATTTAAATAAAAATGGCCGCCGTGGAGAGCGGAGAGGAGAGACTGTAAGTGTTTTTTTTGTTTTTTTTACATTTCATCCTCCCGTTAAAGCTCCGCCGCTTCCGACCACCGCACACCGACTTCTGTTGTGTGTTTTTATTGAAGTAAAAAGTGCGTTGATTTGTGCCCCGGCCTGTCTCCGTGGAGCGGGGTTTAGCGGGAATACGTCACCAACTTACTTAGCTAAGTCTGGTACTTTAGCTGCTGCTGTTGCAAGCGCTGTTAGCTTTATATTTCCTCCGTAGCTAAGGCGGACTTCCACACACAACTAACCCGGGATGGAGGTCAGGTCGGCGGCGGAGAGGAGGAGAGGTGTCCGTCAGACGAGCAGCGAGCTAACAGGCTAACGTTAGCATCACAGAATGTTTTCATCCGGCTGTTTAGACTGCTGTTACCCTGTTCACTAACCCGGGTTACCCTGTTTACTAACCCGGGTTACCCTGTTCACTAACCGGGTTAGTGAACAGGGTAACCCGGGTTAGTGAACACACGTCATATAACTCATATCCGCTGCCTCAGTGCCGCTGAGCCAGGCTGTGTGTGTGTGTGTGTGTGTGTGTGTGTGTTGGAGTTTAACCTGCATCATCACATCAACACGGGTTCTCAACCTGAGGGAAGAGACCCGGTGAGGGTCCAGGGTTATGAGGGTCAGGACCAGAGAAAGAAGAAGTACTGAAGTATTATCAGCTAAATGTACTTAAAGCAACACAAGTACTCGTTATTGTTATTCATTTATTATCACTAGTTAATATATATATATATATTTAAATGTTTGTCGAAGTCTAATTACATATACTTTGTGTACTATTGTAGTAGATTAGTATATAAATACTAACAAATTAAACTTTGCATTTTCAATCATTGTAGTAGAGTAGAAGTGTAAATACTAAAGTAAAGTACAAGTATGTCAACGGTGTACTTAAGGACAGTACTAACAGAGTAAATATATGAATACATGAATATATAAACACATGAATAGTCTCGTCGGTCGATCGTTTCACATCTTTTGAAGCAGAAATCGATAATTTTTTCATTTCTTGAACTTTTGAATTTGAAGATGTAAAGTTTCACTCTGAGAAGTAGTGATGCTGGTTTATTATACTTTATATATATATATATATATATATTCTTTAATTTAAAGATGGATCTGTGTGTGTGTGTGTGTTTTTTAATCAATTTCATTAGTTTTTCTTTAGTTTTCTTGATTCGTCTGTAAAATGTCACAAAACAGTGAAAAACGTTTTTTGTCCTCAAGCAAACATAAAATAAAACTTCATTGATCGATCAGTCAGCAGCTCTGGTTGGATGTGAAACGTTTCTGTCTTCAGATTAGAGAGCGTCGTCCTGCTGGTTCTCCTCTGAAGGCCTGAAGGCCTTTACAAACCGTCATTGTTTCTGTTGACAAAGACCAGATCCTGGATCCTCCAGGACCTGGAAAGACCTGATCCTGGATCCTCCAGGACCTGGAGGGTCCAGATCCTCCGTCCTCGGAGTCAGATCTAATAAATCCGTAACAATCTCTGACATATTTTGATGTTTTAAAAAAAGTAACACAAACGTAAACAAAGCGGTTTTCGAGCGACGTGACGTCTCTCAGCTTCCAGAGCTGAAGAAGAACAGATGTTGAACATCAGTAACATCTGCAGGCGTCTGATACCAGACAGGTCAGAGCAACATGCAGAACGTTGTGTTCTAGTAAACAATATAATCATAAACACATTATAAGTAGATATGAATTGTGTCCCGTTGCTTCAAAAGAATAACTTTAATTTAGGTTCATGTTGTACAAACTGAGCATGCAGGCGTGTTATTTATCACCAGCGGCCATCTTTGTTTGAGTCGGGATCAGGACACTAAAACGAGAAGTAATCGACTGTTGATGAGTTTCCTGGTTTATACACGTAAACAACCGTGTGATGTCATCAGTGATGTAACGTGTGTGACGTTAACGGCATGATGTCATCTCCTTTTTCCCACAGGGAGGAGGGGGAGGATGGAGCTGCCGGCCCCCGGCCCCCCTCCAGAGAGACAGACGGGTCCCACAGTAAGACCAAGAAGGCCCGCAGAGAGCGTCGCCATGCCGACCGGGGGGCGGAGACCACAGCTGTGCTGCAGACGGGGGCGGAGCCACAGACCCAGGTAAGTGTGCAGGAGTGTTGCAACAACAGGAGGTCAAGAGGTCAGCTATCACTAAACAATGTGATCCAGTTTGATAAACTGGTTCCGTGTCGTTTCTGTCCTGCAGGCCTCAGAGCCGGTGGCGGGCCCCTCAGATCCGGGGTCGGAGGCCGTCAGTGAGTCTGCAGGTTCTCCGAGGCAGCGGCGCTCCGTTATACGGGACCGCGGGCCGCTGTACGATGACCCGTCACTGCCTGAAGGCTGGACCCGCAAACTCAAACAGAGGAAGTCCGGACGCTCGGCGGGCAAGTTTGACGTCTACCTGATCAAGTAAAACCAAAACCCACCTTTGTCTTTGTGCCGGTTCTTCATGATCCGATGATGTCAACTGTTGTTACAGACGACGTGTTGTCGGTTCCGTTCTTTCAGCTCAGAGGGAAAAGCGTTTCGTTCCAAGGTCGAACTTATCGCTTACTTCCAGAAGGTCGGCGATACGACCACCGACCCCAACGATTTTGATTTCACCGTCACCGGACGTGGAAGCCCCTCCCGCCGCGAGAAGCGTCCCCCCAAGAAAGCCAAGGTGGTGAAACCATCGGGACGAGGCCGGGGGAGGCCCAAAGGTACTAACTTACTTAAAACATTATGTAACAGAAGGTATTTAATTGAAGTTATCGGTTAGCAGAGTTCATACAGTGTCTCTCGTTTCCTAGGCAGTGGGAAGGTGCGGCAGGCTACGGAGGGCGTGGCCATGAAACGTGTGGTGGAGAAAACTCCGGGAAAACTGCTGGTCAAGATGCCCTTCAGTAAGGCAGAATCTTCCACTGCCTCAAAGGTACGATCGGTCGGTCATCCGGGATCAATACATTCATCAGAGATTTAGTTTCAGGATCACAACAATACTCTGAAAGTACTTTACCCGAGCAACTTCCTCCAATTTACTGAGAACTACAGCTTTCAAATAGCAAAACAAATTTCAATGTGAAAGAGTTCCGACCTCTCAGAAAAAATTAGCTTTGACAAAGACAGAGCGGGTGTTTGACCTGAGGATGAGAACCCGGCTTATAGGCCCGAGGTTACACCCCCACGTGGGGTCCCACTGCTCTTTGTTGACGCCCAGAAGAATCCCGAACACAGCAAAATAAGAAGAGCAGAGAAAATCCAGGCAGGAAAGTGTTGCAGAATATATCTTTTAAATGTCAATAAGTTCTAATACCATTTAAAAGATCATCTTAAAGCTTAAGACGTACAATAAGTGTATTCAACATCGGTATTCAAGAGAACAACTAGTCACCAGAAGTCATAAGTGCATCTCCTTTAAACAAGCATCTAAGAGCATAAACCAGAGCAAACGTATAGAAACAAACTACTACGAATACAATAAGTTGTGGTGGAGGGGCAATCCTTCAAGGTTTGCTTCTCATTCAAAGACCTTTACCTCCCACATAGAGCTGGGCGACAGGAACAGGAAGAGGCTGTCTGAACTGAACCTGAGCAGAGTTTTATCTATAACGAACACTGAATGAACTGTTTGAGTGTACCTGGTACCAGAAACCCTTATTGATGATCAACTTCAGAGAAAGAAGCAGAGTTACCAACTGATAAGCACCTGGTAGTCAATTAATAAAAAATCCTAACTTGTAGTGAGAGTGAACTGGCTGAGGAGTCTTCAACTTCCACCTTTAGAAGGAGTTTCATTGTCTCCCATTGGAGGGTGTGGATGTGGAATCTGTGTGGACCTTCAGGTGCTCAGAGTTGTGGCCTGAAAGTCGTTGGTGCCAGTTGAGGTTCCAACCAAAGAACCAGCCGGTGCAGACCGAACAAAGAAAAAGGTCTTGAGGGGTTAATTAGAGAACTGGGCCTGAGAAAGGTTCCAGCAAAGGACTCAGGAAAGAGAGACTTGACTTTAGACAAACTGCTCGTCATGACTGGGGAAACCTTCAGTTGATGGAAGGAACATCTTTATAAACTCCTGATTTTACCAGCAGTTTATTCTTGAAGGATACCGGAGGGGTTCCGGGAGTTTGTGTTTTGTAGAGAACACCTTGGACCTTGTTGCAGTACATAATCCAATATGTTATTATTCTTCGTTTTTTCAAATGCAGTAACAATGTTGATGCTAATGCTACTTGTTGATGTAACTCCCTACAGGTGGTGTCTCCGGCCTCGGTGCCCAAGTCCCGTCCCGGCAGGAAGAGGAAATCGGAACAGGAACTTCCGGCTCCACCACAGACCACCCCCAAGAAACGGGGCAGGAAACCAGCTTCTGCCACAGCGGCATCATCAGTTGCCGCACCATCCGCCCCCACGGCATCAACCTCAACAGCCGGGAACTATGCTGCAGCGGCAATTTTGGCTGCAGAGGCCAAACGGAGAGCAGCCAAGGAGTCTTCCACCAAACTCGTCGTCCAGGAAACAGCCCTGCCAATCAAGAAGCGTAAAACGAGAGAGACAGTAGAGGAGGTGGAAAGTGTTCAGACTCCAACCGTTACGACAACAGAGACTGAAAGAAGGGTCGCTCTAGAGGGGGAGCCAGGTAAAGGGGAGGGAGCTCCAACCCCAGAACCTCAGCCCGCCCCCTCTGAGCAGAGCCAATCACAATCACAGAAGCAGCCCACTGCTTCAGAGGAAAGCCAACCACACGGACACAAGATGCATAAAGGGAGGAAGCACAAGGAGAAAACGGGAATAGCAGCAGGAGAAGGAAGAAGCAGAGGAGAGGAAGTAGATGAAGACGTCGGTGATAAGGGAGGAGGAGGAAGAAGTAGCAGCAGCAGCAGTAGCATCAGCCCATCAAAAAGCCACAAAAGGAAGGACCGGCCGCCTCACAAACACCACCATCATCACCACCACCACCACCATCATCATCGCCACCAACATGCCTCTGCCTCTACGTTGGATCAGCCTCCTCCTCCCCCTCCAGCCTCCGGACCCTCAGCACCCTCCAGCCAGTCCGGGTCTGAAGCCAAGCCCCAGACTGTGCCTCAGCTCACCACCCAACAATTGCAGCACACCCAGCAAGCTCCTCCAAGACCACAATCAAAATCTGCCCCTCAGACCTCGCCTGAACCTCGGCATCCTCCTCCGCAACCTCGGCACCAACCACAACCCCGTTCCCAGCAGCATCCCCAGACTCAGTCTCCCAGTCAGCCCCAAGCCCAGCCTCAGTACCCAGCACCCCAGCCCTCTCCTACCAGGCATGTCTTGCCCCAACCAAGGTCCCAACCACCACCCCAAACCCACAGTCAGACCCAGGCCTCCCCTCAGAAAGCCCGTTCACAGCTTGCTCCACCTCAGTCGCACCCTTCTCAGTCCCCATCCATCCTGCACATTCATCCGCCCCAAACAAGGCATCTACATCCACAAACCCAGTCTCCAACAGTACTTCAACCTCAATCCCAGCCCACAACCCCAGCACGAACTGCGCCACAACCCCAGTCCAGGACTCCAGCCCAAACGCCAGCTCAATCCCAGTCCAGGACCCCAGCCCAAACTCCAGCTCAATCCCAGTCCAGGACCCTGGCCCAAACTCCACCTCACCTGCAACCCAGGCATCAAGCGCAGCCCCAACCCCTGACAAGGCACCCATTGCAACACCAACTTCAGACTCAATACAGATCACAACCCAGACAGTCTCTCTCCCAGCCTAGGCCACCCCAGTCCCAAGCACAACCACACGTTCAGCGAATTCAAACACAGCCACGCCCCCAGCCCCACCCTCAGCTCAACAGGCCCCATGTGCAGCACCTCTCATCCCCCCGACCATCTCCCAGCCTAACCAGGACCAACCTGGGCCCGGCTCCACAGAACCAGAGCGAACAGCCCCAAGATCTGAGCACCACGCGGGCCGGCCGAGGAAGCCTGCTGCAGAGCCGAGAGGTCGGTGTAGAAGGCCTCGGAGCGGAGGGGAGACGGGAGCCGGCCGTGGCCTTGGAAAGCAGAGAGGTTTCAGGAGGAGAAAGTGGGTCAAACAGCACCTTGAGGCCTCCCAGCTCCACGCCCTCTGGACCTCCAGGAGTAGCTGGTGTCGGTCTGCTTCCCGTGACAGACGGTAGGGCGAGGCTCCGGGGGCAGGAGCCAGAGGCAGCGGAGCTCAGAGACATCGTCCCCCAGTCCGCCGTCCCCTGTCCCAGCCGAGAGGAGACTGTAGAGTCTCGGACTGCCGTCAGCGAAAGAGTCAGCTGATCGGTTGGGCCGACTGACCGGTCGCCTGACGGACTGAGTCCATCACCGGGTAGAAGAGGAGCGTGACTTCATGGAGGTGAAATGATTTTACACTGTTTTCAGATAAGAAGGATAACGTCTCTCACAGCTGTAGGACTGTCGCAGCTTCTACTTCGTCTGATGGTGTCTGGAGACTGAAGTTCTGGATCTGGAGGGGAGGACGGATCGTGTCTTTTTATAGGAAAAACAAAGAGGAAAAAAGTGTGTGTGTATATATAATCAAAAGGCAGCTGTTGTGTCCCGCTAGTCTCCGAGGGGAGGGGGGAGTTAGTTTGGAACTAAAAACGCTTAACGACACATTACTCTGAACGAAACGTTGCTTCCGAAATATAAACCCCTTTTTTTGTTTTTGTTTTCCGTATTTTGATAGTTTATTGTTTTGTCTCTGTTTTACAGCTTTAAACTCTGATATTATTGACTGATGGTCCTTCACTCATCACATGCTGCTGACTGACTGTCCCTCATTTAAAGTCCTGTCTCACTCACAGGTTCACACCGGATACAACATTAATACAGAGGAGCTGAGCGGTCTGACAGACAGACAGACAGACACGGCCGGACGGACAGATAGACCAATAGACAGATTATCTCTATATCTAACTTCCTGTCTCACTGTTTCTGTACCCTGTGAACCCGTCTGAGAGACTCGTCCTCCTGGCTGAACCTAGTCCTGGATCAGAAGCCTCAGAGGTGATGTGGGGCGGTGGTTTGCACCTTAAACTGGTTCCTTACAGACCTTCCCATGAACAAAAGATGGAGATCTGTAAGGGTTCCATCTTCTTCCAGACTGACCCCCCTACAGGTAGCGGATGTCCGAGGACTCGCATCCATCACCTCGCTCTGAAGTCTTTGGAAACCTTTTTGAATATCGTTTGAAATATCTGAACAACTTGGAGGAACCTTTTAGTTTCTTCAAATGTTTCAGACGCAGCGAGTTGTTCTTCCAGTTAGAGATTCTTCTTCCATTCTGGTCTTCATTGAATCTGTCTTTGTTTCCAAAGGAAGCACCTTTACGATCGAACCAAACCCACTTAACTCCAGTAGCTTTATTTCAGTCCGCAGTGGTCGAGATGGACTTCATTTCTTATCGTCTTCGTGTTGAATGTCTGGAACAGTTTGCACTCCTCCAGTTTGTACAATCAAACCCGCCTGCATGTCGCTCGGAGACCTTGCAGGCCTTCGAGGTCCACCTCACCGGGGCCACCGTTGAGGGGGTGGGGGTGGGACGTTAAAGAACCCTGAACGAGGTCCGGTTCAGCTTCACGTGGAACCATCCTGAAGGATGAACCAATAAAAACAAAGCAAGACGAGATGTTGTTAAAGCTCAATATGAGAAATGAACTCATGATCAGGGTCACCGGACCAGAAACCAGGATCAACTAAAAGGTCTCAGATGTTTAGAGTCCCACTGAAGTTAGTCTTCATCCTCTGTGAAACAGTTACAAGAGGTATTTAAATCAAATCCTTATCTCTGATTGGACCACTAAAAAGTGGGCGGGCTTAGAGTTTAGCAGCCTAGAGAGTCTTAAGTCCCGCCCCTTCCCACGGTCACTTATTTCAGAAAAAATGATGTACAGCAGTCAACGTTTGAATTGAGCTCTTAATTACACAGAAGATGTTCGTACATTTAAAAGTCTGTCGTAGTGTCGTTTAGTTTTGTGGGAAACGGTCATCGAGGGTTAGGGCTAGCTAGCAAGACGAGCTAGCTAGCTAGGGTTAGAGCTAGCTTAGCTCTGTTCCAAACGTAACGTTCTCTTCCTGATGTGTTTCATCAGGAAGAGAACGAAGGAGTGAGACTTGTTGGTGAAAAAACATCCTGGTAACAAGTACAAGTATTTCCACAGTTTTATGACTTTCCTGACTTACAAAATGTTTTTTAAATGTACAAACATACATGTTAATTAATTCACGGCACAATTCAAACGAGATCAAATCTTAATTCGTCTCCCAATGTTGACGACTGGACACATTTATTCTGAAGTCCAGTGATGGTCAACAGGAAGGGGCGGGGCTTCAGCTCTCTATACAGAGACACAGAGGACTGTTGTCAGAGGTACATATTGTACTTTTACTCGTACAACGTTAATGCCTCCTCGTTGTGTAGCTCACTGCACATGCTCAGTAGAGGTTCTGTCCCCAGTGACCCCTCGATACAAACAGGTTTAGTGTTTCTACGAACATAAAAACCCTTTTCCTTCAGCAGCGACGTCTACAGCTTCAGCACACTGTCAACGTGAAGCTCTGGGATTGGCTGTCTGTCGGTGAAATGCAACCTGGGAGTTATAGTTTATTAATGAGATATTTTTTTAACCAAGTCCAGGATCCAGAGTGTCTGACGTGGATCACAGAGTCCACATGTGGAGGCTCCAGCACTTTAACAAAGCCCAGAAATCATCCAATCGGTGAATGTCGATAAATGTGCCTCTTCCCCTCACCTGGCCGACAGGTGAGGTCGTTTTGGATCCTCCTCCCTCTCTGCATACTCTGGCCCCGGTCCACCCGTCAGCATGCTGTCTGTCATGCAGCTGCATAAATCCAACGCCCCCTCTGTGAACCCTCCACCGGACGGCAGCCTCCAGTAACCAGCCGCCATATTTGCATGTTCCAGAGTTTTAGTGCCTCTAATATTGTGCGTCTTGCCAGAAGCCGCCATGTCAGCCGAGCCATGTTGTGTTTCTAGACTTAGTCGTGGTGTGTGGTGACTTAATAGTTGCTCATGTTGAGGATGAATATTCTGCTTTTACTCTGGTTGGATTCAGTGAAACTTCAAAAAACACTGTCGCTGTAGACAAAACTAGTTTTTACCTGTTTTCTTATTTTTCTTTCTAACTAAAAGCGTTTGTTGTCCCCTGAACCGTCTTCGTCTGGTGATTTACTGTTACTAGTACTACTTCAAGGTACTTCTACTTTACCTCCACTACATCTGAGGTACATATTGTACTTTTTACTGTACTACATCTAAGCGGTACATGTACTACATCTCAAAGGTACATATTGTACTTTATACTGTACTACATCTCAGAGGTATATATTGTACTTTATACTGTACTACATCTCAGAGGTACATATTGTACTTTATACTGTACTACATCTCAGGGGTACATATAGTACTTTATACTGTACTACATCTCAGAGGTACATGTCGTACTTTATACTGTACTACATCTCAGGGGTACATATAGTACTTTATACTGTACTACATCTCAGAGGTACATATAGTACTTTATACTGTACTACATCTCTGAGGTACATATTGTACTTTATACTGTACTACATCTCAGAGGTACATATTGTACTTTTTACTGTACTACATCTCAGAGGTATATATTGTACTTTATACTGTACTACATCTCAGAGGTACATATTGTACTTTCTGCTGTACTACATCTCAGAGGTACATGTTGTACTTTATACTGTACTACATCTCAGAGGTACATATTGTACTTTCTGCTGTACTACATCTCAGAGGTACATGTTGTACTTTATACTGTACTACATCTCAGAGGTACATATAGTACTTTATACTGTACTACATCTCAGAGGTATATATTGTACTTTATACTGTACTACATCTCAGAGGTACATATTGTACTTTTTACTGTACTACATCTCAGAGGTATATATTGTACTTTATACTGTACTACATCTCAGAGGTACATATTGTACTTTTTACTGTACTACATCTCAGAGGTATATATTGTACTTTATACTGTACTACATCTCAGGGGTACATATAGTACTTTATACTGTACTACATCTCAGAGGTACATGTACTTTATACTGTACTACATCTCAGAGGTATATATTGTACTTTATACTGTACTACATCTCAGAAGTACATATTGTGCTTTTTACTGTACTACATCTCAGAGGTACATATTGTACTTTTTACTGTACTACATCTAAGAGGTACATGTACTACATCTCAGAGGTACATATTGTACTTTATACTGTACTACATCTCAGAGGTATATATTGTACTTTATACTGTTCTACATCTCAGAGGTATATATTGTACTTTATACTGTACTACATCTCAGAGGTATATATTGTACTTTTTACTGTATTACATCTCAGAGGTACATATAGTACTTTATACTGTACTACATCTCAGAGGTACATGTTGTACTTTATACTGTACTACATCTCAGAGGTACATATTGTGCTTTTTACTGTACTACATCTCAGAGGTACATATTGTACTTTCTGCTGTACTACATCTCAGAGGTACATGTACTTTATACTGAACTACATCTCAGAGGTACATATTGTACTTTCTGCTGTACTACATCTCAGAGGTACATGTTGTACTTTATACTGTACTACATCTCAGAGGTACATATTGTACTTTATACTGAACTACATCTCAGAGGTATATATTGTACTTTTTACTGTACTACATCTCAGAGGTACATATTGTACTTTTTACTGTACTACATCTCAGAGGTACATATTGTACTTTTTACTGTACTACATCTCAGAGGTACATGTTGTACTTTATACTGTACTACATCTCAGAGGTACATATAGTACTTTATACTGTACTACATCTCAGAGGTACATATAGTACTTTATACTGTACTACATCTCAGAGGTATATATTGTACTTTATACTGTACTACATCTCAGAGGTACATATTGTACTTTTTACTGTACTACATCTCAGAGGTACATATTGTACTTTATACTGTACTACATCTCAGAGGTATATATTGTACTTTATACTGTACTACATCTCAGAGGTATATGTTGTACTTTTTACTGTATTACATCTCAGAGGTACATATAGTACTTTATACTGTACTACATCTCAGAGGTACATGTTGTACTTTATACTGTACTACATCTCAGAGGTACATATTGTGCTTTTTACTGAACTACATCTCAGAGGTACATATTGTACTTTCTGCTGTACTACATCTCAGAGGTACATGTACTTTATACTGTACTACATCTCAGAGGTACATATTGTACTTTCTGCTATACTACATCTCAGAGGTACATGTTGTACTTTATACTGTACTACATCTCAGAGGTACATATTGTACTTTATACTGAACTACATCTCAGAGGTATATATTGTACTTTTTACTGTACTACATCTCAGAGGTACATATTGTACTTTATACTGTACTACATCTCAGAGGTACATATTGTACTTTATACTGTACTACATCTCAGAGGTACATATAGTACTTTATACTGTACTACATCTCAGAGGTATATATTGTACTTTATACTGTACTACATCTCAGAGGTATATATTGTACTTTTTACTGTATTACATCTCAGAGGTACATATAGTACTTTATACTGTACTACATCTCAGAGGTACATGTACTTTATACTGTACTACATCTCAGAGGTACATATTGTGCTTTTTACTGAACTACATCTCAGAGGTACATATTGTAGTTTCTGCTGTACTACATCTCAGAGGTACATGTACTTTATACTGTACTTTATCTCAGAGGTACATATTGTACTTTCTGCTGTACTACATCTCAGAGGTACATGTACTTTATACTGTACTACATCTCAGAGGTACATATTGTACTTTATACTGAACTACATCTCAGAGGTACATATTGTGCTTTTTACTGTACTACATCTCAGAGGTACATATTGTACTTTCTGCTGTACTACATCTCAGAGGTACATGTACTTTATACTGTACTACATCTCAGAGGTACATATTGTACTTTCTGCTGTACTACATCTCAGAGGTACATGTTGTACTTTATACTGTACTACATCTCAGAGGTACATATTGTACTTTATACTGAACTACATCTCAGAGGTATATATTGTACTTTTTACTGTACTACATCTCAGAGGTACATATTGTACTTTTTACTGGACTACATCTCAGAGGTACATATTGTACTTTTTACTGTACTACATCTCAGAGGTACATATTGTACTTTTTACTGTACTACATCTCAGAGGTATATATTGTACTTTATACTGTATTACATCTCAGAGGTACATATAGTACTTTATACTGTACTACATCTCAGAGGTACATGTACTTTATACTGTACTACATCTCAGAGGTACATATTGTGCTTTTTACTGAACTACATCTCAGAGGTACATATTGTAGTTTCTGCTGTACTACATCTCAGAGGTACATGTACTTTATACTGTACTTTATCTCAGAGGTACATATTGTACTTTCTGCTGTACTACATCTCAGAGGTACATGTACTTTATACTGTACTACATCTCAGAGGTACATATTGTACTTTATACTGAACTACATCTCAGAGGTACATATTGTGCTTTTTACTGTACTACATCTCAGAGGTACATATTGTACTTTCTGCTGTACTACATCTCAGAGGTACATGTACTTTATACTGTACTACATCTCAGAGGTACATATTGTACTTTCTGCTGTACTACATCTCAGAGGTACATGTTGTACTTTATACTGTACTACATCTCAGAGGTACATATAGTACTTTATACTGTACTACATCTCAGAGGTATATATTGTACTTTATACTGTACTACATCTCAGAGGTACATATTGTACTTTTTACTGTACTACATCTCAGAGGTATATATTGTACTTTATACTGTACTACATCTCAGAGGAACATATAGTACTTTATACTGTACTACATCTCAGAGGTACATGTTGTACTTTCTGCTGTACTACATCTCAGAGGTACATGTTGTACTTTATACTGTACTACATCTCAGAGGTACATATTGTACTTTATACTGAACTACATCTCAGAGGTATATATTGTACTTTTTACTGTACTACATCTCAGAGGTACATATTGTACTTTTTACTGTACTACATCTCAGAGGTACATATTGTACTTTATACTGTACTACATCTCAGAGGTACATATAGTACTTTATACTGTACTACATCTCAGAGGTACATATTGTACTTTTTACTGTATTACATCTCAGAGGTACATATAGTACTTTATACTATACTACATCTCAGAGGTACATGTTGTACTTTATACTGTACTACATCTCAGAGGTACATATTGTGCTTTTTACTGAACTACATCTCAGAGGTACATATTGTAGTTTATACTGTACTACATCTCAGAGGTACATATAGTACTTTATACTGTACTACATCTCAGAGGTATATATTGTACTTTATACTGTACTACATCTCAGAGGTATATATTGTACTTTTTACTGTATTACATCTCAGAGTTACATATAGTACTTTATACTGTACTACATCTCAGAGGTACATGTACTTTATACTGTACTACATCTCAGAGGTACATATTGTGCTTTTTACTGAACTACATCTCAGAGGTACATATTGTAGTTTCTGCTGTACTACATCTCAGAGGTACATGTACTTTATACTGTACTTTATCTCAGAGGTACATATTGTACTTTCTGCTGTACTACATCTCAGAGGTACATGTACTTTATACTGTACTACATCTCAGAGGTACATATTGTACTTTATACTGAACTACATCTCAGAGGTACATATTGTGCTTTTTACTGTACTACATCTCAGAGGTACATATTGTACTTTCTGCTGTACTACATCTCAGAGGTACATGTACTTTATACTGTACTACATCTCAGAGGTACATATTGTACTTTCTGCTGTACTACATCTCAGAGGTACATGTTGTACTTTATACTGTACTACATCTCAGAGGTACATATTGTACTTTATACTGAACTACATCTCAGAGGTATATATTGTACTTTTTACTGTACTACATCTCAGAGGTACATATTGTACTTTTTACTGGACTACATCTCAGAGGTACATATTGTACTTTTTACTGTACTACATCTCAGAGGTACATATTGTACTTTTTACTGTACTACATCTCAGAGGTATATATTGTACTTTATACTGTATTACATCTCAGAGGTACATATAGTACTTTATACTGTACTACATCTCAGAGGTACATGTACTTTATACTGTACTACATCTCAGAGGTACATATTGTGCTTTTTACTGAACTACATCTCAGAGGTACATATTGTAGTTTCTGCTGTACTACATCTCAGAGGTACATGTACTTTATACTGTACTTTATCTCAGAGGTACATATTGTACTTTCTGCTGTACTACATCTCAGAGGTACATGTACTTTATACTGTACTACATCTCAGAGGTACATATTGTACTTTATACTGAACTACATCTCAGAGGTACATATTGTGCTTTTTACTGTACTACATCTCAGAGGTACATATTGTACTTTCTGCTGTACTACATCTCAGAGGTACATGTACTTTATACTGTACTACATCTCAGAGGTACATATTGTACTTTCTGCTGTACTACATCTCAGAGGTACATGTTGTACTTTATACTGTACTACATCTCAGAGGTACATATAGTACTTTATACTGTACTACATCTCAGAGGTATATATTGTACTTTATACTGTACTACATCTCAGAGGTACATATTGTACTTTTTACTGTACTACATCTCAGAGGTATATATTGTACTTTATACTGTACTACATCTCAGAGGAACATATAGTACTTTATACTGTACTACATCTCAGAGGTACATGTTGTACTTTCTGCTGTACTACATCTCAGAGGTACATGTTGTACTTTATACTGTACTACATCTCAGAGGTACATATTGTACTTTATACTGAACTACATCTCAGAGGTATATATTGTACTTTTTACTGTACTACATCTCAGAGGTACATATTGTACTTTTTACTGTACTACATCTCAGAGGTACATATTGTACTTTATACTGTACTACATCTCAGAGGTACATATAGTACTTTATACTGTACTACATCTCAGAGGTACATATTGTACTTTTTACTGTATTACATCTCAGAGGTACATATAGTACTTTATACTATACTACATCTCAGAGGTACATGTTGTACTTTATACTGTACTACATCTCAGAGGTACATATTGTGCTTTTTACTGAACTACATCTCAGAGGTACATATTGTAGTTTCTGCTGTACTACATCTCAGAGGTACATGTACTTTATACTGTACTTTATCTCAGAGGTACATATTGTACTTTCTGCTGTACTACATCTCAGAGGTACATGTTGTACTTTATACTGTACTACATCTCAGAGGTACATATTGTACTTTATACTGAACTACATCTCAGAGGTACATATTGTACTTTCTGCTGTACTACATCTCAGAGGTACATGTTGTACTTTATACTGTACTACATCTCAGAGGTACATATTGTACTTTATACTGTACTACATCTCAGAGGTACATATTGTACTTTTTACTGTACTACATCTCAGAGGTACATATTGTACTTTTTACTGTACTACATCTCAGAGGTACATGTTGTACTTTATACTGTACTACATCTCAGAGGTACATATAGTACTTTATACTGTACTACATCTCAGAGGTATATATTGTACTTTATACTGTACTACATCTCAGAGGTATGTATTGTACTTTTTACTGTATTACATCTCAGAGGTACATATAGTACTTTATACTGTACTACATCTCAGAGGTACATGTTGTACTTTATACTGTACTACATCTCAGAGGTACATATAGTACTTTATACTGTACTACATCTCAGAGGTATATATTGTGCTTTTTACTGTACTACATCTCAGAGGTACATATTGTACTTTTTACTGTACTACATCTCAGAGGTACATATTGTACTTTTTACTGTACTACATCTCAGAGGTACATATTGTACTTTCTGCTGTACAACATCTCAGAGGTACATGTTGTACTTTATACTGTACTACATCTCAGAGGTACATATTGTACTTTTTACTGTACTACATCTCAGAGGTACATATTGTACTTTCTGCTGTACTACATCTCAGAGGTACATGTTGTACTTTATACTGTACTACATCTCAGAGGTACATATTGTACTTTCTGCTGTACTACATCTCAGAGGTACATGTTGTACTTTATACTGTACTACATCTCAGAGATACATATTGTACTTTATACTGAACTACATCTCAGAGGTATATATTGTACTTTATGCTGTACTACATCTCAGAGGAACATATAGTACTTTATACTGTACTACATCTCAGAGGTACATATTGTGCTTTTTACTGTACTACATCTCAGAGGTACATATAGTACTTTCTGCTGTACTACATCTCAGAGGTACATGTTGTACTTTATACTGTACTACATCTCAGAGGTACATGTTGTACTTTATACTGTACTACATCTCAGAGGAACATGTTGTACTACATCTCAGAGGTACATATTATACTTTATACTGTACTACATCTCAGAGGTATATATTGTACTTTATACTGTACTACATCTCAGAGGTATATATTGTACTTTTTACTGTATTACATCTCAGAGGTACATATAGTACTTTATACTGTACTACATCTCAGAGGTACATATTGTGCTTTTTACTGTACTACATCTCAGAGGTACATATTGTGCTTTTTACTGTACTACATCTCAGAAGTACATATTGTACTTTCTGCTGTACTACATCTCAGAGGTACATATTGTACTTTCTGCTGTACTACATCTCAGAGGTACATGTTGTACTTTATACTGTACTACATCTCAGAGGTACATATTGTACTTTCTGCTGTACTACATCTCAGAGGTACATGTACTTTATACTGAACTACATCTCAGAGGTATATATTGTACTTTATGCTGTACTACATCTCAGAGGTACATATAGTACTTTCTGCTGTACTACATCTCAGAGGTACATATTGTACTTTTTACTGTACTACATCTCAGAGGTACATGTTGTACTTTTTACTGTACTACATCTCAGAGGTACATATTGTGCTTTTTACTGTACTACATCTCAGAGGTACATGTACTTTATACTGTACTACATCTCAGAGGTACATATTGTACTTTATACTGTACTACACCTCAGAGGTACATATAGTACTTTATACTGTACTACATCTCAGAGGTACATGTTGTACTTTATACTGTACTACATCTCAGAGGTATATATTGTACTTTATACTGTACTACATCTCAGAGGTATATATTGTACTTTATACTGTACTACATCTCAGAGGTATGTATTGTACTTTTTACTGTATTACATCTCAGAGGTACATATAGTACTTTATACTGTACTACATCTCAGAGGTACATGTTGTACTTTATACTGTACTACATCTCAGAGGTACATATAGTACTTTATACTGTACTACATCTCAGAGGTATATATTGTGCTTTTTACTGTACTACATCTCAGAGGTACATATTGTACTTTTTACTGTACTACATCTCAGAGGTACATATTGTACTTTCTGCTGTACTACATCTCAGAGGTACATGTTGTACTTTATACTGTACTACATCTCAGAGGTACATATTGTACTTTTTACTGTACTACATCTCAGAGGTACATATTGTACTTTCTGCTGTACTACATCTCAGAGGTACATGTTGTACTTTATACTGTACTACATCTCAGAGGTACATATTGTACTTTCTGCTGTACTACATCTCAGAGGAACATGTTGTACTACATCTCAGAGGTACATATTATACTTTATACTGTACTACATCTCAGAGGTATATATTGTACTTTATACTGTACTACATCTCAGAGGTATATATTGTACTTTTTACTGTATTACATCTCAGAGGTACATATAGTACTTTATACTGTACTACATCTCAGAGGTACATATTGTGCTTTTTACTGTACTACATCTCAGAGGTACATATTGTGCTTTTTACTGTACTACATCTCAGAGGTACATATTGTACTTTCTGCTGTACTACATCTCAGAGGTACATATTGTACTTTCTGCTGTACTACATCTCAGAGGTACATGTTGTACTTTATACTGTACTACATCTCAGAGGTACATATTGTACTTTCTGCTGTACTACATCTCAGAGGTACATGTACTTTATACTGAACTACATCTCAGAGGTATATATTGTACTTTATGCTGTACTACATCTCAGAGGTACATATAGTACTTTCTGCTGTACTACATCTCAGAGGTACATATTGTACTTTTTACTGTACTACATCTCAGAGGTACATGTTGTACTTTTTACTGTACTACATCTCAGAGGTACATATTGTGCTTTTTACTGTACTACATCTCAGAGGTACATGTACTTTATACTGTACTACATCTCAGAGGTACATATTGTACTTTATACTGTACTACACCTCAGAGGTACATATAGTACTTTATACTGTACTACATCTCAGAGGTACATGTTGTACTTTATACTGTACTACATCTCAGAGGTATATATTGTACTTTATACTGTACTACATCTCAGAGGTATATATTGTACTTTATACTGTACTACATCTCAGAGGTATGTATTGTACTTTTTACTGTATTACATCTCAGAGGTACATATAGTACTTTATACTGTACTACATCTCAGAGGTACATGTTGTACTTTATACTGTACTACATCTCAGAGGTACATATAGTACTTTATACTGTACTACATCTCAGAGGTATATATTGTGCTTTTTACTGTACTACATCTCAGAGGTACATATTGTACTTTTTACTGTACTACATCTCAGAGGTACATATTGTACTTTCTGCTGTACTACATCTCAGAGGTACATGTTGTACTTTATACTGTACTACATCTCAGAGGTACATATTGTACTTTTTACTGTACTACATCTCAGAGGTACATATTGTACTTTCTGCTGTACTACATCTCAGAGGTACATGTTGTACTTTATACTGTACTACATCTCAGAGGTACATATTGTACTTTCTGCTGTACTACATCTCAGAGGTACATGTACTTTATACTGAACTACATCTCAGAGGTACATATTGTACTTTCTGCTGTACTACATCTCAGAGGTACATGTTGTACTTTATACTGTACTACATCTCAGAGGTACATATTGTACTTTATACTGAACTACATCTCAGAGGTATATATTGTACTTTTTACTGTACTACATCTCAGAGGTACATATTGTACTTTTTACTGTACTACATCTCAGAGGTACATATTGTACTTTTTACTGTACTACATCTCAGAGGTACATGTTGTACTTTATACTGTACTACATCTCAGAGGTACATATAGTACTTTATACTGTACTACATCTCAGAGGTACATATAGTACTTCATACTGTACTACATCTCAGAGGTATATATTGTACTTTATACTGTACTACATCTCAGAGGTACATATTGTACTTTTTACTGTACTACATCTCAGAGGTACATATTGTACTTTATACTGTACTACATCTCAGAGGTATATATTGTACTTTATACTGTACTACATCTCAGAGGTATATGTTGTACTTTTTACTGTATTACATCTCAGAGGTACATATAGTACTTTATACTGTACTACATCTCAGAGGTACATGTTGTACTTTATACTGTACTACATCTCAGAGGTACATATTGTGCTTTTTACTGAACTACATCTCAGAGGTACATATTGTACTTTCTGCTGTACTACATCTCAGAGGTACATGTACTTTATACTGTACTACATCTCAGAGGTACATATTGTACTTTCTGCTATACTACATCTCAGAGGTACATGTTGTACTTTCTGCTGTACTACATCTCAGAGGTACATGTTGTACTTTATACTGTACTACATCTCAGAGGTACATATTGTAGTTTCTGCTGTACTACATCTCAGAGGTACATGTACTTTATACTGAACTACATCTCAGAGGTATATATTGTACTTTATGCTGTACTACATCTCAGAGGTACATATAGTACTTTCTGCTGTACTACATCTCAGAGGTACATATTGTACTTTTTACTGTACTACATCTCAGAGGTACATGTTGTACTTTTTACTGTACTATATCTCAGAGGTACATATTGTGCTTTTTACTGTACTACATCTCAGAGGTACATGTACTTTATACTGTACTACATCTCAGAGGTACATATTGTACTTTATACTGTACTACACCTCAGAGGTACATATAGTACTTTATACTGTACTACATCTCAGAGGTACATGTTGTACTTTATACTGTACTACATCTCAGAGGTATATATTGTACTTTATACTGTACTACATCTCAGAGGTATGTATTGTACTTTTTACTGTATTACATCTCAGAGGTACATATAGTACTTTATACTGTACTACATCTCAGAGGTACATGTTGTACTTTATACTGTACTACATCTCAGAGGTACATATAGTACTTTATACTGTACTACATCTCAGAGGTACATGTTGTACTTTATACTGTACTACATCTCAGAGGTATATATTGTACTTTATACTGTACTACACCTCAGAGGTACATGTACTTTATACTGTACTACATCTCAGAGGTACATATTGTACTTTATACTGTACTACACCTCAGAGGTACATATAGTACTTTATACTGTACTACATCTCAGAGGTACATGTTGTACTTTATACTGTACTACATCTCAGAGGTATATATTGTACTTTATACTGTACTACATCTCAGAGGTATGTATTGTACTTTTTACTGTATTACATCTCAGAGGTACATATAGTACTTTATACTGTACTACATCTCAGAGGTACATGTTGTACTTTATACTGTACTACATCTCAGAGGTACATGTAGTACTTTATACTGTACTACATCTCAGAGGTATATATTGTGCTTTTTACTGTACTACATCTCAGAGGTACATATTGTACTTTTTACTGTACTACATCTCAGAGGTCCATATTGTACTTTCTGCTGTACTACATCTCAGAGGTACATGTTGTACTTTATACTGTACTACATCTCAGAGGTACATATTGTACTTTTTACTGTACTACATCTCAGAGGTACATATTGTACTTTCTGCTGTACTACATCTCAGAGGTACATGTTGTACTTTATACTGTACTACATCTCAGAGGTACATATTGTACTTTCTGCTGTACTACATCTCAGAGGTACATGTTGTACTTTATACTGTACTACATCTCAGAGATACATATTGTACTTTATACTGAACTACATCTCAGAGGTATATATTGTACTTTATGCTGTACTACATCTCAGAGGAACATATAGTACTTTATACTGTACTACATCTCAGAGGTACATATTGTGCTTTTTACTGTACTACATCTCAGAGGTACATATAGTACTTTCTGCTGTACTACATCTCAGAGGTACATGTTGTACTTTATACTGTACTACATCTCAGAGGAACATGTTGTACTACATCTCAGAGGTACATATTGTACTTTATACTGTACTACATCTCAGAGGTATATATTGTACTTTATACTGTACTACATCTCAGAGGTACATATTGTGCTTTTTACTGTACTACATCTCAGAGGTACATATAGTACTTTATACTGTACTACATCTCAGAGGTACATATTGTGCTTTTTACTGTACTACATCTCAGAGGTACATATTGTACTTTTTACTGAACTACATCTCAGAGGTACATATTGTACTTTCTGCTGTACTACATCTCAGAGGTACATGTTGTACTTTATACTGTACTACATCTCAGAGGTACATATTGTACTTTCTGCTGTACTACATCTCAGAGGTACATGTTGTACTTTATACTGTACTACATCTCAGAGATACATATTGTACTTTATACTGAACTACATCTCAGAGGTATATATTGTACTTTATGCTGTACTACATCTCAGAGGAACATATAGTACTTTATACTGTACTACATCTCAGAGGTACATATTGTGCTTTTTACTGTACTACATCTCAGAGGTACATATAGTACTTTCTGCTGTACTACATCTCAGAGGTACATGTACTTTATACTGTACTACATCTCAGAGGAACATGTTGTACTACATCTCAGAGGTACATATTGTACTTTATACTGTACTACATCTCAGAGGTATATATTGTACTTTATACTGTACTACATCTCAGAGGTACATATTGTGCTTTTTACTGTACTACATCTCAAAGGTACATATAGTACTTTATACTGTACTACATCTCAGAGGTACATGTACTTTATACTGTACTACATCTCAGAGGAACATGTTGTACTACATCTCAGAGGTACATATTGTACTTTATACTGTACTACATCTCAGAGGTATATATTGTACTTTATACTGTACTACATCTCAGAGGTACATATTGTGCTTTTTACTGTACTACATCTCAAAGGTACATATAGTACTTTATACTGTACTACATCTCAGCGGTACATATTGTGCTTTTTACTGTACTACATCTCAGAGGTACATATAGTACTTTCTGCTGTACTACATCTCAGAGGTACATGTACTTTATACTGTACTACATCTCAGAGGAACATGTTGTACTACATCTCAGAGGTACATATTGTACTTTATACTGTACTACATCTCAGAGGTATATATTGTACTTTATACTGTACTACATCTCAGAGGTACATATTGTGCTTTTTACTGTACTACATCTCAGAGGTACATATAGTACTTTATACTGTACTACATCTCAGAGGTACATATTGTGCTTTTTACTGTACTACATCTCAGAGGTACATATTGTACTTTTTACTGAACTACATCTCAGAGGTACATATTGTACTTTCTGCTGTACTACATCTCAGAGGTACATGTTGTACTTTATACTGTACTACATCTCAGAGGTACATATTGTACTTTCTGCTGTACTACATCTCAGAGGTACATGTTGTACTTTATACTGTACTACATCTCAGAGATACATATTGTACTTTATACTGAACTACATCTCAGAGGTATATATTGTACTTTATGCTGTACTACATCTCAGAGGAACATATAGTACTTTATACTGTACTACATCTCAGAGGTACATATTGTGCTTTTTACTGTACTACATCTCAGAGGTACATATAGTACTTTCTGCTGTACTACATCTCAGAGGTACATGTACTTTATACTGTACTACATCTCAGAGGAACATGTTGTACTACATCTCAGAGGTACATATTGTACTTTATACTGTACTACATCTCAGAGGTATATATTGTACTTTATACTGTACTACATCTCAGAGGTACATATTGTGCTTTTTACTGTACTACATCTCAAAGGTACATATTGTACTTTATACTGTACTACATCTCAGAGGTACATATTGTGCTTTTTACTGTACTACATCTCAAAGGTACATATAGTACTTTATACTGTACTACATCTCAGCGGTACATATTGTACTTTTTACTGTACTACATCTCAGAGGTATATATTGTACTTTATACTGTATTACATCTCAGAGGTACATATAGTACTTTATACTGTACTACATCTCAGAGGTACATGTACTTTATACTGTACTACATCTCAGAGGTACATATTGTGCTTTTTACTGAACTACATCTCAGAGGTACATATTGTAGTTTCTGCTGTACTACATCTCAGAGGTACATGTACTTTATACTGTACTTTATCTCAGAGGTACATATTGTACTTTCTGCTGTACTACATCTCAGAGGTACATGTACTTTATACTGTACTACATCTCAGAGGTACATATTGTACTTTATACTGAACTACATCTCAGAGGTACATATTGTGCTTTTTACTGTACTACATCTCAGAGGTACATATTGTACTTTCTGCTGTACTACATCTCAGAGGTACATGTACTTTATACTGTACTACATCTCAGAGGTACATATTGTACTTTCTGCTGTACTACATCTCAGAGGTACATGTTGTACTTTATACTGTACTACATCTCAGAGGTACATATAGTACTTTATACTGTACTACATCTCAGAGGTATATATTGTACTTTATACTGTACTACATCTCAGAGGTACATATTGTACTTTTTACTGTACTACATCTCAGAGGTATATATTGTACTTTATACTGTACTACATCTCAGAGGAACATATAGTACTTTATACTGTACTACATCTCAGAGGTACATGTTGTACTTTCTGCTGTACTACATCTCAGAGGTACATGTTGTACTTTATACTGTACTACATCTCAGAGGTACATATTGTACTTTATACTGAACTACATCTCAGAGGTATATATTGTACTTTTTACTGTACTACATCTCAGAGGTACATATTGTACTTTTTACTGTACTACATCTCAGAGGTACATATTGTACTTTATACTGTACTACATCTCAGAGGTACATATAGTACTTTATACTGTACTACATCTCAGAGGTACATATTGTACTTTTTACTGTATTACATCTCAGAGGTACATATAGTACTTTATACTATACTACATCTCAGAGGTACATGTTGTACTTTATACTGTACTACATCTCAGAGGTACATATTGTGCTTTTTACTGAACTACATCTCAGAGGTACATATTGTAGTTTCTGCTGTACTACATCTCAGAGGTACATGTACTTTATACTGTACTTTATCTCAGAGGTACATATTGTACTTTCTGCTGTACTACATCTCAGAGGTACATGTTGTACTTTATACTGTACTACATCTCAGAGGTACATATTGTACTTTATACTGAACTACATCTCAGAGGTACATATTGTACTTTCTGCTGTACTACATCTCAGAGGTACATGTTGTACTTTATACTGTACTACATCTCAGAGGTACATATTGTACTTTATACTGTACTACATCTCAGAGGTACATATTGTACTTTTTACTGTACTACATCTCAGAGGTACATATTGTACTTTTTACTGTACTACATCTCAGAGGTACATGTTGTACTTTATACTGTACTACATCTCAGAGGTACATATAGTACTTTATACTGTACTACATCTCAGAGGTATATATTGTACTTTATACTGTACTACATCTCAGAGGTATGTATTGTACTTTTTACTGTATTACATCTCAGAGGTACATATAGTACTTTATACTGTACTACATCTCAGAGGTACATGTTGTACTTTATACTGTACTACATCTCAGAGGTACATATAGTACTTTATACTGTACTACATCTCAGAGGTATATATTGTGCTTTTTACTGTACTACATCTCAGAGGTACATATTGTACTTTTTACTGTACTACATCTCAGAGGTACATATTGTACTTTTTACTGTACTACATCTCAGAGGTACATATTGTACTTTCTGCTGTACAACATCTCAGAGGTACATGTTGTACTTTATACTGTACTACATCTCAGAGGTACATATTGTACTTTTTACTGTACTACATCTCAGAGGTACATATTGTACTTTCTGCTGTACTACATCTCAGAGGTACATGTTGTACTTTATACTGTACTACATCTCAGAGGTACATATTGTACTTTCTGCTGTACTACATCTCAGAGGTACATGTTGTACTTTATACTGTACTACATCTCAGAGATACATATTGTACTTTATACTGAACTACATCTCAGAGGTATATATTGTACTTTATGCTGTACTACATCTCAGAGGAACATATAGTACTTTATACTGTACTACATCTCAGAGGTACATATTGTGCTTTTTACTGTACTACATCTCAGAGGTACATATAGTACTTTCTGCTGTACTACATCTCAGAGGTACATGTTGTACTTTATACTGTACTACATCTCAGAGGTACATGTTGTACTTTATACTGTACTACATCTCAGAGGAACATGTTGTACTACATCTCAGAGGTACATATTATACTTTATACTGTACTACATCTCAGAGGTATATATTGTACTTTATACTGTACTACATCTCAGAGGTATATATTGTACTTTTTACTGTATTACATCTCAGAGGTACATATAGTACTTTATACTGTACTACATCTCAGAGGTACATATTGTGCTTTTTACTGTACTACATCTCAGAGGTACATATTGTGCTTTTTACTGTACTACATCTCAGAGGTACATATTGTACTTTCTGCTGTACTACATCTCAGAGGTACATATTGTACTTTCTGCTGTACTACATCTCAGAGGTACATGTTGTACTTTATACTGTACTACATCTCAGAGGTACATATTGTACTTTCTGCTGTACTACATCTCAGAGGTACATGTACTTTATACTGAACTACATCTCAGAGGTATATATTGTACTTTATGCTGTACTACATCTCAGAGGTACATATAGTACTTTCTGCTGTACTACATCTCAGAGGTACATATTGTACTTTTTACTGTACTACATCTCAGAGGTACATGTTGTACTTTTTACTGTACTACATCTCAGAGGTACATATTGTGCTTTTTACTGTACTACATCTCAGAGGTACATGTACTTTATACTGTACTACATCTCAGAGGTACATATTGTACTTTATACTGTACTACACCTCAGAGGTACATATAGTACTTTATACTGTACTACATCTCAGAGGTACATGTTGTACTTTATACTGTACTACATCTCAGAGGTATATATTGTACTTTATACTGTACTACATCTCAGAGGTATATATTGTACTTTATACTGTACTACATCTCAGAGGTATGTATTGTACTTTTTACTGTATTACATCTCAGAGGTACATATAGTACTTTATACTGTACTACATCTCAGAGGTACATGTTGTACTTTATACTGTACTACATCTCAGAGGTACATATAGTACTTTATACTGTACTACATCTCAGAGGTATATATTGTGCTTTTTACTGTACTACATCTCAGAGGTACATATTGTACTTTTTACTGTACTACATCTCAGAGGTACATATTGTACTTTCTGCTGTACTACATCTCAGAGGTACATGTTGTACTTTATACTGTACTACATCTCAGAGGTACATATTGTACTTTTTACTGTACTACATCTCAGAGGTACATATTGTACTTTCTGCTGTACTACATCTCAGAGGTACATGTTGTACTTTATACTGTACTACATCTCAGAGGTACATATTGTACTTTCTGCTGTACTACATCTCAGAGGAACATGTTGTACTACATCTCAGAGGTACATATTATACTTTATACTGTACTACATCTCAGAGGTATATATTGTACTTTATACTGTACTACATCTCAGAGGTATATATTGTACTTTTTACTGTATTACATCTCAGAGGTACATATAGTACTTTATACTGTACTACATCTCAGAGGTACATATTGTGCTTTTTACTGTACTACATCTCAGAGGTACATATTGTGCTTTTTACTGTACTACATCTCAGAGGTACATATTGTACTTTCTGCTGTACTACATCTCAGAGGTACATATTGTACTTTCTGCTGTACTACATCTCAGAGGTACATGTTGTACTTTATACTGTACTACATCTCAGAGGTACATATTGTACTTTCTGCTGTACTACATCTCAGAGGTACATGTACTTTATACTGAACTACATCTCAGAGGTATATATTGTACTTTATGCTGTACTACATCTCAGAGGTACATATAGTACTTTCTGCTGTACTACATCTCAGAGGTACATATTGTACTTTTTACTGTACTACATCTCAGAGGTACATGTTGTACTTTTTACTGTACTACATCTCAGAGGTACATATTGTGCTTTTTACTGTACTACATCTCAGAGGTACATGTACTTTATACTGTACTACATCTCAGAGGTACATATTGTACTTTATACTGTACTACACCTCAGAGGTACATATAGTACTTTATACTGTACTACATCTCAGAGGTACATGTTGTACTTTATACTGTACTACATCTCAGAGGTATATATTGTACTTTATACTGTACTACATCTCAGAGGTATATATTGTACTTTATACTGTACTACATCTCAGAGGTATGTATTGTACTTTTTACTGTATTACATCTCAGAGGTACATATAGTACTTTATACTGTACTACATCTCAGAGGTACATGTTGTACTTTATACTGTACTACATCTCAGAGGTACATATAGTACTTTATACTGTACTACATCTCAGAGGTATATATTGTGCTTTTTACTGTACTACATCTCAGAGGTACATATTGTACTTTTTACTGTACTACATCTCAGAGGTACATATTGTACTTTCTGCTGTACTACATCTCAGAGGTACATGTTGTACTTTATACTGTACTACATCTCAGAGGTACATATTGTACTTTTTATTGTACTACATCTCAGAGGTACATATTGTACTTTCTGCTGTACTACATCTCAGAGGTACATGTTGTACTTTATACTGTACTACATCTCAGAGGTACATATTGTACTTTCTGCTGTACTACATCTCAGAGGTACATGTACTTTATACTGAACTACATCTCAGAGGTACATATTGTACTTTCTGCTGTACTACATCTCAGAGGTACATGTTGTACTTTATACTGTACTACATCTCAGAGGTACATATTGTACTTTATACTGAACTACATCTCAGAGGTATATATTGTACTTTTTACTGTACTACATCTCAGAGGTACATATTGTACTTTTTACTGTACTACATCTCAGAGGTACATATTGTACTTTTTACTGTACTACATCTCAGAGGTACATGTTGTACTTTATACTGTACTACATCTCAGAGGTACATATAGTACTTTATACTGTACTACATCTCAGAGGTACATATAGTACTTCATACTGTACTACATCTCAGAGGTATATATTGTACTTTATACTGTACTACATCTCAGAGGTACATATTGTACTTTTTACTGTACTACATCTCAGAGGTACATATTGTACTTTATACTGTACTACATCTCAGAGGTATATATTGTACTTTATACTGTACTACATCTCAGAGGTATATGTTGTACTTTTTACTGTATTACATCTCAGAGGTACATATAGTACTTTATACTGTACTACATCTCAGAGGTACATGTTGTACTTTATACTGTACTACATCTCAGAGGTACATATTGTGCTTTTTACTGAACTACATCTCAGAGGTACATATTGTACTTTCTGCTGTACTACATCTCAGAGGTACATGTACTTTATACTGTACTACATCTCAGAGGTACATATTGTACTTTCTGCTATACTACATCTCAGAGGTACATGTTGTACTTTCTGCTGTACTACATCTCAGAGGTACATGTTGTACTTTATACTGTACTACATCTCAGAGGTACATATTGTAGTTTCTGCTGTACTACATCTCAGAGGTACATGTACTTTATACTGAACTACATCTCAGAGGTATATATTGTACTTTATGCTGTACTACATCTCAGAGGTACATATAGTACTTTCTGCTGTACTACATCTCAGAGGTACATATTGTACTTTTTACTGTACTACATCTCAGAGGTACATGTTGTACTTTTTACTGTACTATATCTCAGAGGTACATATTGTGCTTTTTACTGTACTACATCTCAGAGGTACATGTACTTTATACTGTACTACATCTCAGAGGTACATATTGTACTTTATACTGTACTACACCTCAGAGGTACATATAGTACTTTATACTGTACTACATCTCAGAGGTACATGTTGTACTTTATACTGTACTACATCTCAGAGGTATATATTGTACTTTATACTGTACTACATCTCAGAGGTATGTATTGTACTTTTTACTGTATTACATCTCAGAGGTACATATAGTACTTTATACTGTACTACATCTCAGAGGTACATGTTGTACTTTATACTGTACTACATCTCAGAGGTACATATAGTACTTTATACTGTACTACATCTCAGAGGTACATGTTGTACTTTATACTGTACTACATCTCAGAGGTATATATTGTACTTTATACTGTACTACACCTCAGAGGTACATGTACTTTATACTGTACTACATCTCAGAGGTACATATTGTACTTTATACTGTACTACACCTCAGAGGTACATATAGTACTTTATACTGTACTACATCTCAGAGGTACATGTTGTACTTTATACTGTACTACATCTCAGAGGTATATATTGTACTTTATACTGTACTACATCTCAGAGGTATGTATTGTACTTTTTACTGTATTACATCTCAGAGGTACATATAGTACTTTATACTGTACTACATCTCAGAGGTACATGTTGTACTTTATACTGTACTACATCTCAGAGGTACATGTAGTACTTTATACTGTACTACATCTCAGAGGTACATGTTGTACTTTTTACTGTACTACATCTCAGAGGTACATATTGTGCTTTTTACTGTACTACATCTCAGAGGTACATGTACTTTATACTGTACTACATCTCAGAGGTACATATTGTACTTTATACTGTACTACACCTCAGAGGTACATATAGTACTTTATACTGTACTACATCTCAGAGGTACATGTTGTACTTTATACTGTACTACATCTCAGAGGTATATATTGTACTTTATACTGTACTACATCTCAGAGGTATATATTGTACTTTATACTGTACTACATCTCAGAGGTATGTATTGTACTTTTTACTGTATTACATCTCAGAGGTACATATAGTACTTTATACTGTACTACATCTCAGAGGTACATGTTGTACTTTATACTGTACTACATCTCAGAGGTACATATAGTACTTTATACTGTACTACATCTCAGAGGTATATATTGTGCTTTTTACTGTACTACATCTCAGAGGTACATATTGTACTTTTTACTGTACTACATCTCAGAGGTACATATTGTACTTTCTGCTGTACTACATCTCAGAGGTACATGTTGTACTTTATACTGTACTACATCTCAGAGGTACATATTGTACTTTTTACTGTACTACATCTCAGAGGTACATATTGTACTTTCTGCTGTACTACATCTCAGAGGTACATGTTGTACTTTATACTGTACTACATCTCAGAGGTACATATTGTACTTTCTGCTGTACTACATCTCAGAGGAACATGTTGTACTACATCTCAGAGGTACATATTATACTTTATACTGTACTACATCTCAGAGGTATATATTGTACTTTATACTGTACTACATCTCAGAGGTATATATTGTACTTTTTACTGTATTACATCTCAGAGGTACATATAGTACTTTATACTGTACTACATCTCAGAGGTACATATTGTGCTTTTTACTGTACTACATCTCAGAGGTACATATTGTGCTTTTTACTGTACTACATCTCAGAGGTACATATTGTACTTTCTGCTGTACTACATCTCAGAGGTACATATTGTACTTTCTGCTGTACTACATCTCAGAGGTACATGTTGTACTTTATACTGTACTACATCTCAGAGGTACATATTGTACTTTCTGCTGTACTACATCTCAGAGGTACATGTACTTTATACTGAACTACATCTCAGAGGTATATATTGTACTTTATGCTGTACTACATCTCAGAGGTACATATAGTACTTTCTGCTGTACTACATCTCAGAGGTACATATTGTACTTTTTACTGTACTACATCTCAGAGGTACATGTTGTACTTTTTACTGTACTACATCTCAGAGGTACATATTGTGCTTTTTACTGTACTACATCTCAGAGGTACATGTACTTTATACTGTACTACATCTCAGAGGTACATATTGTACTTTATACTGTACTACACCTCAGAGGTACATATAGTACTTTATACTGTACTACATCTCAGAGGTACATGTTGTACTTTATACTGTACTACATCTCAGAGGTATATATTGTACTTTATACTGTACTACATCTCAGAGGTATATATTGTACTTTATACTGTACTACATCTCAGAGGTATGTATTGTACTTTTTACTGTATTACATCTCAGAGGTACATATAGTACTTTATACTGTACTACATCTCAGAGGTACATGTTGTACTTTATACTGTACTACATCTCAGAGGTACATATAGTACTTTATACTGTACTACATCTCAGAGGTATATATTGTGCTTTTTACTGTACTACATCTCAGAGGTACATATTGTACTTTTTACTGTACTACATCTCAGAGGTACATATTGTACTTTCTGCTGTACTACATCTCAGAGGTACATGTTGTACTTTATACTGTACTACATCTCAGAGGTACATATTGTACTTTTTATTGTACTACATCTCAGAGGTACATATTGTACTTTCTGCTGTACTACATCTCAGAGGTACATGTTGTACTTTATACTGTACTACATCTCAGAGGTACATATTGTACTTTCTGCTGTACTACATCTCAGAGGTACATGTACTTTATACTGAACTACATCTCAGAGGTACATATTGTACTTTCTGCTGTACTACATCTCAGAGGTACATGTTGTACTTTATACTGTACTACATCTCAGAGGTACATATTGTACTTTATACTGAACTACATCTCAGAGGTATATATTGTACTTTTTACTGTACTACATCTCAGAGGTACATATTGTACTTTTTACTGTACTACATCTCAGAGGTACATATTGTACTTTTTACTGTACTACATCTCAGAGGTACATGTTGTACTTTATACTGTACTACATCTCAGAGGTACATATAGTACTTTATACTGTACTACATCTCAGAGGTACATATAGTACTTCATACTGTACTACATCTCAGAGGTATATATTGTACTTTATACTGTACTACATCTCAGAGGTACATATTGTACTTTTTACTGTACTACATCTCAGAGGTACATATTGTACTTTATACTGTACTACATCTCAGAGGTATATATTGTACTTTATACTGTACTACATCTCAGAGGTATATGTTGTACTTTTTACTGTATTACATCTCAGAGGTACATATAGTACTTTATACTGTACTACATCTCAGAGGTACATGTTGTACTTTATACTGTACTACATCTCAGAGGTACATATTGTGCTTTTTACTGAACTACATCTCAGAGGTACATATTGTACTTTCTGCTGTACTACATCTCAGAGGTACATGTACTTTATACTGTACTACATCTCAGAGGTACATATTGTACTTTCTGCTATACTACATCTCAGAGGTACATGTTGTACTTTCTGCTGTACTACATCTCAGAGGTACATGTTGTACTTTATACTGTACTACATCTCAGAGGTACATATTGTAGTTTCTGCTGTACTACATCTCAGAGGTACATGTACTTTATACTGAACTACATCTCAGAGGTATATATTGTACTTTATGCTGTACTACATCTCAGAGGTACATATAGTACTTTCTGCTGTACTACATCTCAGAGGTACATATTGTACTTTTTACTGTACTACATCTCAGAGGTACATGTTGTACTTTTTACTGTACTATATCTCAGAGGTACATATTGTGCTTTTTACTGTACTACATCTCAGAGGTACATGTACTTTATACTGTACTACATCTCAGAGGTACATATTGTACTTTATACTGTACTACACCTCAGAGGTACATATAGTACTTTATACTGTACTACATCTCAGAGGTACATGTTGTACTTTATACTGTACTACATCTCAGAGGTATATATTGTACTTTATACTGTACTACATCTCAGAGGTATGTATTGTACTTTTTACTGTATTACATCTCAGAGGTACATATAGTACTTTATACTGTACTACATCTCAGAGGTACATGTTGTACTTTATACTGTACTACATCTCAGAGGTACATATAGTACTTTATACTGTACTACATCTCAGAGGTACATGTTGTACTTTATACTGTACTACATCTCAGAGGTATATATTGTACTTTATACTGTACTACACCTCAGAGGTACATGTACTTTATACTGTACTACATCTCAGAGGTACATATTGTACTTTATACTGTACTACACCTCAGAGGTACATATAGTACTTTATACTGTACTACATCTCAGAGGTACATGTTGTACTTTATACTGTACTACATCTCAGAGGTATATATTGTACTTTATACTGTACTACATCTCAGAGGTATGTATTGTACTTTTTACTGTATTACATCTCAGAGGTACATATAGTACTTTATACTGTACTACATCTCAGAGGTACATGTTGTACTTTATACTGTACTACATCTCAGAGGTACATGTAGTACTTTATACTGTACTACATCTCAGAGGTATATATTGTGCTTTTTACTGTACTACATCTCAGAGGTACATATTGTACTTTTTACTGTACTACATCTCAGAGGTCCATATTGTACTTTCTGCTGTACTACATCTCAGAGGTACATGTTGTACTTTATACTGTACTACATCTCAGAGGTACATATTGTACTTTTTACTGTACTACATCTCAGAGGTACATATTGTACTTTCTGCTGTACTACATCTCAGAGGTACATGTTGTACTTTATACTGTACTACATCTCAGAGGTACATATTGTACTTTCTGCTGTACTACATCTCAGAGGTACATGTTGTACTTTATACTGTACTACATCTCAGAGATACATATTGTACTTTATACTGAACTACATCTCAGAGGTATATATTGTACTTTATGCTGTACTACATCTCAGAGGAACATATAGTACTTTATACTGTACTACATCTCAGAGGTACATATTGTGCTTTTTACTGTACTACATCTCAGAGGTACATATAGTACTTTCTGCTGTACTACATCTCAGAGGTACATGTTGTACTTTATACTGTACTACATCTCAGAGGAACATGTTGTACTACATCTCAGAGGTACATATTGTACTTTATACTGTACTACATCTCAGAGGTATATATTGTACTTTATACTGTACTACATCTCAGAGGTACATATTGTGCTTTTTACTGTACTACATCTCAGAGGTACATATAGTACTTTATACTGTACTACATCTCAGAGGTACATATTGTGCTTTTTACTGTACTACATCTCAGAGGTACATATTGTACTTTTTACTGAACTACATCTCAGAGGTACATATTGTACTTTCTGCTGTACTACATCTCAGAGGTACATGTTGTACTTTATACTGTACTACATCTCAGAGGTACATATTGTACTTTCTGCTGTACTACATCTCAGAGGTACATGTTGTACTTTATACTGTACTACATCTCAGAGATACATATTGTACTTTATACTGAACTACATCTCAGAGGTATATATTGTACTTTATGCTGTACTACATCTCAGAGGAACATATAGTACTTTATACTGTACTACATCTCAGAGGTACATATTGTGCTTTTTACTGTACTACATCTCAGAGGTACATATAGTACTTTCTGCTGTACTACATCTCAGAGGTACATGTACTTTATACTGTACTACATCTCAGAGGAACATGTTGTACTACATCTCAGAGGTACATATTGTACTTTATACTGTACTACATCTCAGAGGTATATATTGTACTTTATACTGTACTACATCTCAGAGGTACATATTGTGCTTTTTACTGTACTACATCTCAAAGGTACATATAGTACTTTATACTGTACTACATCTCAGCGGTACATATTGTGCTTTTTACTGTACTACATCTCAGAGGTACATATTGTACTTTTTACTGTACTACATCTCAGAGGTACATATTGTACTTTCTGCTGTACTACATCTCAGAGGTACATGTTGTACTTTATACTGTACTACATCTCAGAGGTACATATTGTACTTTCTGCTGTACTACATCTCAGAGGTACATATAGTACTTTCTGCTGTACTACATCTCAGAGGTACATGTTGTACTTTATACTGTACTACATCTCAGAGGTACATATAGTACTTTCTGCTGTACTACATCTCAGAGGTACATGTTGTACTTTATACTGAACTACATCTCAGAGGTACATGTTGTACTTTATACTGTACTACATCTCAGAGGAACATGTTGTACTACATCTCAGAGGTACATATTGTACTTTATACTGTACTACATCTCAGAGGTATATATTGTACTTTATACTGTACTACATCTCAGAGGTATATATTGTACTTTTTACTGTATTACATCTCAGAGGTACATATAGTACTTTATACTGTACTACATCTCAGAGGTACATGTTGTACTTTATACTGTACTACATCTCAGAGGTACATGTTGTACTTTATACTGTACTACATCTCAGAGGTACATATAGTACTTTCTGCTGTACTACATCTCAGAGGTACATGTTGTACTTTATACTGTACTACATCTCAGAGGTATATATTGTACTTTATACTGTACTACATCTCAGAGGTATGTATTGTACTTTTTACTGTATTACATCTCAGAGGTACATATAGTACTTTATACTGTACTACATCTCAGAGGTACATGTTGTACTTTATACTGTACTACATCTCAGAGGTACATATAGTACTTTATACTGTACTACATCTCAGAGGTATATATTGTGCTTTTTACTGTACTACATCTCAGAGGTACATATTGTACTTTTTACTGTACTACATCTCAGAGGTCCATATTGTACTTTCTGCTGTACTACATCTCAGAGGTACATGTTGTACTTTATACTGTACTACATCTCAGAGGTACATATTGTACTTTTTACTGTACTACATCTCAGAGGTACATATTGTACTTTCTGCTGTACTACATCTCAGAGGTACATGTTGTACTTTATACTGTACTACATCTCAGAGGTACATATTGTACTTTCTGCTGTACTACATCTCAGAGGTACATGTTGTACTTTATACTGTACTACATCTCAGAGATACATATTGTACTTTATACTGAACTACATCTCAGAGGTATATATTGTACTTTATGCTGTACTACATCTCAGAGGAACATATAGTACTTTATACTGTACTACATCTCAGAGGTACATATTGTGCTTTTTACTGTACTACATCTCAGAGGTACATATAGTACTTTCTGCTGTACTACATCTCAGAGGTACATGTTGTACTTTATACTGTACTACATCTCAGAGGAAGATGTTGTACTACATCTCAGAGGTACATATTGTACTTTATACTGTACTACATCTCAGAGGTATATATTGTACTTTATACTGTACTACATCTCAGAGGTACATATTGTGCTTTTTACTGTACTACATCTCAGAGGTACATATAGTACTTTATACTGTACTACATCTCAGAGGTACATATTGTGCTTTTTACTGTACTACATCTCAGAGGTACATATTGTACTTTTTACTGTACTACATCTCAGAGGTACATATTGTACTTTCTGCTGTACTACATCTCAGAGGTACATGTTGTACTTTATACTGTACTACATCTCAGAGGTACATATTGTACTTTCTGCTGTACTACATCTCAGAGGTACATATAGTACTTTCTGCTGTACTACATCTCAGAGGTACATGTTGTACTTTATACTGTACTACATCTCAGAGGTACATATAGTACTTTCTGCTGTACTACATCTCAGAGGTACATGTTGTACTTTATACTGAACTACATCTCAGAGGTACATGTTGTACTTTATACTGTACTACATCTCAGAGGAACATGTTGTACTACATCTCAGAGGTACATATTGTACTTTATACTGAACTACATCTCAGAGGTATATATTGTACTTTATACTGTACTACATCTCAGAGGTATATATTGTACTTTTTACTGTATTACATCTCAGAGGTACATATAGTACTTTATACTGTACTACATCTCAGAGGTACATGTTGTACTTTATACTGTACTACATCTCAGAGGTACATGTTGTACTTTATACTGTACTACATCTCAGAGGTACATATAGTACTTTCTGCTGTACTACATCTCAGAGGTACATGTTGTACTTTATACTGTACTACATCTAAGAGGTACATGTTGTACTACATCTCAGAGGTACATATTGTACTTTATACTGTACTACATCTCAGAGGTATATATTGTACTTTATACTGTACTACATCTGAGGTATATATTGTACTTTTTACTGTATTACATCTCAGAGGTACATATAGTACTTTATACTGTACTACATCTCAGAGGTACATGTTATACTTTATACTGTACTACATCTCAGAGGTACATATTGTGCTTTTTACTGTACTACATCTCAGAGGTACATATTGTACTTTTTACTGAACTACATCTCAGAGGTACATATTGTACTTTCTGCTGTACTACATCTCAGAGGTACATGTTGTACTTTATACTGTACTACATCTCAGAGGTACATATTGTACTTCCTGCTGTACTACATCTCAGAGGTACATGTTGTACTTTATACTGTACTACATCTCAGAGGTACATATTGTACTTTATACTGAACTACATCTCAGAGGTATATATTGTACTTTATGCTGTACTACATCTCAGAGGTATATATAGTACTTTCTGCTGTACTACATCTCAGAGGTACATGTTGTACTTTATACTGTACTACATCTCAGAGGTACATATTGTACTTTCTGCTGTACTACATCTCAGAGGTACATGTTGTACTTTATACTGTACTACATCTCAGAGATACATATTGTACTTTATACTGAACTACATCTCAGAGGTATATATTGTACTTTATGCTGTACTACATCTCAGAGGTACATATTGTACTTTTTACTGTACTACATCTCAGAGGTACATATAGTACTTTCTGCTGTACTACATCTCAGAGGTACATGTTGTACTTTATACTGTACTACATCTCAGAGGTACATGTACTTTATACTGTACTACATCTCAGAGGTACATATTGTACTTTTTACTGTACTACATCTAAGAGGTACATGTTGTACTACATCTCAGAGGTACATATTGTACTTTATACTGTACTACATCTCAGAGGTATATATTGTACTTTATACTGTACTACATCTCAGAGGTATATATTGTACTTTTTACTGTATTACATCTCAGAGGTACATATAGTACTTTATACTGTACTACATCTCAGAGGTACATGTTGTACTTTATACTGTACTACATCTCAGAGGTACATATAGTACTTTATACTGGACTACATCTCAGAGGTACATATTGTGCTTTTTACTGTACTACATCTCAGAGGTACATATTGTACTTTTTACTGTACTACATCTCAGAGGTACATATTGTACTTTCTGCTGTACTACATCTCAGAGGTACATGTTGTACTTTATACTGTACTTCATCTCAGAGGTACATATTGTATTTTCTGGTGTACTACATCTCAGAGGTACATGTTGTACTTTATACTGAACTACATCTCAGAGGTATATATTGTACTTTATGCTGTACATCTCAGAGGTACATATAGTACTTTCTGCTGTACTACATCTCAGAGGTACATGTTGTACTTTATACTGTACTACATCTCAGAGGTACATGTACTTTATACTGTACTACATCTCAGAGGTACATATAGTACTTTATACTGTACTACATCTCAGAGGTACATATTGTGCATTTTACTGTACTACATCTCAGAGGTACATATTGTACTTTTTACTGTACTACATCTCAGAGGTAAATATTGTGCTTTTTACTGTACTACATCTCAGAGGTACATATTGTACTTTTTACTGTACTACATCTCAGAGGTACATATTGTGCTTTTTACTGTACTACATCTCAGAGGTACATATAGTACTTTCTGCTGTACTACATCTCAGAGGTACATGTTGTACTTTATACTGTACTACATCTCAGAGGTACATATTGTACTTTCTGCTGTACTACATCTCAGAGGTACATGTTGTACTTTATACTGTACTACATCTCAGAGGTACATGTACTTTATACTGTACTACATCTCAGAGGTACATATTGTACTTTTTACTGTACTACATCTAAGAGGTACATGTTGTACTACATCTCAGAGGTACATATTGTACTTTATACTGTACTACATCTCAGAGGTATATATTGTACTTTATACTGTACTACATCTCAGAGGTATATATAGTACTTTATACTGTACTACATCTCAGAGGTACATGTTGTACTTTATACTGTACTACATCTCAGAGGTACATATAGTACTTTATACTGGACTACATCTCAGAGGTACATATTGTGCTTTTTACTGTACTACATCTCAGAGGTACATATTGTACTTTTTACTGTACTACATCTCAGAGGTACATATTGTACTTTCTGCTGTACATGTTGTACTTTATACTGAACTACATCTCAGAGGTATATATTGTACTTTATACTGTACTACATCTCAGAGGTACATATTGTACTTTTTACTGTACTACATCTAAGAGGTACATGTTGTACTACATCTCAGAGGTACATATTGTACTTTATACTGTACTACATCTCAGAGGTATATATTGTACTTTATACTGTACTACATCTCAGAGGTATATATTGTACTTTTTACTGTATTACATCTCAGAGGTACATATAGTACTTTATACTGTACTACATCTCAGAGGTACATATTGTACTTTATACTGTACTACACCTCAGAGGTACATATAGTACTTTATACTGTACTACATCTCAGAGGTACATGTTGTACTTTATACTGTACTACATCTCAGAGGTACATATTGTACTTTATACTGAACTACATCTCAGAGGTATATATTGTACTTTATGCTGTACTACATCTCAGAGGTACATATAGTACTTTCTGCTGTACTACATCTCAGAGGTACATGTTGTACTTTATACTGTACTACATCTCAGAGGTACATATTGTACTTTCTGCTGTACTACATCTCAGAGGTACATGTTGTACTTTATACTGTACTACATCTCAGAGGTACATGTACTTTATACTGTACTACATCTCAGAGGTACATATTGTACTTTTTACTGTACTACATCTAAGAGGTACATGTTGTACTACATCTCAGAGGTACATATTGTACTTTATACTGTACTACATCTCAGAGGTATATATTGTACTTTATACTGTACTACATCTCAGAGGTATATATAGTACTTTATACTGTACTACATCTCAGAGGTACATGTTGTACTTTATACTGTACTACATCTCAGAGGTACATATAGTACTTTATACTGGACTACATCTCAGAGGTACATATTGTGCTTTTTACTGTACTACATCTCAGAGGTACATATTGTACTTTTTACTGTACTACATCTCAGAGGTACATGTTGTACTTTCTGCTGTACATGTTGTACTTTATACTGAACTACATCTCAGAGGTATATATTGTACTTTATACTGTACTACATCTCAGAGGTACATATTGTACTTTTTACTGTACTACATCTAAGAGGTACATGTTGTACTACATCTCAGAGGTACATATTGTACTTTATACTGTACTACATCTCAGAGGTATATATTGTACTTTATACTGTACTACATCTCAGAGGTATATATTGTACTTTTTACTGTATTACATCTCAGAGGTACATATAGTACTTTATACTGTACTACATCTCAGAGGTACATATAGTACTTTATACTGGACTACATCTCAGAGGTACATATTGTGCTTTTTACTGTACTACATCTCAGAGGTACATATTGTACTTTTTACTGTACTACATCTCAGAGGTACATATTGTACTTTCTGCTGTACTACATCTCAGAGGTACATGTTGTACTTTATACTGTACTACATCTCAGAGGTACATATTGTACTTTCTGCTGTACTACATCTCAGAGGTACATGTTGTACTTTATACTGTACTACATCTCAGAGGTACATATTGTACTTTCTGCTGTACTACATCTCAGAGGTACATGTTGTACTTTATACTGTACTACATCTCAGAGGTACATGTACTTTATACTGTACTACATCTCAGAGGTACATATTGTACTTTTTACTGTACTACATCTAAGAGGTACATGTTGTACTACATCTCAGAGGTACATATTGTACTTTATACTGTACTACATCTCAGAGGTATATATTGTACTTTATACTGTACTACATCTCAGAGGTATATATAGTACTTTATACTGTACTACATCTCAGAGGTACATGTTGTACTTTATACTGTACTACATCTCAGAGGTACATATAGTACTTTATACTGGACTACATCTCAGAGGTACATATTGTGCTTTTTACTGTACTACATCTCAGAGGTACATATTGTACTTTTTACTGTACTACATCTCAGAGGTACATATTGTACTTTCTGCTGTACATGTTGTACTTCATACTGAACTACATCTCAGAGGTATATATTGTACTTTATACTGTACTACATCTCAGAGGTACATATTGTACTTTTTACTGTACTACATCTAATAGGTACATGTTGTACTACATCTCAGAGGTACATATTGTACTTTATACTGTACTACATCTCAGAGGTATATATTGTACTTTATACTGTACTACATCTCAGAGGTATATATTGTACTTTTTACTGTATTACATCTCAGAGGTACATATAGTACTTTATACTGTACTACATCTCAGAGGTACATATAGTACTTTATACTGGACTACATCTCAGAGGTACATATTGTGCTTTTTACTGTACTACATCTCAGAGGTACATATTGTACTTTTTACTGTACTACATCTCAGAGGTACATATTGTACTTTCTGCTGTACTACATCTCAGAGGTACATGTTGTACTTTATACTGTACTACATCTCAGAGGTACATATTGTACTTTCTGCTGTACTACATCTAAGAGGTACATGTTGTACTTTATACTGAACTACATCTCAGAGGTATATATTGTACTTTATGCTGTACTACATCTCAGAGGTACATATAGTACTTTCTGCTGTACTACATCTCAGAGGTACATGTTGTACTTTATACTGTACTACATCTCAGAGGTACATATAGTACTTTATACTGTACTAGATCTCAGAGGTACATATTGTGCTTTTTACTGTACTACATCTCAGAGGTACATATAGTACTTTATACTGTACTACATCTCAGAGGTACATATTGTACTTTATACTGTACTACACCTCAGAGGTACATATAGTACTTTATACTGTACTACATCTCAGAGGTACATGTACTTTATACTGTACTATATCTCAGAGGTACATATAGTACTTTATACTGTACTACATCTCAGAGGTACATATTGTGCTTTTTACTGTACTACATCTCAGAGGTACATATAGTACTTTATACTGTACTACATCTCAGAGGTACATATTGTACTTTTTACTGTACTACATCTCAGAGGTACATATTGTACTTTCTGCTGTACTACATCTCTGAGGTACATGTTGTACTTTATACTGTACTACATCTCAGAGGTACATATTGTACTTTTTACTGTACTACATCTCAGAGGTACATATTGTACTTTCTGCTGTACTACATCTCAGAGGTACATGTTGTACTTTATACTGTACTACATCTCAGAGGTACATATTGTACTTTCTGCTGTACTACATCTCAGAGGTACATGTTGTACTTTATACTGTACTACATCTCAGAGATACATATTGTACTTTATACTGAACTACATCTCAGAGGTATATATTGTTCTTTATGCTGTACTACATCTCAGAGGTACATATTGTACTTTTTACTGTACTACATCTCAGAGGTACATATAGTACTTTCTGCTGTACTACATCTCAGAGGTACATGTTGTACTTTATACTGTACTACATCTCAGAGGTACATGTACTTTATACTGTACTACATCTCAGAGGTACATATTGTACTTTTTACTGTACTACATCTAAGAGGTACATGTTGTACTACATCTCAGAGGTACATATTGTACTTTATACTGTACTACATCTCAGAGGTATATATTGTACTTTATACTGTACTACATCTCAGAGGTATATATTGTACTTTTTACTGTATTACATCTCAGAGGTACATATAGTACTTTATACTGTACTACATCTCAGAGGTACATGTTGTACTTTATACTGTACTACATCTCAGAGGTACATATAGTACTTTATACTGGACTACATCTCAGAGGTACATATTGTGCTTTTTACTGTACTACATCTCAGAGGTACATATTGTACTTTTTACTGTACTACATCTCAGAGGAACATATTGTGCTTTTTACTGTACTACATATCAGAGGTACATATTGTACTTTTTACTGTACTACATCTCAGAGGTACATATTGTGCTTTTTACTGTACTACATCTCAGAGGTACATGTACTTTATACTGTACTACATCTCAGAGGTACATATTGTACTTTCTGCTGTATTACATCTCAGAGGTACATGTTGTACTTTATACTGTACTACATCTCAGAGGTACATGTTGTACTTTCTGCTGTACTACATCTCAGAGGTACATGTTGTACTTTATACTGAACTACATCTCAGAGGTACATGTACTTTATACTGTACTACATCTCAGAGGTACATATAGTACTTTATACTGTACTACATCTCAGAGGTACATATTGTGCTTTATACTGTACTACATCTCAGAGGTACATATTGTACTTTTTACTGTACTACATCTCAGAGGAACATATTGTGCTTTTTACTGTACTACATATCAGAGGTACATATTGTACTTTTTACTGTACTACATCTCAGAGGTACATATTGTGCTTTTTACTGTACTACATCTCAGAGGTACATGTACTTTATACTGTACTACATCTCAGAGGTACATATTGTGCTTTTTACTGTACTACATCTCAGAGGTACATGTACTTTATACTGTACTACATCTCAGAGGTACATATTGTGCTTTTTACTGTACTACATCTCAGAGGTACATGTACTTTATACTGTACTACATCTCAGAGGTACATATTGTACTTTATACTGTTCTACATCTCAGAGGTATGTATTGTACTTTTTACTGTATTACATCTCAGAGGTACATATAGTACTTTATACTGTACTACATCTCAGAGGTACATGTTGTACTTTATACTGTACTACATCTCAGAGGTACATATAGTACTTTATACTGTACTACATCTCAGAGGTATATATTGTGCTTTTTACTGTACTACATCTCAGAGGTACATATTGTACTTTTTACTGTACTACATCTCAGAGGTACATATTGTACTTTCTGCTGTACTACATCTCAGAGGTACATGTTGTACTTTATACTGTACTACATCTCAGAGGTACATATTGTACTTTTTACTGTACTACATTTCAGAGGTACATATTGTATTTCTGCTGTACTACATCTCAGAGGTACATGTTGTACTTTATACTGTACTACATCTCAGAGGTACATATTGTACTTTCTGCTGTACTACATCTCAGAGGTACATGTTGTACTTTATACTGTACTACATCTCAGAGATACATATTGTACTTTATACTGAACTACATCTCAGAGGTATATATTGTTCTTTATGCTGTACTACATCTCAGAGGTACATATTGTACTTTTTACTGTACTACATCTCAGAGGTACATATAGTACTTTCTGCTGTACTACATCTCAGAGGTACATGTTGTACTTTATACTGTACTACATCTCAGAGGTACATGTACTTTATACTGTACTACATCTCAGAGGTACATATTGTACTTTTTACTGTACTACATCTAAGAGGTACATGTTGTACTACATCTCAGAGGTACATATTGTACTTTATACTGTACTACATCTCAGAGGTATATATTGTACTTTATACTGTACTACATCTCAGAGGTATATATTGTACTTTTTACTGTATTACATCTCAGAGGTACATATAGTACTTTATACTGTACTACATCTCAGAGGTACATGTTGTACTTTATACTGTACTACATCTCAGAGGTACATATAGTACTTTATACTGTACTACATCTCAGAGGTACATATTGTGCTTTTTACTGTACTACATCTCAGAGGTACATATAGTACTTTATACTGTACTACATCTCAGAGGTACATATTGTACTTTATACTGTACTACACCTCAGAGGTACATATAGTACTTTATACTGTACTACATCTCAGAGGTATATATTGTGCTTTTTACTGTACTACATCTCAGAGGTACATATTGTACTTTTTACTGTACTACATCTCAGAGGTACATATTGTACTTTCTGCTGTACTACATCTCAGAGGTACATGTTGTACTTTATACTGTACTACATCTCAGAGGTACATATTGTACTTTTTACTGTACTACATCTCAGAGGTACATATTGTACTTTCTGCTGTACTACATCTCAGAGGTACATGTTGTACTTTATACTGTACTACATCTCAGAGGTACATATTGTACTTTCTGCTGTACTACATCTCAGAGGTACATGTTGTACTTTATACTGTACTACATCTCAGAGATACATATTGTACTTTATACTGAACTACATCTCAGGTATATATTGTTCTTTATGCTGTACTACATCTCAGAGGTACATATTGTACTTTTTACTGTACTACATCTCAGAGGTACATATAGTACTTTCTGCTGTACTACATCTCAGAGGTACATGTTGTACTTTATACTGTACTACATCTCAGAGGTACATGTACTTTATACTGTACTACATCTCAGAGGTACATATTGTACTTTTTACTGTACTACATCTAAGAGGTACATGTTGTACTACATCTCAGAGGTACATATTGTACTTTATACTGTACTACATCTCAGAGGTATATATTGTACTTTATACTGTACTACATCTCAGAGGTATATATTGTACTTTATACTGTACTACATCTCAGAGGTATATATTGTACTTTTTACTGTACTACATCTCAGAGATACATATTGCACTTTATACTGAACTACATCTCAGAGGTATATATTGTTCTTTATGCTGTACTACATCTCAGAGGTACATATTGTACTTTTTACTGTACTACATCTCAGAGGTACATATAGTACTTTCTGCTGTACTACATCTCAGAGGTACATGTTGTACTTTATACTGTACTACATCTCAGAGGTACATGTACTTTATACTGTACTACATCTCAGAGGTACATATTGTACTTTTTACTGTACTACATCTAAGAGGTACATGTTGTACTACATCTCAGAGGTACATATTGTACTTTATACTGTACTACATCTCAGAGGTATATATTGTACTTTATACTGTACTACATCTCAGAGGTATATATTGTACTTTTTAATGTATTACATCTCAGAGGTACATATAGTACTTTATACTGTACTACATCTCAGAGGTACATGTACTTTATACTGTACTACATCTCAGAGGTACATATTGTACTTTTTACTGTACTACATCTAAGAGGTACATGTTGTACTACATCTCAGAGGTACATATTGTACTTTATACTGTACTACATCTCAGAGGTATATATTGTACTTTATACTGTACTACATCTCAGAGGTATATATTGTACTTTTTACTGTATTACATCTCAGAGGTACATATAGTACTTTATACTGTACTACATCTCAGAGGTACATGTTGTACTTTATACTGTACTACATCTCAGAGGTACATATAGTACTTTATACTGTACTACATCTCAGAGGTACATATTGTGCTTTTTACTGTACTACATCTCAGAGGTACATATAGTACTTTATACTGTACTACATCTCAGAGGTACATATTGTACTTTATACTGTACTACACCTCAGAGGTACATATAGTACTTTATACTGTACTACATCTCAGAGGTACATATAGTACTTTATACTGTACTACATCTCAGAGGTACATATTGTACTTTATACTGTACTACACCTCAGAGGTACATATAGTACTTTATACTGTACTACATCTCAGAGGTACATGTTGTACTTTATACTGTACTACATCTCAGAGGTACATATAGTACTTTATACTGGACTACATCTCAGAGGTACATATTGTGCTTTTTACTGTACTACATCTCAGAGGTACATATTGTACTTTTTACTGTACTACATCTCAGAGGAACATATTGTGCTTTTTACTGTACTACATATCAGAGGTACATATTGTACTTTTTACTGTACTACATCTCAGAGGTACATATTGTGCTTTTTACAGTACTACATCTCAGAGGTACATGTACTTTATACTGTACTACATCTCAGAGGTACATATTGTACTTTCTGCTGTATTACATCTCAGAGGTACATGTTGTACTTTATACTGTACTACATCTCAGAGGTACATGTTGTACTTTCTGCTGTACTACATCTCAGAGGTACATGTTATACTTAATACTGAACTACATCTCAGAGGTACATGTTGTACTTTATACTGTACTACATCTCAGAGGTACATGTACTTTATACTGTACTACATCTCAGAGGTACATATTGTACTTTTTACTGTACTACATCTAAGAGGTACATGTTGTACTACATCTCAGAGGTACATATTGTACTTTATACTGTACTACATCTCAGAGGTATATATTGTACTTTATACTGTACTACATCTCAGAGGTATATATTGTACTTTTTACTGTATTACATCTCAGAGGTACATATAGTACTTTATACTGTACTACATCTCAGAGGTACATGTACTTTATACTGTACTACATCTCAGAGGTACATATTGTACTTTTTACTGTACTACATCTAAGAGGTACATGTTGTACTACATCTCAGAGGTACATATTGTACTTTATACTGTACTACATCTCAGAGGTATATATTGTACTTTATACTGTACTACATCTCAGAGGTATATATTGTACTTTTTACTGTATTACATCTCAGAGGTACATATAGTACTTTATACTGTACTACATCTCAGAGGTACATGTTGTACTTTATACTGTACTACATCTCAGAGGTACATATAGTACTTTATACTGTACTACATCTCAGAGGTACATATTGTGCTTTTTACTGTACTACATCTCAGAGGTACATATAGTACTTTATACTGTACTACATCTCAGAGGTACATATAGTACTTTATACTGTACTACACCTCAGAGGTACATATAGTACTTTATACTGTACTACATCTCAGAGGTACATATAGTACTTTATACTGTACTACATCTCAGAGGTACATATTGTACTTTATACTGTACTACACCTCAGAGGTACATATAGTACTTTATACTGTACTACATCTCAGAGGTACATATAGTACTTTATACTGTACTACATCTCAGAGGTACATATTGTACTTTATACTGTACTACACCTCAGAGGTACATATAGTACTTTATACTGTACTACATCTCAGAGGTACATGTTGTACTTTATACTGTACTACATCTCAGAGGTACATATAGTACTTTATACTGGACTAGATCTCAGAGGTACATATTGTGCTTTTTACTGTACTACATCTCAGAGGTACATATTGTACTTTTTACTGTACTACATCTCAGAGGAACATATTGTGCTTTTTACTGTACTACATATCAGAGGTACATATTGTACTTTTTACTGTACTACATCTCAGAGGTACATATTGTGCTTTTTACAGTACTACATCTCAGAGGTACATGTACTTTATACTGTACTACATCTCAGAGGTACATATTGTACTTTCTGCTGTATTACATCTCAGAGGTACATGTTGTACTTTATACTGTACTACATCTCAGAGGTACATGTTGTACTTTCTGCTGTACTACATCTCAGAGGTACATGTTATACTTAATACTGAACTACATCTCAGAGGTACATGTACTTTATACTGTACTACATCTCAGAGGTACATATAGTACTTTATACTGTACTACATCTCAGAGGTACATATTGTGCTTTATACTGTACTACATCTCAGAGGTACATATTGTACTTTTTACTGTACTACATCTCAGGAACATATTGTGCTTTTTACTGTACTACATATCAGAGGTACATATTGTACTTTTTACTGTACTACATCTCAGAGGTACATATTGTGCTTTTTACTGTACTACATCTCAGAGGTACATGTACTTTATACTGTACTACATCTCAGAGGTACATATTGTGCTTTTTACTGTACTACATCTCAGAGGTACATGTACTTTATACTGTACTACATCTCAGAGGTACATATTGTACTTTATACTGTACTACATCTCAGAGGTATGTATTGTACTTTTTACTGTATTACATCTCAGAGGTACATATAGTACTTTATACTGTACTACATCTCAGAGGTACATGTTGTACTTTATACTGTACTACATCTCAGAGGTACATATAGTACTTTATACTGTACTACATCTCAGAGGTATATATTGTGCTTTTTACTGTACTACATCTCAGAGGTACATATTGTACTTTTTACTGTACTACATCTCAGAGGTACATATTGTACTTTCTGCTGTACTACATCTCAGAGGTACATGTTGTACTTTATACTGTACTACATCTCAGAGGTACATATTGTACTTTTTACTGTACTACATTTCAGAGGTACATATTGTATTTCTGCTGTACTACATCTCAGAGGTACATGTTGTACTTTATACTGTACTACATCTCAGAGGTACATATTGTACTTTCTGCTGTACTACATCTCAGAGGTACATGTTGTACTTTATACTGTACTACATCTCAGAGATACATATTGTACTTTATACTGAACTACATCTCAGAGGTATATATTGTTCTTTATGCTGTACTACATCTCAGAGGTACATATTGTACTTTTTACTGTACTACATCTCAGAGGTACATGTTGTACTTTATACTGTACTACATCTCAGAGGTACATGTACTTTATACTGTACTACATCTCAGAGGTACATATTGTACTTTTTACTGTACTACATCTAAGAGGTACATGTTGTACTACATCTCAGAGGTACATATTGTACTTTATACTGTACTACATCTCAGAGGTATATATTGTACTTTATACTGTACTACATCTCAGAGGTATATATTGTACTTTTTACTGTATTACATCTCAGAGGTACATATAGTACTTTATACTGTACTACATCTCAGAGGTACATGTTGTACTTTATACTGTACTACATCTCAGAGGTACATATAGTACTTTATACTGGACTACATCTCAGAGGTACATATTGTGCTTTTTACTGTACTACATCTCAGAGGTACATATTGTACTTTTTACTGTACTACATCTCAGAGGTACATATTGTACTTTCTGCTGTACTACATCTCAGAGGTACATGTTGTACTTTATACTGTACTACATCTCAGAGATACATATTGTACTTTATACTGAACTACATCTCAGAGGTATATATTGTTCTTTATGCTGTACTACATCTCAGAGGTACATATTGTACTTTTTACTGTACTACATCTCAGAGGTACATGTTGTACTTTATACTGTACTACATCTCAGAGGTACATGTACTTTATACTGTACTACATCTCAGAGGTACATATTGTACTTTTTACTGTACTACATCTAAGAGGTACATGTTGTACTACATCTCAGAGGTACATATTGTACTTTATACTGTACTACATCTCAGAGGTATATATTGTACTTTATACTGTACTACATCTCAGAGGTATATATTGTACTTTTTACTGTATTACATCTCAGAGGTACATATAGTACTTTATACTGTACTACATCTCAGAGGTACATGTTGTACTTTATACTGTACTACATCTCAGAGGTACATATAGTACTTTATACTGGACTACATCTCAGAGGTACATATTGTGCTTTTTACTGTACTACATCTCAGAGGTACATATTGTACTTTTTACTGTACTACATCTCAGAGGTACATATTGTACTTTCTGCTGTACTACATCTCAGAGGTACATGTTGTACTTTATACTGTACTACATCTCAGAGGTACATATTGTACTTTATACTGTACTACACCTCAGAGGTACATATAGTACTTTATACTGTACTACATCTCAGAGGTACATGTTGTACTTTATACTGTACTACATCTCAGAGGTACATATAGTACTTTATACTGGACTACATCTCAGAGGTACATATTGTGCTTTTTACTGTACTACATCTCAGAGGTACATATTGTACTTTATACTGTACTACATCTCAGAGGTACATATTGTACTTTATACTGTACTACATCTCAGAGGTACATATTGTACTTTATACTGAACTACATCTCAGAGGTATATATTGTACTTTCTGCTGTACTACATCTCAGAGGTACATGTTGTACTTTATACTGTACTACATCTCAGAGGTACATGTTGTACTTTATACTGAACTACATCTCAGAGGTATATATTGTACTTTCTGCTGTACTACATCTCAGAGGTACATGTTGTACTTTATACTGTACTACATCTCAGAGGTACATATTGTACTTTATACTGTACTACATCTCAGAGGTACATATTGTACTTTCTGCTGTACTACATCTCAGAGGTACATGTTGTACTTTATACTGAACTACATCTCAGAGGTATATATTGTACTTTATGCTGTACTACATCTCAGAGGTACATATAGTACTTTCTGCTGTACTACATCTCAGAGGTACATGTTGTACTTTATACTGTACTACATCTCAGAGGTACATGTACTTTATACTGTACTACATCTCAGAGGTACATATAGTACTTTATACTGTACTACATCTCAGAGGTACATATTGTGCTTTTTACTGTACTACATCTCAGAGGTACATATTGTACTTTTTACTGTACTACATCTCAGAGGTACATATTGTACTTTATACTGTACTACACCTCAGAGGTACATATAGTACTTTATACTGTACTACATCTCAGAGGTACATGTTGTACTTTATACTGTACTACATCTCAGAGGTATATATTGTACTTTATACTGTACTACATCTCAGAGGTACATATAGTACTTTATACTGTACTACATCTCAGAGGTATATATTGTACTTTTTACTGTACTACATCTCAGAGGTACATATTGTACTTTATACTGTACTACATCTCAGAGGTACATATTGTACTTTATACTGTACTACATCTCAGAGGTACATATTGTACTTTATACTGTACTACACCTCAGAGGTACATGTTGTACTTTATGTTGTACTTTATACTTCAGACTTGGAGTTAAAGGTTTCTTCTAAACAGAAACTCTGATTCTTGTCATTAATAAACTTCACATCACAATCAGATGTATTGGCCCACAAAGACCGATGAGTACTACTCTTCCCATGATGCACAGCTCCGCTTTAACGTGATGAACGTGAAGACAGACATGTGACCTCTCGGTGACCCCTGACCGGGTGAAAACCTGGCTCTGTGATTGGCTGTGCAGACTGAACGCGTCACACAGGTGAAGATGGCGGCTCAGGTGTCCGTGCTGCTGCTGCTGAGCGGCTCCGTGCTGCTCGGTCTCTCCTTCGGATCCGGTCTTGACTCTGAGCTCGGGAGGACGGAGCTGCGGCGCGTGCGGAGCCTTGCAGCCCAGTCCGGGTACGGAGGGTGTTGGGCGCGAGCTCTGGAGCACCTGGACACGAGCTGCAGAGACATGACGTCAGAGAGCCAGAGCCGGATGGCGCTGAGTTTCACCTTCTGTCACCTGAGCAGGTAAATTAGTAAATGAATACATCTGTGTATGAAGCATGAGGTCAACAGCATGAATATTAATGAGCTGTTTACATCGTGCATATTAATGAGCTGTTTACATAATGCATACTAATGAGCTGTTTGCATAGTGCATATTAATGCACTGTTTACACTGTGCATATTAATGAGATGTTTACACCGTGCATATTAATGAATTGTTTACACCGTACATATTAATGGTTAACCCTTTTACTTCTGATACTTTACTAGTATTGGCCTGTATGTACTTAAAGTTTGAATATTTGAATGTGCCATCAGGTATCAAGACTACGGTGGCCTGTTGAGTTCATGTTTTTTTACCAAAGTAAATTTATTGCGTGATGAAAAATAATCATCTTTAAACATTCATTTATTTGTTTATAATCACCCGATCAGTTAATTATTTATTTAACTGAAAACGGTCAAATCTACTTTGTCTAATCTAATCAGACAAACTGAAAATGAACTAACGAACTGGTTCAACAGCATCACGATGACGTCATCACAGCGTCACGATGACGTCATGATTTTAACAAACATGCAACAAAAGAAATTGATGATGAATGACAGGTTCATAAATCTTTCTCTCAGCTCTGGCAGAGATTTCCCATCATGCCCTGAGGGGTCAGAGGTCAGCAGGTGTACGGCAGGTATGGACGTCGTGGCCTTCAACACCTACACTGAGTTCTTCACCCACACTCACTCCATCTGTCACTTCCTGCAGTCTGACACCTGGCAGAGTCGAGCTGAGAACACCATGCACAGGTGAGACACCTGTACAGCTCACGTGCACGCAGCTCACGTGCACGCAGGTAACATACAGACTAGGGTTGTCACGATACCAAGATTATGACTTGGATACGATACCTGCCATAAGTATCATGATATCCGATACTTACACATACAATACCGATACAATACCACAAATACGATACGATACTAGTATATTTATCTATAATAGTAATAAATAAAACATCTGTACGGTTCCCTTTTTTACCAGCTTGTTCCTGCCCAGCTTTTTGAACACTTAACAAATGGCATTAATATTAATGTTTAACCTCTTCGCATCTTTTGAGCCTCTCTCATATTTCCGCTGGCTTTCAAACAGCTGAAGGGAACTCTGTCTCTGTGTTGCTGCTGACTCTGCTGGCATCTGTCTGTCTGTCTGTGGGAGTGGGTGGGTAAACAATGCTTCATTTACTTGCATAGTGAGTTTGATATTTTCACTTCATATTTTATCTTAATTCATGGAATGATTATTTTTCCTTAACTAAAAATAAAAAGAATTAGCTCAAGATCCACCCTCAGGCTCCACCAGCATGGAGCCATTCTGCATCAATTGTGTTTCATTTAGTTTCATGTGCATTGTGACCTCATGATCATCGTCCTCAAACTAGGCTAAGGCTACTCGTGTTAGCTGTATATGGGTGAGCTCGGGGGTGTTCATGTTTATAATCACATTTGCTTTGAAAAGTTGGGGGTGTCTGTCTGAAAGGTGCTTTGCCATGTTAGACGTGTTGCCTCCCTTGGTCTGTGTGGCTTTGAAACAGGTTTTGCAGACGGGTCTCTGTATGTCAGTGGGCTTTCCTTCACTGTCTGCAATGTAGCCAAAGTACTTCCAGATTTCACTTCTGGAAACTTTTTTTCCAACAAGCCGAGAACGGTCGGCAAAAGCTCCTGCACTTGATGCATGTCTCCGCTGCTATCACTCGCTGTGAGTGAGCGCTGCCTGTTGCTGTGTGAGCGCTGGGTAGCCCCGCCCCCTTGCAGTCAATGCGTGCAGGCAGCATGACAGGGAGCGGAACAGTGAGTGCGCTCTGATCGCGCTATTTTAATGAAGTATCGATACTAAAAATATGCAAAATCATATCGTTGTTAACGTACGGGTACCGCGGTACCTTTTTAGTATCGATACACCGTGCAACATTAGTACACAGTACACACAGGTCACGTACACAGGTCACGTGTAGCAGTTGTGTACTCTCTCGGTTGCGTTGTGTTTAATTCAGGCACACTTGATATCTTTATGGCTCCAACCAGTCGTTTATTCATAGCACAGCATTTAGCTAGACAGCTCATCTGGTAACAGACAGAACAGCTTCAGTTACTCTCATAGACAACGTCGTGGTCACAAGCTCCGGAACACTGTCAAATTAAAGAGACAAATACTTAAGCGAGTTGTTGTTAGCATGTTACTAATGCTAAATGCTAAATCAGTTAAAACCATTTGCTCTAGAAATTATAAATTAAAACAATTATATGAACAAAAGGGGACTTCTATCTATCTATCTATCTATCTATCTGATATTGAAAGAGATGTTTCACACATGAAAATGATGAGGATTAGCAATAACTTAAATAATATAGTAATACTAGCAACCAATGGCCAGTGATGGCAAGTGGAATCATTAACTCTGTTACACACGCACACACACAGGTTACGTACACACAGGTCATAATTGTACTGACAGGCTTATCAACAGAAGAGTCAAGTGATAGTAATTGTCTGTCTGTGTGTCTCAGGTTGACAGATAGTTCAGCAGGTGTAGCTGAACAGCTTCAGTCCACCAGGCAGATGGCTGAGGATTTACTTGATGCCCAGACTGCTGCCTTACAGGTGCAGCAGGATATCCTGAACAACGGAGAGGAGCTGAGGGTCACCCTGAGAGACTCTACCCAGGGTAAAACACACACACAGACAGACAGACTCTGTCTGTCTGTCTGTCTGTGTCTGTCCCTGTCCCTCTCTCGTCTGTGTCTCGTCTGTGTGTCTGTCTGTGTCTGTCCCTCTCTCGTCTGTCTGTCTGTGTCTGTCCCTGTCTGTCTGTCCCTGTCTGTCTGTCTGTCTGTCTGTCTGTCTGTCTGTCTGTCCCTGTCTGTCTGTCCCTCTCTCGTCTGTCTCTCTCTCCCTCACCTGTCTGTCTGTCTCTCTCTCCCTCACCTGTCTGTCTGTCAGGTCTGCGGGCAGTGTTCTCTGAGCTCAGCAGTGTCTCCAGAGAGCAGCAGGTGTCTCTGTCTGAACTCTTCAACAGAGTTTCCTTCCTGCAGAGTTTCCTCCTGATGGAGGCGAACAGTCTGAGCTCCTGCTGCTACAACGCCGCTGCTCTCTGCACCTCCTTCCTCCTCACCTCCACGCAGCGCTCTTCTCAAGCCAGGTAACTCCTCACCTGCACGTTACGCCAGATAACTCCTCCTCCTCCTCACCTGCACATTCAGCCAGATAACTCCTCCTCCTCACCTGCACATTCAGCCAGATAACTCCTCCTCCTCCTCACCTGCACATTCAGCCAGATAACTCCTCCTCCTCCTCACCTGCACGTTCAGCCAGATAACTCCTCCTCCTCCTCACCTGCACATTCAGCCAGATAACTCCTCCTCCTCCTCACCTGCACATTCAGCCAGATAACTCCTCCTCCTCCTCCTCACCTGCACATTCAGCCAGATAACTCCTCCTCCTCCTCCTCACCTGCACGTTACGCCAGATAACTCCTCCTCCTCCTCACCTGCACATTCAGCCAGATAACTCCTCCTCCTCCTCACCTGCACGTTCAGCCAGATAACTCCTCCTCCTCCTCACCTGCACATTCAGCCAGATAACTCCTCCTCCTCCTCACCTGCACGTTCAGCCAGATAACTCCTCCTCCTCCTCACCTGCACATTCAGCCAGATAACTCCTCCTCCTCCTCACCTGCACGTTCAGCCAGATAACTCCTCCTCCTCCTCACCTGCACATTCAGCCAGATAACTCCTCCTCCTCCTCACCTGCACGTTCAGCCAGATAACTCCTCCTCCTCCTCACCTGCACGTTCAGCCAGATAACTCCTCCTCCTCCTCACCTGCACGTTCAGCCAGATAACAACTCCTCCTCCTCACCTGCACGTTCAGCCAGGTAACTCCTCCTCCTCCTCACCTGCACGTTCAGCCAGATAACTCCTCCTCCTCCTCACCTGCACATTCAGCCAGATAACAACTCCTCCTCCTCCTCACCTGCACGTTCAGCCAGGTAACTCCTCCTCACCTGTGTGCAGGTTGGTGTTGCTGAGTCTAGTGTGTGTAAACTTCTACCTGGAGAGGAAGATCTACCACTTTGTGATGAGCTCTGACCACCCTGAACACAAGCGCATGGTGAGTACATCACACCTGACAGGTGAGCTTCTGAGGTCTGTGTGTCGCTGTTATAAGTGTGTGTGTGTGTGTGTGTGTGTGTGTGTGTGTGTGTGTAGGAGCTGGTCTGTGTGTGTGTGTGTGTGTTGAGGCACTGCATGGTGTGTGTAGCAGTGTGTGTTCTCCTGTATGTGTGTGTTGCGTACAGAGATCCTCTTCATCAGAGTCTACAGCTGCTGCAGCAACTCAGAGAGACACAGAGGAGCCTGAAGGAGGCGCTGCAGCACGCAGGTACACTCACCTATCTGCCTCTCTGACTGTCTGTCTATCTGCCTGTCTCTCTGACCGTCTGTCTGTCTGCAGAGTCTCTGGCGGAGCAACAGAAGAAGAATCATCTGACTGTGAAGGTGATATCAGAAGTGACTCGGGGTACATCTCAAGTCTCTTAATTGTCGTTTCCTCGCTTGAACCGTAAGTTGTTCTGCGCCGCCATATTGACGGCCGTCCCAAAGCTCTAATGTAGCTCTGAGGAGGGAGGAGCGAGGAGGGACCTCGGAGGAGCCTTGAGCGAGGACCCACGAGAACAGACTTCCAGGAAGTCTTTTAACGGCCGACACGCCCCCTCATTGTTCATCAGTCATGTGATTGGACGCTGCAGCCGATCGGACTGACTGACTGAGTTTAACACCAGAGTGAAGACAGATCACAGAATAAACTCTAGTTTATATTTGATTCGGTTTCTGATTCAACATCTGGTTTAAATAAATGTTCATTGTAGTCTGAACAACAAAAGGACCTCAAACAACTTTCTACATTTATTAGAAAGATTTGTGTTTTCATGATCTGATGTTTCCCTCAAAAACTTTATTATGAATACAATTAAAGTCAGAGAGAGCTGAGAGACTAAACACTTTATACATCATTCCTGAGTGTTTGATGAGTTTTATCATTTAAGAGAAACAATAATCATATTCTGGGTTATTTAATAATGACGTCACAGTCACAGTTTCAAAACGTACAGACGCAAATAATTCATAAATAAGACGATCGCATTCCGCCGGTAGAAATGGATCCTGTGCTTATAAACAGAACACAGGACACAGTTTAACAGACTACAGAGAGAAACACCTCTACAGTGGTAATTACTGTGTGTCTTTATTAGTTATTAGTATTATTAGTTACTGTTATTAAGTACAGTGATCATGTGAACACACACTAACTTATCTAAAGTCTCTCCAGCTGTTAAAGCCGACTGACAGCTGATCAGCTGTGATCATCAGCACCGTCATCAGAAACAGACGTCGCTTCACGTGACGCAACTGAGGAAAGGACGTCTCATGTCTCCTAAAACATGTTTCCTCGTTCCTCTCTCCTCGCATGGTTTCCTCCATGCATCCCTGGTGGGAGGGACTAGGACGCAAGGAAAGGACCCAAGTGAGGGAAACGAGGATGCAGTTAAGAGACTTGAGATGTGCCCTCTGTGATATCACAGAGCACAAGGTTACTGACCAATCACATCTCTTCTAGAGGAGGACGAAGAGTAGTAGAAGAAGAGAGGAGATAAAGAGAGGAGGAGGAGGAGGAGAAGAGGAGGAGGAGGAGGAGGAGGAGGAGGAGGAGGAAGAAGAGGTGTGGAGCACGTTGGTGTCGACCAAAGACCAACCAGAACTGTCTCGCCTCTCACACACCGGTCAGTACCTGTCTCGCCTCTCTATCCACATATTTCTGGCCTTGTTGGTATTAACAGTATTTGTGTGTATTTGTACTGCAGGTTGGAGTACTGACAGTATTCTCAGCAGTACGGTGACCTCAGCTGCTGACATCACCCTGCAGCAATACATTACCCACAATGCCTCAGTGCAGAGGCCCTCCTCACAGAATGCCTCAGTGAGAACAGGCAGGCGTCCTCGTGGCTCCTCCTCTGCTCTGGTCTACAGCATCCTGGTGGAGGACAGACAGGTGATTGGTGATTGATTGTCAAACTGTCATATGATTCTGTCGTCACGACGAAAGGAACATTCAACACAGATGAATCCTCTCTGATTGGTTGTTAGAGTGTTTTAGCTCTGACATCACAGCGATGGGGCGTGGCTTCAGAGAGGCATCTGATTGGTCCGCATGTGTTGCTCGTCTTCTCTGTTGGAGTAGATCTCAAATAAATTATGTTGTTGGTGTTACCGTGGTAACCACAGGTGTCACCAAATCAACCATGCATGACCTCTTGTTCTCCTCTCCTGTCTCCTGATTGGTCAGCCTCGTTACAGCCTGAGGAGCAGAAGATCAGATGTTCTCTGAAGAACCGACTCACTTTGTTCTCTGTATGTTTTTATAACTGAATGTTTCAATGAATGTTAATAAAAGTGGATTTTAGATTTTAAACAGAGTGAAGCTGATGTTCAGACTCACGACACCGCAGGAGGTCTAGAGCAGTGGTCCCCAACCACCGGGCCGTGGGTCATTTGGTACCGGGCCACACAGAAAGAATAAATATGATATTATTTCCGTTTTATTGATTATCAGAGTCTGAAAGAAGTTTTATTTTGAAAAATGACCGGATTCTCTCGCAATTTCATCCGCTTGTGTCTCTTGACATGTCAAGACGCTCGTCTCGCTCACGTGATACGTTACCTCAAACATTAAGCCCACAAACTAGCGACAATGATTGAATAAGTTTTGGAGAGCTTCTTTGCAAAGAGGAAAGGCCACTAAGGAGACAGAAGAAGAGCTACAACTTCCAAGAACATGAAAGCTTCATTTAACAGACATCAGGAGTCTGATTAAACATCAGGAGTGATTCTGACGCGCTAAGCCCGCTCTGCAGAACACACAGGAAGATCAGCTGCTGGAGATGGTAAATGACGGTGGGCTTAAAATCAAGGCTGAATATCCTGAGATCGCCACTAAAGCACTGAAACCCTGCTTCCATTAACAACATCCTCTCTGTGAAGCGGGATGTTCTGCAGTGACGGCAATCACAACTAAACGGAGTCGACTGGACATCAGGAACAGACTTCGGGTGTCTTTGTCTCCCTTTACCCCAGATGGACCGTCTCGTTGCAGAGAAACAAGCTCAGGGCTCCACTGATTCAGCCTTATTGTGAGTTGTATTTATTTATGCATTTTATATTTGTTTTCATGCCGATCGTATCATTTTATTTCATCGTGTTTTTCCGCCGCACCTTGAAGGCCGGTCCGTGAAAATATTGTCTGACATGAAACCGGTCCGTGGTGCAAACAAGGTTGAGGACCTCTGATGTAGAGGTTCCACAAACCACCGATTTAATCTAACAGACGACTCCTCTTTAAATATAGAAACAGAGGATCACTTCTAAATCTGTTCGTCCCTGAAAGAACAGATCAGATGTAAAACATCTCATTTCTCTGTGAGAGAAACTCTATTAATAATAATAGTCATTTTTCTATTAAAATGAAATATCAGATCAGCTGACCAATAAACACCTGAGTTCACCTGTTGGACTATTATTATTGTTTTAATGTGTTATGATTTAAGGAGGAACAAAAAGAGTTGAATGTCAGAAACAGGTTCTACAGACATGTTGGTGTACAAACAGCACGTTCTTCTCAGGAACCCAAACCTCCGATCTCTGAGGAGGTGGAGCCCTCTGCTGGCTGAAGAGAATCACACGATCAATAAGTTCATCTCTGCTGCTTCAAACCATCACAAAGGTCTGAAAATACAATCAGCTGACAGAGTAAACTCAACATGCTAACGGAATTTCCCTTCAGTTTTCCTTTTGCTTCAGATTTCATCCTCGGAGAGAAAATGAGAAACAGACCACCGGGAGGAGCAGCTGGTCTGGGATCAGATGTCTGGGCGGAGGAGGAGTTCTGGTGTCGGTCTGCAGTTTACAGCAGATTTTCACACAAAAGCTGCTGAGATAAGAATAACTAAAGTCTGTTTGGACGAACTGACGCTGGAATGAAAGAATCTTTAGAGGAGAAACTAAAGGAGCAGCAGGAGGAGAAATCAGGAAAAGAGAGAAAGTTGAAGGAAAAGTGAAGCTACTTTTTTACTGGAGTCGGCACATTCTGGATTCCTCAGGAGGAAACTGAAGTTTTTCTTCATGTGTTCTTTGTGTCTCTGAGGTGACGATGTCCACGTCTGAAGGAGTGACAGAAGGAGGTAAAGATGGGGGGGTGAAGGAGGGACTGACTTTATGTGATGAATCTCTTGAGGACAGGAAGTGACTCAAAGAAGTGACTTCTCATGTTAGACAAGAAGATCATTAATGAAAGAAACAGTCATCCTTAAAGCTGCATGAACAGAGCGCCGGAGCGGTTGGAGAACAGAGCGGTTGGAGAACAGAGCGGTTGGAGAACAGAGCGGTTGGAGAACAGAGCGGTTGGAGAACAGAGCAGTTGGAGAACAGAGCAGTTGGAGAACAGAGCGCCGGAGCGGTTGGAGAACAGAAAATTTAAATTCTGTCTTATGTAAGTTTTTCCATTTGAAACAATTCCAAGGAAAAACTTTATTCTCTAAATTTCTACTCTTGTTTTTTAAAGTACAAATTTCTTCTTGAAGTCAATTAATTTCTACTTCTGCCTCGGACAGTTTTAGCTTTTAAACCCTTTTTCTTGGCAGTGAAATGTATTTCTGTATCAATGCTTGTATCTTTAGGGTTCTCATGCTTTTAGCTCCATCAGCTGTTATAAACTGCATCACATATCAGATACACAACAAACATGTGACACGTTTTACACACAAAGCACAACGTGTGTGAAGTCGATGCAGCGTCCTCGTTGACCTCCCAGCATGCCGAGCAGCAGCAGAATGTAGATATGAACCAAGAGCTGAGGGTTAAAAATAGACCGTGTGTGTGTGGGGGGGTGGACAACACATAATTATAACGTCGCTGGTTCAATTCCATCCTCGCATCTCCTTAATTAAATCTCGTTAACATAAAACTGTTAACGTCCTTCAAATCAGACGAACAGCTGATCTTTGTACAAAGACACGTCAAGGACACACACACACTCACACTCTCTCTCTCCATTCATAGTTGTCCCGGGGGGATGGGCGAGCAAGCTAGTCTCTGTTTGGGTCACTAGGTCGCTCACTGTTGCTCTAAGGGGGAGGTGTGTGCGTGTGCACGTGCACGCCAGCAGTTTATCTCCTCCCCTGCTGGACGATCAGAGGGTGCGTTTGTTTTTCATTCACCCAGATGTATTGAAATGTTTGGGTGCATTTGTTTTTCACACACAGACGGGTGGAGTTTAACTGTCTCTCAGCACGGACAGTTCAGTAACCTGAGGGTGCGTTTGATTTGTTGTTCTTCAGTAGTGACTCCGTCTTCCTCAGTGAGGGGGGGGGGTGTTTGTTTTAAGTAACACCGACCGGTGGGGGTGTGTTTGATTCGAGCGTAGACGCTGAAGACCTGGAGGGTGTTTGTTTTGGTCACCCATCTGTCTGTCTGCTCTACAGGATCAGCAGCTCTTAAACAGGGGTGTGTTTGATTTTGTTCATCATGACCTGACCCAGCTGTGGGGTGGAGTTACATCAGCTGTGTCTCCGTCTGCAGGTCAGGAGCGCTTGTTCCGCTGCAGGGACCAGCCTGTTGAGCTGTAGGAACACGGTGATGATTCTTTCAGTTTGAAGTAAAACTTTGATCTTCAAACTGACAACAACATCCGTACTGTCTCTTTAAGGACCGGAGGCCTGTTTCACTCGGAGAGGTCAACATAACCTGGTGATGTGGTTTAACTAAACTGGTGATGTGGTTTAACTAAACTGGTTTAACTAACCTGGTGATCTGGTTTAACTCAACTAAACTGGTTTAAATAAACCAGATCCTCTAAACTATGATGCTGCTCATCAATTTATTAAATCAACCAGAATATTTATCTGGTTATAAAATGTTCACATAAAGGGGCGGGGTTAGCAGCAGCTGACCAATCACAGACGAGGACCAGTCTGATGTCAGCAGAGAGTTTTATAATAAAGAGAGAACTATAATTTGAGGTAAATATGAAGAAGTTAAACTAATAAATGTGACTGTGAGACCTGCTCTGCTCCACTCTGACCGTGATGTCATCACTCTAGCCCTGAACATTCCGTGCAATACACACCCATTATAAAATCTGAAACGGACCCAAAATTTTCCTGAAACTTAATCTGTGACTTCATGAAAACTGTGCTAGCTATCAAAATGTCCCTTTGGCTCAATAAAGTGCAGCGTTTTGTCTACGTTTTTTTGTCTACGAAGATGAAGATGATGAAGATGAGGTCTGATCTCGTCTACTTCATAGGCTACATCCCAAGTCTCTTAATTGTCGTTTCCTCGCTTGAACCGGAAGTTGTTCTGCGCCGCCATATTGACGGCCGTCCCAAAGCTCTAATGTAGCTCAGAGGAGGGAGGAGCCATGAGAACAGACTTCCAGGAAGTGTACACACACACATACATACACACATACATACACACACATACATATAAACATACATACACATACATAAACACAAACATACATATAAACATACATACACACACATACATATAAACATACATACACACACATACATATAAACATACATACACATACATAAACACAAACATACATATAAACATACATACACACACATACATATAAACATACAAACACATACATACATATAAACATACATACATAAACACAAACATACATACACATATACACACATACATAAATACACACACATATATACGCACATATCGCTCTTTAATTTGTTGTCAAGGCAACCAAAATGGTGGAGCGAGAGAGACCGCCCCCTCCCCCGCCCCCCCCCCCCCCTCTCTCTCTCCGCTCACACACCGGGCAGCCCTCAGAACCAAACCGAGCGGATCTAACCTCGTTACCCGTCCTGAAGCCGCAGCTCGTCGGTCTGCTGTCGGTCCGTGAGCCGGTCCGGACCGGTCGGTGTGTGTGTGTGTGCGCGTGTTTCTTCCTCGTGCGTGGACCGGGAGAGCCGCTCTCTCTCCCCAACACTCTCTTTAATGACCGGATTCGTGTTCTGCTGCGCGATGTACATGGACAGAAGCAGCCTGCGAGGTGAGTACCGAGTACTGTGTACTGCGTGTACTGCGTGTACATGTACATATCTGCACCGTGTACCCATTTACCTACTGATCGCCTTGCTGCACGAGCGCGTGCACACACACGAGCGCGCGGCGAGCTGCAGCCTCGTCGCACTGCTGCGTCTTCTTCTCGAGTTTTATCTTCATTTATGAGAATAAATCTGCTTATTCATAGTTCATAATACACGCGCTCCCAAAGGGTGTCGTGCACGTGCACACACACTGACCGACATCTCGCCGCAGTGAATGTCGGGTCGTGTGGCATGATGCAGATGTTCGATCCCCAATCACATCTGTTGAAACGCGACCGATCGATGTGATCATTATTATATTTCATAACTAATATTAATGATCCGACCAATGTCAGCTGATCACCATGTTTGATTTCACCAGACAGACAGAATTCAAGCTGCACTGTGTGCGTGCGTGTGTTACTGTGTGTGTGTGTGTGATTTTATTGATCAGCTCTTAATCCATTGATTTGAATCATGGATGCTGATTAAGATGGTGTGAGTGATTAGTGTCGGTTTGTTTCTGCAGACAGATGGACACACACACACACAGTAACACACACACACACAGTAACACACACACACACAGTAACACACACACACACACAGTGTTTTAACCCTTAGAATGGTGTAAATGATAAGATGTGTCCGACATGCTGTCGTTCTGCTCCTCACATGTAGACCTATGATCTGGATCTGATATCAGATCTGGATCTCGTGTTGAATCAAATGGTTCAGACCTCGTCTGGAGGTCTAGTCTGCCATCAGATCCCAGACCTCAAAGACCCTAAAGGTCTCCTAAAGACCCACTAGAACCAAGGAAATAACCTTGAGGACTTTGTGACCACCAAAACCTCTGAGTCCCTGAAGGACCATCAGAACTTCTTGAAGCACGGTCGGTACCAGAACACAGAAACAGCTCAGTGGTTCCACCTCTCATCCAATCAGCGTCTAGTAGCTCACAGATTTCTGCTGACCTTCGGTAGACAGACACAAATGACAGATGTTTTTCTTTTTCATCAGATCATGTGATTTATTGATTGCTGTCAGGATGTAAAGAGCATTTCATCAAATATTACCAACAAAAATGTTTCTGTACAAAACCGGAGCTTTATTTACCCTTTAGAACCACCTGACAGCTCTAGAATCTTCTAACGGATAACTAGAACCATTTACAAGACCCCTTGAACCTCCTGAGTACTAAAACCTCCTCCAGGCTACTATCACCTAGAACTAGAACAAACTTAAGGGCACGTATAACCTCATAAGTAAACACTAGAAACTCATCAGTGAACACTAGAACCTCATCAGAGAACACTAGAACCTCATCAATGAACACTACAACGACATCAATTAACACTAGAACCACATCAATGTAAACTAAAACGTCATAATTGTAAACTACAACCACATCAATGAACACTAGAACCTCATCAATATAAACTACAACCTCCTCAGTGACTACCAGACCCTCATCAATAAACACTAGAACCTCATCGATGAACACTAGAATCACCTTAACGGCATGTAGAACCTCATCAATGACCCCAAGAACATCATCAATGTGAACTAGAACCTGATAAATGAACAATTGAACCTCATCAATAAACAGTAGAACCTCATTGATGAACACAAAAACCTCATCAATGAACACTAGAACCTCGTCAATGGACACTAGAACCTCTTTGATGAACACTAGAACCTCATCAATGAACACTCGAACGTCATTGATGAACACTAGAATCACCTCAAGGGCATGTAGAACCTCATCAATGTATACTACAACCTGATAAATGAACACTAGTACCTCATCAATGAACACTAGAACCTCATCAGTGAACACTAGAACCACATCAATAAACACTAGAACCGCATCAATGGAAAATACAAGCTCATCAATATAAACTACAACCTCCTCAGTGACTACCAGAACCTCATCGATGAACACTAGAATCACCTTAACGGCATGTAGAACCTCATCAATGAACACTAGAACCTTATCAATGACCCCAAAACATCATCAATGTAAACTAGAACCTGATAAATTAACAATAGAACCTCATCAATGAACACTAGAACCTCATCAATAAACACTAGAACCTCATTGATGAACACTAGAATCACCTTAAGGGCATGTAGAACCTCTTCAATGTAAACTAAAACCTGATAAATGAACACTAGAACCTCATCAATGAACACTAGAACCTCATCAATGACCCCAATAACCTCATCAATGAACACTAGAACCTGATCAATGAGCACTAGAACCTCATCAATGAGCACTGGAACATCCTCAGTGATGAGTGGAACTCATTAAAGAACAAGTAGAACCTCCTGTTGCCTCCTCTCTATTTAAAGTAGATACGTTCTACAGTAGAACCAACAGACCATGTTGATTATCACACATCTTTGTTCTAACAGTGTTTATATTCTGAAGTCATTTGTACTCATTTTGACTGAGTGTGTGTGAGTCTGTCTGTCTGCAGAAATAAATCAATGCATCATCCTCTATTTGATTCTATTCTGTACTGTTCAGTAGACTCTGCTGCACCAGCTTTTTCTGCAAAGCAAACTGCTAGCCTTGCTGTAGGAAGGATTCTGGGTAATGTAGTGTGTTGAACCACTGACAGGAGAATAAAAATGACTGACTGTTGGTCTGAACTGAGGAAAATCAGTTTAATGACTGAGACTGCTGTTATTAACAGACCACACACACACAGACACGCACACACACACATACACAGACACACACAGAAACACACACACATCTGCTGTACATTAGCCTGTTGATGTTTTCCCATGACCTCTCCCCTCATGTTCACATCTGTACACACAGCAGCTCCACTACTGTTGCTACTCTGAGTTTAATCTATTGACTTCTATAGTTTCTGTCATTTTTTGTCAATCTGTTTGTTTTATTGTTGTTTTGAGATCATTTTACACTTTTTAGATCAGTAAACAGTCAAATGTGGACATCGTCATGGTGACGTCTCATATCGGTTTGTGGACGTTGTGAACCAAAAGTTCGGAGATTTGTCCGTCGCCATCTTATTTTTTTTCCAACCAGTGAACAGGAAGTGACCATATATGGACTGAGGAGGAGTAATAATAATAATAATACTTTCATTTTGTATAGCTGTTTTCTAAATACCCAAAGACGCTTTACAGGGCAGAGACAAACAGAACAAACAAACAAAGGAAAAAGAAAGACAGAGGAGCAAACAAAACAAACAAACAGAACATTTTGGTAAAAAAGGAAACTGGAGAAGCTGAAGGGTAGGGTGCCGGGTTAGCAGGTGGAGGGTATGGTGCAGGGGTTAGCAGGTGGAGGGTAGGGTGCCGGGTTAGCAGGTGGAGGGTAGGGTGCCGGGTTAGCGGGTGGAGGGTAGGGTGCAGGGTTAGAAGGTGGAGGGTAGGGTGCTGGGTTAGCAGGCGGAGGGTAGGGTGCAGGGTTAGCAGGTGAAGGCGAGGTTGAAGAGGTGGGTTTTGAGGGCTTGTTTGAATGATGATAGGGAGGGATGATAGAGACGATAGGGAGGGAGCCTCACGGATGCGTTTCAGAGGGGAGGTGCAGCAGCTGAGAAGGCCCTGTCACCCCAGGTCCGGCGCTTGGTCCTGATGGTCTTCAGAGTTTTTGCACCGGCGGACCTGAGGCAACGGGTTGGGGCGTGGAGGGGGAGGAGGTCTGAAAGGTAGGGAGGGGCCAGGTTCTTTAGGGCTTTGTAGGTGGTGAGTAGTATTTTGAAGTCTATTCTGTATTTGACCGGGAGCCAGTGGAGGTTGCGAAGGACCGGGGTGATGTGTTCATAGCGGCGGGTGGAAGTGAGCAGTCGAGTGGCAGAATTCTGAACATATTGGAGTTTATTGAGGATTTTGTTGGGAGAACCATTGAGGATGCTGTTGCAGAAGTCGAGTCTGGAGGTTATGAGGGCATGGATGAGAATTTCGGTGGTGGCAGAGGACAGGGAGGGTCGGAGGCGTGCAATGTTCCTGATGTGAAAGAAGGCAGTCTTGGTGATGTGGTTGGCGTGAAAGAGAGGGTGGGGTCGAGGATGATACCGAGGTTGCGGACCTGGGTGGAGGGGGTGACGATGGAGCTATCAATGTTGAGGGAGAAGGGCTGGGCTGAGCGGGTGAGGGAGTTAGGGCCGATGATGAGTATTTCAGATTTATTGCAGTTGAGTTTGAGAAAGTTCTGTTGCATCCATGATTTTATATCAGTGAGACAGGTGGTGAGAGTGGAGTGGGTGACTAGGTGATGGTCTTGGAGGAGAAGTAGAGTTGGGTGTCGTCAGCGTAGCAGTGGAAGTTGAGACCATGACGACGGATGATTTGTCCAAGGGGAAGGATGTAAATGATGAAGAGGAGGGGACCAAGCATGGAACCTTGGGGGACACCGTGGGTGACTGGGGAGGTAGAGGATTTACAGTTGTTTATTGCAATGAATTGATGTCGGTCTGAGAGATATGAGGTGAACCAGGAGAGGGCAGTGCCAGTTATGCCAAGGGAGTACTGGAGACGTGAGAGGAGGATGGAGTGACTTTCTGGTCTTGTGGACTTTCTGAATCAGTGTTCTAATAATAATAATGCATTTTATTTTTAACGCACTTTTCATTAAAAAAATCTCAGAGTGCCACAGAGCCAGTACATAGTTAAAACATAGTTAAAACAAACTATAATAAAATAACTAGTAAGCATAAAAAAAACAGTGAATGAACAGAAACACAAAATAAATAACTGACAGTGATTTAGGTCAGAAACGCCTTCCTGAATAGAAAGGTTTTTAAGCCAGTCTTAACCTCTTAAGCACGACGAAAAATAATTATTCCATGAATTAAGATAAAATATAAAGTGAAAATATCAAACTCACTATGCAAGTAAATGAAGCATTGTTTACCCACCCACTCCCACAGACAGTCAGACAGATGCCAGCAGAGTCAGCAGCAACACAGAGACAGAGTTCCCTTCAGCTGTGTTTGAAAGCCAGCGGAAATATGAGAGAGGCTCAAAAGATGCGAAGAGGTTCAACATTAATATTAATGCCATTTGTTAAGTGTTCAAAAAGCTGGGCAGGAACAAGCTGGTAAAAAAGGGAACCGTACAGATGTTTTATTTATTACTATTATAGATAAATATACTAGTATCGTATCGTATTTGTGGTATTGTATCGAATTCTGGTATCGTAAGTATCGGGTATCGTGATACTTATGGCAGGTATCGTATCCAAGTCATAATCTTGGTATTGTGACAACCCTAGTCTTGAGGTGATAAAGGCGTGGACGAGCTTCTCTGCATCTGACAGGGTTAAAGTGGGGCGGAGTTTGGAGATGTTTTTGAGATGATAAAACAAGGTTTTGCACAGGTGTTTTATATGGTCATGAAAGGTCAGGTGTGGGTCAAACCTAACTCCCAGATTAGTGACTGTGGAGGAGAGGGGGATGACCTGACCGTCGAAGGTGAGATGAGTTATGGAGGATGACTGAACCTGGTGTGGAGTGCCAACAAGGAGGGCTTCGGTTTTGCTACTGTTTAACTGGAGAAAGTTGTTGCTCATCCACACCTTTATCTCCCCAAGACAGGCGGTGAGACATGACATGGCTGCAGAGGGGCTTGGGGCAGCTTTGATGTAGAGCTGTGTATCGTCGGCATAACAGTGGAAAGACATCCTATGTCTGCTGATGACACGACCGAGGGGGAGCATGTAAATAATGAAGAGGATGGGGCCGAGGACCGACCCTTGTGGAACACCACAGGAGACAGGGAGCAGTCTGGACTTGCATCTTCCCAGTGAGACATATTCAGTTCTGCCTGAAAGGTAGACGAGAGAGGAGGATGGAGTGGTTGATAGTGTCGAAGGCGGCGCTGAGGTCAAGGAGGATGAGGATGGAGAGGAAGCCAGAGTCAGCAGAGAGAAGTATGTCATTTGTGATTTTCAATGGGGCGGTTTCTGTGCTGTGTTTTGAACGGAAGCCGGATTGGAAGGGTTCGTAGAGATTATGGAGATTGAGGTGGGACTTGAGTTGTGATGCAACAGCTCTCTCAAGGACTTTGGACAGGTAGGGGAGGTTGGAGATGGGCCGGTAGTTGTTGGGGATGTCGGGGTCAAGACCAGGTTTTTTCAGCACGGGGGTGACAGCAGCGATCTTGAGTGTGGGGGGTATGAGACCAGAGGACAGTGAGGAGTTGATGATGTTGGTGATGAGAGGGGAGAGTGAGGGGAGGCAGGCCTTGACTAAGGAAGAGGGGAGGGGGTCAAGGGCACAGGTGGAGGTTTTCATGCTGGAGAGTATGGAGGAGAGGTCCATTTCAGTGATTGAACTGAAGGAAGAGAGTGAGTGGCTTGGAAGTAGGGGAGAGTCATGTTGAGGGCTTGGGGGAGTGGTAGTGGGGGGGGGGGGGGCTGCCAGCTGGTTGTGTATTGCGATGATTTTGTCATTGACGAAGGATAGAAATGAGTTGCATTTGCTGGTGGTGAAGGAGGTGGAGATGGTGTCCATGGGCTTGAGGAGTTTGTTGATGGTGGAGAAAAGCGTTTTGGGGTTGTTGGAGCCAGATTGGATGATGGAGGAGTAGTGAGAGGAGCGAGCGGTGTTCAGGGCATCTTTATATTGTTGTTGGTGGAGTTTGAAGGCATCCAGGTGAACAGTAAGTCCAGTTTTGTTGGCAAGACGTTCCAGTTGACGGCCCTGCACTTTGAGGTGGCGAAGTCGGTCAGTGTACCAGGGGGCGGAGTGGGTGAAGGAGACGAGTTTGGATTTTTTGGGGGCGATGACGTCAAGACAGGAGGAGAGTGCATCATTATAGTAATTGACCAGGGCAGTGGGGGAGGCAGAGGCAGAGACGGTGGCAGCCAAGGTAGAGGAGAGCGAGGAGATGTTGATGGAGTTGATGTTCCGGAATGTTATGGTGCGATTCTGCTTAACATGGGGGGTGGGGATGTCTATGTCCAAGGTGATAGCCAGGTGGTCAGAGATGGTGAGGTCGATGCTGGTTAGATTGCTGATGGTAATGCCGGAGGTGCAGACCAGGTCAAGTGTGTGTCCTTTGTTATGGGTGGGAAAGTCGACATGTTGGGTGATGTTGAAGTAGTTAAAGATGTCCAGGAGTTCTGTAGAAGTTGTGGAGTCAGATGAGTCGACGTGTATGTTAAAATCACCGAGTAGCAGAATGGATGGAGAGATGGCGCAAAGTTGTGTGAGAAATTCAGACAGGTCAGAAGGGAAAGCAGGGTTAGGTTTTGGGGGGCGGTAAATGACTGCAGTAACCAGGGGTTTGGGACCAGACAGTTTAAAACTTCAAAAGTTGAAAACTTCTCTCGCTGACTCGTACCTCTGACAGGACAATGAAATATGGTCCACGGTTTCTTCTTCTCCACAAAATGTACACTTTCCATTATTATGCTTTCTAATAACATAGAGGGAACTGTTCAGACCAGTATGGCCATTCCTTAGTCTTGTCATAATCGTCTCCTCTTTTCTAGTTTGTCCACTAGATCCTCCCCTCCCAACCAATGGTTTATTTTTAAACACATATCTTCCTTTACTCCCTTTATTACATTCGTTCTGACATATCTTTTTGATTTGTCCCTTAATCACCACTTTAGCTTCTGACTTACTTATATTTACATTAACATTATTTCTCCCACTCTTCAAAGCCCTTTTTGCTGCTTTATCCGCCTTCTCATTGCCATCGACTCCATCATGGACCCACACTAAATGAACCGCTATCCGCATTTGATGGATTCTTAAAAATGATTGTAGTATTTCAAACAGTAAATCCTCTCTGCTTCTGGAGTGGCAACATGTCAAACTCGTTAGCACTGCACATGAGTCTGATGCAATCACCACTCTCTCTGGCCTGACCTCCTCTACCCACTGTAACGCAATAACTATACGGCCATCATCATGGCCATCATCATGTAAACACAGATAAATCATCACTGAGTCTCTTCCCACACTCATAATGGAATTCTAGGATCACTGCTACTGCTGCTGTTCTACCAGTTTTAGGGTCTTTAGATCCATAAATCTGTATTTAATTGTGGTAACTGCATGTATGACTTGAAGATCTTACAGTTTCCTCAACGTTCATCTCTCATCAGTTCAAGGAGGTCAAGATCTATTCCAGGCTGTGGCAGTAACCAAAGAGGAACAGCTGGACCACAGCTGGAGAATAACTCCTATAACCTAATTCACTAGCCTTCTTCTTAACAACCCAACCAAAGCTCTTTGTTGGCCTGTTGTCATGTTCCCAGCATGGCTCAATTGCACTTATTGTTGGATGGTTGTTATATCCTTGTAAACTGACCAAATATGTCATCATGATCTGTATTCTTCTCAACTCCAACAGCATTTCCCCCATTTCTACCTGCAATGCCGGCACAGATGTTGTTTTAAAGACCCCACTACATATTCTTGACACTTGTATTACATCCAGTTTTCCCAACAAGGTTTTAGATTCCGACCTATATTCCACACAGCCATAGTCTAGAACTGATCTTGGGCGACTGTGGCTAAGTGGAGTGCAGGGCCGTCCTTCAATCAGAGGAGCGGCGGTTTGATCCCCGACTCCGCTAGGAGCATGTCGATGTGTCCTTGAGCAAGACACTTAACCCTTAAATTGCTGGTCTTTAAGTTTGGATGTCTTTTTATATATTGAACTATGTTATTATTATAATTGAAGATATAAGATTGGGCATATTTTAGTTCTTGGATGTCATATTTATTTAAACATTTATATAAATAAATATATGTGAAGATAGCGTCATTTCTAAATATCCCTTTCTTGTTCTTGGAAGTTGTAGCTCTTCTTCTGTCTCCTCTTTCAGACTCTGATAATCAATCAAATGGAAATAATATAAGTTATTTATTCTTTCTGTGCGGCCCGGTACCATATGACCCACGGACTGGTGGATGGGATCCGCTGCTCTATGTCATATGGTCACCATTCTGTCCCCCCTCCCCTCAGGTCCCTCCTCCTCCAGTCCTAGTTTGCTGACTCAGAGTGTGTCTCTGGAGCCGTCCTGCTCTCCGTGCGGCCACCAGGGGGCGCTAGACGCCGACGCTCCCCAGGGGTCCAGCTCCTTGTCATCAGGCCCCGCCTCCCTGGAAGGAGGGGCGGAGCTAACAGAGCCCCGCGGCTCCGCTAACAGGCTACCGCTGGTCAACGACTCTGGGCCGCCAGAGCTGCCAGCTACCACAATAACACCACCGAGCAAGAGCAGACCGCCGCTGCCCGGACCCAAACCTCAGGGTAACAAACTCTATTTAAATTTGAATATTTACATTTATTTAAAGACATGATCGATGACACGTATTGATCCTCCACAGTCCCCCCGAAGCCCCCCCACCTCCAGCAGCAGGCGGGGGTGTCGAGGCCACGCCTCCGGGTGCCTGACAAGCCCCTCCCCCCTCCCCCGCCCTGCAGACCCCTCCCAGCGGACCCCCGGGGAGTACGGAATCCGCCCACTCGCGAAGATGGCACCGCCTCCCCCACCTGCGTCCTGTCACTCATCGAGAAGTTTGAGCGGTGAGTTGTGATTGGTCAGAGGAGGAAGTGATGTCATCATTAAAGGCTTAAATGAGATGTTATTGTGTGTGTGTGTGTGTGTGTGTGTGCAGCGAGCAGATCATCGTGGTTCCTGACATCACCGGGGGGGCTCTGTGTCCCCGCCTCCCCAACCCCCCCTCCTCCTCCCGACCTTCATCACCACCATCGTCGTCATCACCCACCCCTCCCCCACTGGATGAGGAGCCGCCCTCTGAGCTCAAAGGTCATGATGACATCACACTGGGGGGTGACGATGATGAAGATGATGATGATGATGAGCTGGCGGCTGCGTGTCGTGACGACCTGCACCAGAAGCGTCTCTCCATGGAGTCGGGTTACAGCGCCTCAGAGAAACACCCGGAGGATGACGTGGTTGCCGTGGAGATGAGAGAGCAGCCGCCGCTCCTCGACCAATCAGAGCTCCCCTCGGAGCGTCTGTCCCTCCCCTCCTCGCAGACGGAGGGCAAGCTGGCCAATCGGGACAGTGGCATCGACAGCATCAGCTCTCCGTCACACAGTGAGGAGCTCTGCTTCGCCGGCGTGGATGATGGGGGCGTGGCTTATCCCTGCAGCCCCGCCCTCGTGCCCCGCCTCTCCAGCTCGTCCTCGTACGCGGGGGAGGCACAGGGGGGCGGGGCCAGGGGGAGGAGGGAGTACTCTGAGGAGGGAGACAGCGACCTGGAGGAGGAGGAGGCGGAGCTGACACTGGTGCTGCCCCACCCCAAGACTGACAGACAGGACTCTGTTGAGGTGAGACAAGAAGTGACACCTACAGGCTCCGTTCACACCTGGTGACACACTGAGGACACCTGTCAGCGTGCCCGCGTGTCTGTGTGTCTACAGGTCTACATGTCCTCGTGTCTACGTGGTCGCGTGTCTACGTGTCTGTGTGTCTTTCTGTCTACATGTCCGTGTGTCTATGTGTCTGTGTCCACGTGTCTTTGTGTCTACATGTCCACGTGTCTGTGTGTCTACATGTCCGCGTGTCCGTGTGTCTACATGTCTGCGTGTCCGTGTGTCTACGTGTCCGCGTGTCCGTGTGTCTACATGTCCGCGTGTCTGTGTGTCTGTGTGTCCACGTGTCTTTGTGTCTACATGTCCGCGTGTCTGTGTGTCCGCGTGTCCATGTGTCTACATGTCCGCGTGTCTATGTGTCTGTGTGTCCACGTGTCTTTGTGTCTACATGTCCATGTGTCTGTGTGTCTACATGTCCGTGTGTCTCTGTGTCCGCGTGTCTGCGTGTCCGTGTGTCTACGTGTCTGCGTGTCTGCGTGTCTATGTGTCCGCGTGTCTGCGTGTGTCTATGTGTCTGCGTGTCTACATGTCCGCGTGTCTATGTGTCCGCGTATCCGTGTGTCTATGTGTCCGCGTGTCCGTGTGTCTACGTGTCTGCGTGTCTACGTGTCCGCGTGTCCGTGTGTCTATGTGTCTGCGTGTCCGTGTGTCTACGTGTCCGTGTGTCTACGTGTCTGCGTGTCTTCGTGTCCGTGTGTCTATGTGTCCGCGTGTCCGTGTGTCCGCGTGTCTATGTGTCCGCGTGTCTGTGTGTCTACGTGTCTGCGTGTCCGCGTGTCAATGTGTCTGCGTGTCCGTGTGTCTACGTGTCTGCGTGTCTACATGTCCGCGTGTCTATGTGTCCGCGTGTCTGCGTGTCCGTGGGTCTATGTGTCCGCGTGTCCATGTGTCTACATGTCCGCGTGTCTATGTGTCTGTGTGTCCACGTGTCTTTGTGTCTACATGTCCATGTGTCTGTGTGTCTACATGTCCGTGTGTCTATGTGTCCGCGTGTCTGCGTGTCCGTGTGTCTACGTGTCTGCGTGTCTGCGTGTCTATGTGTCCGCGTGTCTGCGTGTGTCTATGTGTCTGCGTGTCTGCGTGTCTACATGTCCGCGTGTCTATGTGTCCGCGTGTCCGTGTGTCCGTGTGTCTATGTGTCCGCGTGTCCGTGTGTCTACGTGTCTGCGTGTCTGCGTGTCCGTGTGTCTATGTGTCTGCGTGTCCGTGTGTCTACGTGTCTGCGTGTCTTCGTGTCCGTGTGTCTGCGTGTCCGTGTGTCTGCGTGTCCGTGTGTCTACGTTTCTGCGTGTCTGCGTGTCTGTGTGTCCGTGTGTCTGCGTGTCTGTGTCCGCGTGTCTGCGTGTCCGTGTGTCTATGTGTCCGCGTGTCCGTGTGTCTATGTGTCCGCGTGTCCTTGTGTCTGCGTGTCTACATGTCCTTGTGTCTGCGTGTCCGTGTGTCTACGTGTCTGCGTGTCTGCATGTCCGCGTGTCTATGTGTCCGCGTGTCTGCGTGTCCGTGTGTCTACGTGTCTGCGTGTCCGCGTGTCTATGTGTCCGTGTGTCTACGTGTCCGTGTGTCTGCGTGTCCGTGTGTCTGCGTGTCTACGTGTCTGCGTGTCCGTGTGTCCGCGTGTCCGTGTGTCTATGTGTCCGCGTGTCCGTGTGTCTGCGTGTCTGTGTGTCTATGTGTCTGCGTGTCCGTGTGTCCACGTGTCTTTGTGTCTACATGTCCACGTGTCCGTGTGTCTACGTGTCTGCGTGTCTACGTGTCCGCGTATCTATGTGTCCGCGTGTCTGCGTGTCCGCGTGTCTACGTGTCTGCGTGTCCGTGTGTCTATGTGTCCGCGTGTCCGTGTGTCTATGTGTCCGCGTGTCTGCGTGTCCGTGTGTCTGCGTGTCCGTGTGTCTATGTGTCCGCGTGTCCGTGTGTCTATGTGTCCGCGTGTCCTTGTGTCTGCGTGTCTACATGTCCTTGTGTCTGCGTGTCCGTGTGTCTACGTGTCTGCGTGTCTGCATGTCCGCGTGTCTATGTGTCCGCGTGTCTGCGTGTCCGTGTGTCTACGTGTCTGTGTGTCTACATGTCCGTGTGTCTATGTGTCCGCGTGTCTACGTGTCCGTGTGTCTACATGTCCGCGTGTCCGTGTGTCTACGTGTCTGTGTGTCTACATGTCCGTGTGTCTATGTGTCCGCGTGTCTACGTGTCCGTGTGTCTGTGTCTGCGTGTCCGTGTGTCTATGTGTCCGCGTGTCCATGTGTCTGCGTGTCTACGTGTCCGCGTGTCTACGTGTCTGCGTGTCTATGTGTCCGTGTGTCTACGTGTCTGCGTGTCTTCGTGTCCGTGTGTCTATGTGTCCGCGTGTCCGTGTGTCCGCGTGTCTATGTGTCCGCGTGTCTGTGTGTCTACGTGTCTGCGTGTCCGCGTGTCCATGTGTCTGCGTGTCCGTGTGTCTACGTGTCTGCGTGTCTGCATGTCCGCGTGTCTATGTGTCCGCGTGTCTGCGTGTCCGTGTGTCTACGTGTCTGTGTGTCTACATGTCCGTGTGTCTATGTGTCCGCGTGTCTACGTGTCCGTGTGTCTACATGTCCGCGTGTCCGTGTGTCTACGTGTCTGTGTGTCTACATGTCCGTGTGTCTATGTGTCCGCGTGTCTACGTGTCCGTGTGTCTGTGTCTGCGTGTCCGTGTGTCTATGTGTCCGCGTGTCCATGTGTCTGCGTGTCTACGTGTCCGCGTGTCTACGTGTCTGCGTGTCTATGTGTCCGTGTGTCTACGTGTCTGCGTGTCTTCGTGTCCGTGTGTCTATGTGTCCGCGTGTCCGTGTGTCCGCGTGTCTATGTGTCCGCGTGTCTGTGTGTCTACGTGTCTGCGTGTCCGCGTGTCCATGTGTCTGCGTGTCCGTGTGTCTACGTGTCTGCGTGTCTACATGTCCGCGTGTCTATGTGTCCGCGTGTCTGCGTGTCCGTGGGTCTATGTGTCCGCGTGTCCATGTGTCTACATGTCCGCGTGTCTATGTGTCTGTGTGTCCACGTGTCTTTGTGTCTACATGTCCATGTGTCTGTGTGTCTACATGTCCGTGTGTCTATGTGTCCGCGTGTCTGCGTGTCCGTGTGTCTACGTGTCTGCGTGTCTGCGTGTCTATGTGTCCGCGTGTCTGCGTGTGTCTATGTGTCTGCGTGTCTGCGTGTCTACATGTCCGCGTGTCTATGTGTCCGTGTGTCCGTGTGTCTATGTGTCCGCGTGTCCGTGTGTCTACGTGTCTGCGTGTCTGCGTGTCCGCGTGTCCGTGTGTCTATGTGTCTGCGTGTCCGTGTGTCTACGTGTCTGCGTGTCTTCGTGTCCGTGTGTCTGCGTGTCCGTGTGTCTGCGTGTCCGTGTGTCTACGTGTCTACGTTTCTGCGTGTCTGTGTGTCCGTGTGTCTGCGTGTCTGTGTCCGCGTGTCCTTGTGTCTGCGTGTCTACATGTCCTTGTGTCTGCGTGTCCGTGTGTCTACGTGTCTGCGTGTCTGCATGTCCGCGTGTCTATGTGTCCGCGTGTCTGCGTGTCCGTGTGTCTACGTGTCTGCGTGTCCGCGTGTCTATGTGTCCGTGTGTCTACGTGTCCGCGTGTCTGCGTGTCCGTGTGTCTGCGTGTCCGTGTGTCTGCGTGTCTGCGTGTCCGTGTGTCCGCGTGTCCGTGTGTCTATGTGTCCGCGTGTCCGTGTGTCTGCGTGTCTGTGTGTCTATGTGTCTGCGTGTCCGTGTGTCCACGTGTCTTTGTGTCTACATGTCCACGTGTCCGTGTGTCTACGTGTCTGCGTGTCTACGTGTCCGCGTATCTATGTGTCCGCGTGTCTGCGTGTCCGCGTGTCTACGTGTCTGCGTGTCCGTGTGTCTATGTGTCCGCGTGTCCGTGTGTCTATGTGTCCGCGTGTCTGCGTGTCCGTGTGTCTGCGTGTCCGTGTGTCTATGTGTCCGCGTGTCCGTGTGTCTATGTGTCCGCGTGTCCTTGTGTCTGCGTGTCTACATGTCCTTGTGTCTGCGTGTCCGTGTGTCTACGTGTCTGCGTGTCTGCATGTCCGCGTGTCTATGTGTCCGCGTGTCTGCGTGTCCGTGTGTCTACGTGTCTGTGTGTCTACATGTCCGTGTGTCTATGTGTCCGCGTGTCTACGTGTCCGTGTGTCTACATGTCCGCGTGTCCGTGTGTCTACGTGTCTGTGTGTCTACATGTCCGTGTGTCTATGTGTCCGCGTGTCTACGTGTCCGTGTGTCTGTGTCTGCGTGTCCGTGTGTCTATGTGTCCGCGTGTCCATGTGTCTGCGTGTCTACGTGTCCGCGTGTCTATGTGTCCGCGTGTCCGTGTGTCTACGTGTCTGCGTGTCTACGTGTCCGCGTGTCTGCGTGTCCGTGTGTCTACGTGTCTGCGTGTCCGTGTGTCTATGTGTCCGCGTGTCTGCGTGTCTGTGTGTCTACGTGTCTGCATGTCTACATGTCCGCGTGTCTGCGTGTCCGGTGTGTCCGGTGTGTCTGCGTGTCCGTGTGTCTATGTGTCCGCGTGTCCGTGTGTCTGTGTGTCCGTGTGTCTGCGTGTCTGTGTCCGCGTGTCTGCGTGTCCGTGTGTCTATGTGTCCGCGTGTCTACGTGTCCGTGTGTCTGTGTCTGCGTGTCCGTGTGTCTATGTGTCCGCGTGTCCATGTGTCTGCGTGTCTACGTGTCCGCGTGTCTATGTGTCCGCGTGTCCGTGTGTCTACGTGTCTGCGTGTCTACGTGTCTGCGTGTCCGTGTGTCTACGTGTCTGCGTGTCCGTGTGTCTATGTGTCCGCGTGTCTGCGTGTCCGTGTGTCTGCGTGTCTGCGTGTCCGTGTGTCTGTGTGTCTACATGTACGTGTGTCAATGTGTCTATGTGTCTGCGTGTCTACATGTCCTTGTGTCTGCGTGTCTACATGTCCTTGTGTCTGCGTGTCCGCGTTTCCGCGTGTCTGCGTGTCCGTGTGTCTGCGTGTCTACGTGTCTGCGTGTCCGCGTGTCCGTGTGTCTATGTGTCCGCGTGTCCGTGTGTCTATGTGTCCGCGTGTCCGTGTGTCTGCGTGTCTGTGTCCGCGTGTCCGCGTTTCCGCGTGTCTGCGTGTCCGTGTGTCTGCGTGTCTACGTGTCTGCGTGTCCGCGTGTCCGTGTGTCTATGTGTCCGCGTGTCCGTGTGTCTATGTGTCCGCGTGTCCGTGTGTCTGCGTGTCTGTGTCCGCGTGTCCGTGTGTCTATGTGTCTGCGTGTCTGTGTGTCCACGTGTCTTTGTGTCTACATGTCCACGTGTCTGTGTGTCTACATGTCCGTGTGTCTATGTGTCCGCGTGTCTGTGTGTCCGCGTGTCTGCGTGTCTTCGTGTCCGTGTGTCTATGTGTCCGCGTGTCCGTGTGTCTGCGTGTCCGTGTGTCTGCGTGTCCGTGTGTCTACGTTTCCGCGTGTCTATGTGTCCGTGTGTCTGCGTGTCTGTGTCCGCGTGTCTGCGTGTCCGTGTGTCTATGTGTCCGCGTGTCCGTGTGTCTGCGTGTCCGTGTGTCTGCGTGTCCGTGTGTCTACGTGTCTACGTTTCCGCGTGTCTGTGTGTCTGCGTGTCTGTGTCTATGTGTCTATGTGTCCGCGTGTCCGTGTGTCTATGTGTCCGCGTGTCCGCGTGTCCTTGTGTCTGCGTGTCTACATGTCCTTGTGTCTGCGTGTCCGTGTGTCTACGTGTCTGCGTGTCTGCATGTCCGCGTGTCTATGTGTCCGCGTGTCCGTGTGTCTACGTGTCTGTGTGTCTACATGTCCGTGTGTCTATGTGTCCGCGTGTCTACGTGTCCGTGTGTCTACATGTCCGCGTGTCCGTGTGTCTACGTGTCTGTGTGTCTACATGTCCGTGTGTCTATGTGTCCGCGTGTCTACGTGTCCGTGTGTCTACGTGTCTGCGTGTCCGTGTGTCTGTGTCTGCGTGTCTACATGTCTACATGTCCGCGTGTCCGTGTGTCTATGTGTCTGCGTGTCTACATGTCTACATGTCCGCGTGTCCGTGTGTCTACGTGTCCACGTGTCTTTGTGTCTACATGTCCACGTGTCTGTGTGTCTACATGTCCGTGTGTCTATGTGTCCGCGTGTCTGCGTGTCTGCGTGTCTTCGTGTCCGTGTGTCCGCGTGTCCGTGTGTCTGCGTGTCCGTGTGTCTGCGTGTCCGTGTGTCTATGTGTCCGCGTGTCCGTGTGTCTGCGTGTCCGTGTGTCTGCGTGTCCGTGTGTCTACGTGTCTACGTTTCCGCGTGTCTACATGTCCTTGTGTCTGCGTGTCTACATGTCCTTGTGTCTGCGTGTCTGCGTGTCCGTGTGTCTGCGTGTCTACGTGTCTGTGTGTCTACATGTCCGTGTGTCTATGTGTCCGCGTGTCTACGTGTCCGTGTGTCTACGTGTCTGCGTGTCCGTGTGTCTGTGTCTGCGTGTCCGTGTGTCTACGTGTCTGCGTGTCTACATGTCTACATGTCCGCGTGTCCGTGTGTCTACGTGTCTGCGTGTCTACATGTCTACATGTCCGCGTGTCCGTGTGTCTACGTGTCTGTGTGTCTACATGTCCGTGTGTCTATGTGTCCGCGTGTCTACGTGTCCGTGTGTCTACATGTCTGCGTGTCCGTGTGTCTGTGTCTGCGTGTCTGCGTGTCTACATGTCTGCGTGTCCATGTGTCTATGTGTCCGCGTGTCCGCGTGTCTGTGTCCACGTGTCTGTGTGTCTACATGTACGCGTGTCTATGTGTCCGTGTGTCTGTGTCCGCGTGTCTGCGTGTCTACATGTACGCGTGTCTATGTGTCCTCATTAAGGACCGCCTACTCCTCTATTGTTTTGATTTCTGCTTCTACTTTGGACAGCTGAGATACAGGAAGTCCAGTGTTGTGTCTCACATGTTCACGTTCATGTTTTAGGGTCTTTGTTTGTGGGTGTTTGCAGTCAATCAGCGCGCGCTGTCGGCTGCTAAACGCCACCATGGGCCTGACTGAACTAACCAGGAAACACGGGGTGAAGATCCCGCCGCTGTTCGGGTGTTCAGTGGAAGGAATCAGCCTGGCAGTGGGGGAGCTTGTTGGCCACAGCTGCGTGAAGTCCGCAGCGCGGATGAACAGCGCTGTGGTCATCTTTTTAGATAGTTTAGAAGCTGCGGAAGTGGTGTTGGAGAACGGGGTCGAGGTGGGTGAACACTTCCTGCCCGTTTACCCTCTCAGCTCACCAGCAGAAAGAGTTACTGTGTCCAACGTTCCTCCATTTATTAGAAACGATGACATAATCAGAGAGCTGTCCAAACATGGGAAGGTGGTGTCTCCGGTTAGGAGAGTGTCCTCTGGATTTAAATCTCCGCTGTTAAAGCACGTGGTGTCTCACAGGAGACATGTCCTCATGATCCCCAACAACAGGAGCAGAGTGGTCAACCTCAGTTTTAAAATCACAGTAGAGGACTTTGATTATGTCCTCTTTGCAAAGACTAATGATTTTAAATGTTACAGTTGTGGGAAAGAAGGACATCTGAGCAGAGCTTGTCCTGGGAAAACGGCTCAAATAAAGACCAGAACCAGAAAGGTACTGAGGAGGGCAGAGGGGACAAGCAGGACGGGCAAGAGGGAACAAGTGGAGCACAGGAGGTGAGGGTGGAGGAAACAAATGTGGCCCAAAAGGGGAGGGAGGAGGAGACAAGTAGAGCCCAGGAGGTGAGGGAGAGTACTGGAAGACAGGTGGAGTCAGGTAGTGAGGTAGACATGGAGGAAGACGAGGAGCAACTCAAAGCTCCTCAGCTGAAGAGGAAAAAGGAAGGAAACAGTGGAAACTCACAGGCCAAAAAAGTGTCAACGACAGGAAGTATAGGAACAGCTGAGTCTGAGTCCAGTCTGGAGGAGGACGCTGAGGCCAGTCTGGAGAAGGACTCTGAGTCCAGTCTGGAGGAGGACGCTGAGTCCAGTCTGGAGGAGGACGCTGAGTCCAGTCTGGAGGAGGACGCTGAGGCCAGTCTGGAGAAGGACTCTGAGTCCAGTCTGGAGGAGGACGCTGAGTCCAGTCTGGAGGAGGACTCTGAGTCCAGTCTGGAGGAGGACGCTGAGGCCAGTCTGGAGGAGGACGCTGAGTCCAGTCTGGAGGAGGACGCTGAGTCCAGTCTGGAGGAGGACTCTGAGTCCAGTCAGGAGGAGGACTCTGAGTCCAGTCTGGAGGAGGACTCTGAGTCCAGTCTGGAGGAGGACGCTGAGTCCAGTCAGGAGGAGGACACTGAGTCCAGTCAGGAGGAGGACTCTGAGTCCAGTCTGGAGGAGGACTCTGAATCCAGTCTGGAGGAGGACTCTGAGTCCAGTCAGGAGGAGGACTCTGAGTCCAGTCTGGAGGAGGACTCTGAGTCCAGTCTGGAGGAGGACGCTGAGTCCAGTCAGGAGGAGGACGCTGAGTCCAGTCAGGAGGAGGACTCTGAGTCCAGTCTGGAGGAGGACTCTGAGTCCAGTCTGGAGGAGGACGCTGAGTCCAGTCTGGAGGAGGACTCTGAATCCAGTCTGGAGGAGGACTCTGAGTCCAGTCTGGAGGAGGACGCTGAGTCCAGTCAGGAGGAGGACTCTGAGTCCAGTCAGGAGGAGGACGCTGAGTCCAGTCAGGAGGAGGACTCTGAGTCCAGTCTGGAGGAGGACGCTGAGTCCAGTCTGGAGGAGGACTCTGAATCCAGTCTGGAGGAGGACTCTGAGTCCAGTCTGGAGGAGGACGCTGAGTCCAGTCAGGAGGAGGACGCTGAGTCCAGTCAGGAGGAGGTCTCTGAGTCCAGTCAGGAGGAGGTCTCTGAGTCCAGTCTGGAGGAGGACGCTGAGTCCAGTCAGGAGGAGGTCTCTGAGTCCAGTCAGGAGGAGGACGCTGCTGCTGACAGTGAGCTCTCTGAGTGCAGGGCTGGCAGCTGTAGGAGCTCTGAAGGCTACAGTGTGGAGGAGATACAGGACTATCTGCTGAGGAGTAAGAATGTAAGAGGAGCTAAAGTGGAGGACTACATCTCTGACAAAGAGAAGCTCTTAAACTCTGTCAGAGCTCACATGAGGAGTAAAGACAGAGGAGGTCTCACAGAGCAGGAAGGCATCAGACTGAAGAAAATAGTTCAGATTTTAAAGAAAGAGCTGAACAAAGATGGAGCTAAGTGAGAATAAGGTCTCACAGTCTAAGGGCAAGTCAAAGACAAGTTTCTGTTTGTTGGTTTTTATTTATTTACCCGTTTTAAATGTAAAGAGACCGGAGCCCACATGCTCACACTGGCTGCTTCAGGAACCGCTGGTGAACGGAGCCAGGATGGACATCCAGGACGGCAGCATGCTGTGCTCCTCTGGGACCACCACCCTGAGGACACTGGTGGAGGTAGATGTTCCTGGACTAAGAGACGCACCTGCAGTGGCTTCTCTACTCGGGATGATTTCCATCCGGCAGAGCAGGAGGATCCTGAGCAGGTTGGCGGAGAGACTGACGGAGGACGAGGTCGAGATGCTGAAGGAGGACGACGGAGGAGAGGAAGCTCCTGACTCTACAGATCTATTTCCAGATCTAGGATTTATTCCAGAGCTGAATGGGGTCTCAGGACCATCATTCAGTGAAACAGAGTCTGAACTCTTGGACCTCCACACAGGGAACGGGTGTGAGAGCCGACGCTCTGAGGAGACAGAACATGAACATGAACAACATGCAGGATTCATGGAGAAACGGTGCAACAACGAAGCACAATGTTGTGTGTCTGAAGATGAACTAATATTCAACGCTCCTTGAATCACTGTGAAGAGAAACAGTTTTGATTGTTTTTTGTTTTGTTGGTTTGTGTCAAATTTATTGCCATGGCAACGCTTCTTTTAGTTTTTTTCATGTTGTTTTAAGAAAATAAAGGTTTCTAAAAATCAAATCTCTCTCTGTCTCTGTCTGTCTCTCTGTCTCTGTCTCTCTGTCTCTGTCCAGCTGTCTGTCCAGCAGAGGGTCTTCAACATTGCTAACGAGCTGCTGCACACAGAGATCGCCTACGTCTCTAAGCTCCACCTCCTCGACCAGGTGAGTCACCTGCTGCTCACCTGTCAGCTGAGTTCACTGGTTGCGATCAGGTTATATACACTATATATATATATATATATATATACACTATATATATATATATATATATATACATATATATATATGTATATATATATATATGTATATATATATATATATATATACATATATATATATATACATATATATATATATATACATATATATATACATATACATATATATATACATATATATATATATATACATATATATATATGTATATATATATATATGTATATATATATATATATATACACATATATATACATATATATGTGTATATATATATATATAGTGTATATATATATATATAGTGTATATACATATAGTATATACACTATATGTATATATATGTATATAGTGTATATATATATACATATACACATATATATATGTATATACAGTATATATACAATATACAGTGTATATAGTGTATATATATATATATATATATACACTATACAAGCTTACAGATCACCTGATCAACGAAAAGGTGGCGTCTGTCCTACACACCTGGTTACCATGGCAGCCTGTCTCTCTCCTCCTGCAGGTGTTCTGTGCTCGACTCCTGGAGGAGGCTCGGTCTCGCTCCTCCTTCCCCTCTGACATCGTCCAGGGAATCTTCTCTAACATCTGCTCCATCTACTGCTTCCATCAGCAGTTCCTCCTGCCGGCCCTCCAGAAACGCATGGAGGAGTGGTGAGAGCCTCCTCCTCCTCTCCTCCTGCTGGTTCTCCTCCTCCTCTTCCTCCTCCTCCTACTGGTTCTCCTCTTGTTGGTTCTCCTCCTCTCCTCCTCCCCCTCCTCCTCTCCTCCACCCCATCCTCATCCTCCTCCTCCTTGCCTGGATTTGACTCCTCTTCTCCTCCTCAGGGACTCTAACCCCCGGATCGGGGACATCCTCCAGAAGCTCGCTCCGTTCCTGAAGATGTACGGAGAATATGTGAAGAACTTTGACCGAGCGATGGAGCTTCTGAACATCTGGACGGAGAGAAGCTCTCAGTTCAAGAGCATCATCCAGGAGACCCAGGTGTGTGTGTGTGTGTGCGTGTGAGAGTGTGTGTGTGTCTCACACTCTCACACTCTCACACGCACACACACACTCACACACACACACACTCACACACACTCTCACACACACTCTCACACTCTCACACGCACACACACACACACTCACACACACACACACACACTCACACACACACACACACACACACACTCACACACACACTCACACACACACACACTCTCACACTCTCACACGCACACTCTCACACACACAGAGTGTGCGTGTGTGTGTGTGTGAGTGTGTGTTGTGGTGGAGTGAGTCCTATAATACTGAAATAAGGAACATTGAGAACAGAAGTTAGTCTTTGGAGGATGTGCTCTCTGCTCCATCCTCACACACACACACACACACTCTCACACACACACACACTCACACACACACACACACACACACACACACACTCTCTCACACACACACTCACTCACACACACACACACACACACACACACAGTGTAGTCTGCAGGAGGACGAGATGAGAGTCTCTGTAGCTGATAAAGGACCTGAGCACCGGCTGTGAGGCAGGATAAGTTCACACTAAAACATCTGGTCAACAGGTTCTAACTGCCCATTCAGCCCCTCCCTCTTATCTCAGCTGAGCCTTGTCACACTAAGACATCTGTCTTTCATCACCCTTGTTTATAACTGGGAGTCCTCAAACCCTCAAGTATTATCTACGGAAACAAAGAGGGTCAAAGCACCATGACAATAGAAACAGGTGAATATGTCACAGGAGAGGAGACGTATCACAGGGGAAATGTTCCATCATGTTCCACCCTTTTGATCATAATCATTGATCGATCATAAGTATACACTCGTGTCCATTTAAAACATCGGCATTAACAGTTCATAAGGCGAGTTAGTACATTTGAAGAGAATTGTAGCTGTTTTTGTGCTGTGGAGGGAAACGGATCATTCTTTACACATGGGTGTCATCATGATGTGTCAGCAGAATAGGTATTACAGTTTACATGAAAACACATTGTGCCTCTGAGGTCACATAGTTCTGGTTGTCTAAACGGATGCCAGGGTCTTATGTGTGGGTGTTAATGTGTGTATCTTGTGTGTATCTTGTGTGTAGAGGGAGGAGCGCTGCAGGAGTCTCACTTTGCAGCATCACATGTTGGAGCCGGTTCAGAGGATCCCTCGATACGAGCTGCTGCTCAAAGATTATCTACACCGACTACCAGAGGAGGCCCCGGACCACCGGGATGCCCAGAGTACGTAAACAAACACTTATACACACACACACATTTACACACGTCACCCTGTGATCGTGTGATCGTGTTTTTTTTTTTTATATATACTTTATTGATGAGAATGCACAATATGACATAAGAATCAAAGAGCAAGTATTTTCATTTTTTGTGCACGTGTTACTCAGTTTACAGTAGTAAAGGAGAAAATAACAAGAAAGAAAAGCAAAAAACATTAAACAAACAAACAAACAAACAAACAAAAACATAAAACAAAGAGCTACTTAAATCAAAACACCCACAGACAAGGCCTTCACATTTGTTTAGGTAAAGTTTATGGAGTACAGTATTGTAAAGCTATAGTTCAGTAGTTAGGTTAGATTGCAGTTAATCAGACAGATAAGGGAAGGACAGATAAATCAGACATATCTCATTCAGTGGGCAACAATAATAGATTCTGAAAATATGAAATGAAAGGTTGCCATTTTTTAGCGAAATTGTCATTACAGCCTCTAAGTGCATATTTCATTTTTTCAAGACTTTGCAGACTGAGATGGTGGACTTGGAGATTTCCAAGCTAGAAGTATTCTGCGACGCGCCAGAAGAGTGGTGAAGGCAATAATGTCCTTCTCTTTGGTACCATATAGGATGGATTTGGCTGGGATTCCAAAGACTGCCAGAAGAGGGCACGGTTGTACCTTGATCCCTAAAACTATAGTTAAAATATCAAAAACATAGCACCAGAAGTGTTCAAGTTTAGGACACGCCCAAAACATGTGTAGTAAATCTGCTTGAGGATGATCACAACGGTTACATCCTGGGTCGCGACCTGGGAATATTTGACCTAGTTTGCTGTTACTAAAGTGCATCCTATGGACCACTTTAAACTGGATGAGACCAAGTCTGGCACAGGACGTAGATGTGTTCACCCCATTCAGTGCATCCACCCACCAATTCTCTGTCAGGTTCATGTTCAACTCACTTTCCCATTTGGTTTTGATTACAGAAGAGGTATCTATTGTAGTCATGATCTGGTTGTAAACTTTAGAGATCAGTCCCTTCTGAGTTGGATGTGTGTCCAGTAGGCTTTCCCAAAGTGTTTTGCACGGGAGGTCAGGGTATGACGGGAAGTGTTTCACTACAAAGTGGCGGACCTGAAAGTATCTGAAGAGATTTGAACGGTCCAGGCCACATCTCTTACAAAGAGAGTCGAAGCTAGAGAAGTGGTCATCGTCAAAAAGATCCCTGAAACACTTCAGTCCACTTTTTCCCCACTGTGAGAAGGTTTTGTCCACTACAGATGGTGGGAATAGATGATTATTACTAATCGGACCCAGAGAAGAAGCTGTTAGAAATTTAAAGTGAAGACGAAATTGAATCCAAGTTCTAAGAGTAGCAAGGACAATCGGGTTAGAAGAGTGGCTGGACAGTTTTATCGGATGAGATGTGTGACGGCCTCTGGCTTTACGCAGGGCCTGTTGTGGGCGTTGCCTTGTTTGTTCTCTGTGCTGTCTTGCAGGTCCCTTGTAGGCGGAGCCTCTCGATACAATTGGGAGCACCTGGCCAGTCTCCCAGTGGTATTTAGGACCTGCCTGCTGCAGTCGGGATCTCTCTCTGTTCCTGCAGCACCATGATTTTGTTTGTTAAGAATAAATGAAACCTTTTCCGTCTAACCACCCGTGTGTCTTCCGTTTTTGTCATGGCTCAAGAGCCGGGTCGTGACAAATTGGGGGCTCGTCCAGTCCGGTACGTAGTAGGTCATTGAGTTGGCTGATAAATGGGCTCGTAGAAGCTTGTGAATGAGATGACGTCATAAGGTTACTACGGAGCTGCGTTGTGTGTAAAGTGGAAGCCGTGTGTAGGTCTGTCTTGATAAGCTGTGCGCTACTGGGGAGATATACGGGGACTTGAGGCGTTTAGGTAAGTGTCGGCTGGTGCCAAAGACTTGTGTGGGAGCACAATCCCCTGCTAGGTATAGCGGCGGTACCCCTTTGGGTTCGTCGGGGGTTTGTTTTTTTTGTAGTCCTGCGGTAAACGTGGTTAGAGCAATTGCTCGGGAGCACGCCATAGTCTGGGGAAGGTTGCCAATTGCTGGTCGCCTTTCGCAACTACTGGTATTCAGTGTGTAAATACCCGCCACTGACACTGCATGAAGACTAGGGATGAGTGAGATTAGTTAGACTGGGGTAGGCAGATAAATTAGAGGGGATTTGCTCTGTGCTCGGGTACGGATCAGACCCTGTAGGCACCTCGCTGACACTTGCTTTTGCCCGCGGCACATACGGTAGTTTATTTACCTGTTTGGTGTAGAATATGGCTGAGATATCAGAGTTTGTTACAACTCCATCGGAGGAATTGTTGGAGGAATGTACAAGAGAGCAGCTATTAAAGATAGCAAACCATTATGGAGTTGTGATTTCAGAAAAACGGCTGAAAAATACTGTGAAAAGTATATTAAAAGCAAATTTGATTGAGATGGGTGTTTTAACTGGTAGCGAGGACCAACCTCCCTGTCCAACCGGGAGTTTAACATTTGAGCAGCAAAAAGAGATGCTGATGTTACAGTTAAAGCATGATAAAATGATGCGAGAGGCAGAGCTTGATAAGCAATTGGCGGTGGAAAAATTGCGCTACCAGACGGAACAAGCGAAGTTGACTCTGCAACAATACAAGCTGGATTTAATAAAAAGTGGAAAAGTTATAGCTGACGGTTCTCTGGAGCTGGAGAGGTCCTCACCTTACCCGGGGCCTTCAGAGGAATCTTTTGACATTTTGGGTAACCTGCGGCTGTTGCCGAAGTTTAATGAGAAAGACCCTGAGACTTTTTTTTCTTTATTCGAGCGCGTGGCGCACACGAGAAAGTGGCCTCAGTCTGCACGCACATTAATGCTGCAGTGCGCTTTGACCGGTAGAGCACAAGAAGCCTATGGATCATTGTCGTCAACGGATTGTGCAGATTATTTGGTCGTCAAGTCAGCGGTGTTAAAAGCTTACGAGTTGGTCCCTGAGGCGTACCGCCAACGTTTTCGGTCGTGGAGAAAAGGGGATAAGCAGACACACCTTGAATTTGCCCGAGACTTGACAGTTGATTTTGGGCGCCGGTGTTCTGCGTTAGAGATGGAGAGTTTTGAGGAGCTGTGTGAGTTGATAGTGTTGGAACAGTTTAAAAACTCCATACCTGAGAGGATCGCCACATTTATCAGTGATCGAAAGGTAAAAACGGCTACGGAAGCGGCTGCTTTCGCAGATGATTATGTCTTGACGCACAAACGGAATTTTGGGGAATTGCGTACTCGCCATGCTGGTTTTGGGGAGAGTGCAGATGTCAGTGCTGTGTATCCTTCTTTCCAGTCAGATAAATCGGAGGTGAGGGATCGTAGCATGCGGAGTTCAGATAAGGTCTGTAACTTTTGCTATAAGAAAGGGCATTGGAGAGCTGATTGTTATGCGCTTAAGGCAAGGCCTAGGCAGAGTGGGGCTGCAGCGCAGCCAAAAGGGGCTTGCCTAGCTGTGTCTATGCCCAGGGTATCTGCGGTGGCTGTAGAGAGTGATGGGATGCAGGGAAAAACGTTGCCCGGTGAACTCGATTATTTTTTGCCTTTTGTGTCAGAGGGCTGGGTCTCTCTGGTGGGAAGCGATGTGAAAGTGCCAGTTAAGATACTGCGTGACACAGCGGCTTTTGACTCCTTCGTCCAGGCTTCAATATTACCATTCTCAGAGGAGAGTGACACAGGATGCTCGGTTCCAGTTTTGGGGATGGGCATGAAAGTTTTTCAGGTCCCATTGCACACTGTCATGCTGGATTCTGATCTGTTTCAGGGAAAAGTGGATGTTGGCGTGCGTCCGGCGCTGCCAATTCAGGGCATCACGTTAATTTAGGGAAATGGGGTAGCAGGAGGGCGCGTTTGGGCTGATGTTCCGCCGCCATGTCCTGTGGTTTCCTCGGTTCCACTGGTAAAGAAGCAACCTGACGAAAACGAAGTTAACTTCCCAGAGGTTTTTACTGCATGTGCGGTAACACGCTCCATGATGCGGGACAACCTTGATTCGCGGTCTGATTCTAAAAATCTGAAAGGTGACACGTCAGAGTTGTGTGTTTTCCCTGTCTGATGTACCCCTCTCAGTTTCGCAGGAAGACCTAAAAGCTGAACAGCGGACTGATCCTTCTTTGAGAGGATTGTTCGAGCAGGTGCTTCCCGCGGAGGAGGTAAGAAATAATTCTCATGGTTATTTCATGCACGATGCGCTGCTACTAAGAAAATGGATGCCTCATGGTGATAGTTTCATTGGGGACCCCATTATCCAAATTGTGTTGCCATTTAAATTCAGGGAGTCTGCTTTGAAATTGGCTCATGATGAGTCTGGACACTGGGGGGGGTCAGGAAAACCTATGCTCGGGTCCTACGGCATTTCTTTTGGCCGCGGTTGAAAAAAGATGTTGCTGCGTATATTAAATCATGTCACACGTGTCAGATCACTGGCAAGCCAAATCAGCGTATACCTCCTGCTCCTTTGTTCCCCATTCCAGTTATCGGCCAGCCTTTCGAGCACTTGATCATTGATTGTGTGGGTCTAAGTCGGGCACAGTTTATCTCCTCACGGTAATGTGTCAGAATACCCGTTATCCGGCTGCATATCCGTTGCGCACGATAACGGCTAGGTCAGTGGTGCGCGCTCTCACCCAGTTCATTTAAATTTTTGGTATTCCAAAAGTTATTCAGACGGATCAGGGTTCGAATTTCACCTCCAGTCTGTTTTCTCAAGTGTTGAAACATCTTCAGGTCAAGCACAATAAAGCATCAGCCTATCATGCGCAAAGTCAGGGGGCATTAGAACGCTTCCACCAGACACTGAAGTCGCTGTTACGGGCTTATTGTGTTCAGATGGAGAAGGACTGGGAGGAGGGGTTGCCCTGGTTGATGCTGGCGGCTAGAGAGGTGACGCAGGAGAGCACGGGGTTCAGTCCGAATGATTTGGTGTTTGGACATACAGTGCGCAGCCCGTTGACTGTGTTATATGATCGGTGGAAGGAAGCAGAACCTCCAAAAAACCTCATTGAATATGTAAATAGTTTTCTGGAGAGCTGGCAAAACAGAACTTTTCATCTGTACAAGGAAAGATGAAAAAACTGTTTGATCGACAGGCTAAGCGTCGGGTGTTTGATGTGGGAGACCAGGTATTAGCGCTGTTGCCTATTGCCAACTTGAAGTTCACTGGTCCGCATAAGGTTCTGAGACAGACGTCTGAACAGAATTACATTATTTCCACTCCCCAACGCAGGAAGGCCACTCAACTTTGCCACGTGAACTTATTAAAGCCATATTACGATCGTGTGTCTGGTCCAACTACTGCTGAAGGACAGTCCCCTCCGGAGCCCGCACGCCTGACGTGTTCAGTGGGGCGGGTGTCTGTGGTTTATGCCCCTCAGCCAGTGGCAGCTGGGGAGGAAGACAGGTTACCTTGTCTTGATCCGGCTGTGCTATGAGGCCGGTTAAAGAACTCTGAGTCGCTGTGCAACTTACCTGTGTTGCTGGGTCATTTAGCGGGATCTAAGCAGGCAGATCTGTCTGAACTCATCAGTGCTTTTCCTTGTTTGTTTGGTGACACTCCTACTCAGACACACCTCATCGAGCACGATATAGATGTGGGAGATGCTCAGCCAGTTAGGCAGAGATTCTATCGTGTGAATCCAGAAAAACATAAACATTTGGATGTTGAAATCAAGTACATGTTGGATTACGGTATTGCTGAGCCCTCATCGTCAAGTTGGGCATCCCCCTGCCTTATGGTCCCTAAATCGGACAATAATCCCAGGTTTTGTACTGATTTTCGCAAGGTGAATGCGGTAACTAAGCCGGATTCTTTCTCGCTCCCGCGTATGGAAGATTGTGTGGACCAGGTAGGCCAGGCCAAGTATATTAGTAAGTTTGACTTACTGAAAGGGTATTGGCAGGTTCCGTTGTCGGAGCAAGCGCGTGAAATCTCTGCGTTTATAACGCCGAATGGGTTGTACTCCTATAGATTATATTGGTTCTGGGGTAGTGCCTGTGGTCGTCTACACCGACCATAACCCCTTGACTTTCCTCAACACTTTGCAATGTCCTAATCAGAGATTGATAAGGTGGTCACTGATGTTACAATCGTATTGGTTAAACATTCGGCATATCAAGGGTTCGGACAATGTGGTGGCAGACGCTTTGTCCAGGGCTCCTTACCAGTAAAAAAACAATACAAAAAAATAGCCCTTGCATGTTATCTGTTTGTCTTTGTCTCTCCTTTTCCCCTCTTAAATTGCTTCCCACTGGTACCAGGTTGCTGAGGGGAGGGTTGAGGGGGGTGGATGACCGGCATCAGGTTTGTTTTATTTCACTACAAAGTGGCGGACCTGAAAGTATCTGAAGAGATTTGAACGGTCCAGGCCACATCTCTTACAAAGAGAGTCGAAGCTAGAGAAGTGGTCATCGTCAAAAAGATCCCTGAAACACTTCAGTCCACTTTTTCCCCACTGTGAGAAGGTTTTGTCCACTACAGATGGTGGGAATAGATGATTATTACTAATCGGACCCAGAGAAGAAGCTGTTAGAAATTTAAAGTGAAGACGAAATTGAATCCAAGTTCTAAGAGTAGCAAGGACAATCGGGTTAGAAGAGTGGCTGGACAGTTTTATCGGATGAGATGTGTGACGGCCTCTGGCTTTACGCAGGGCCTGTTGTGGGCATTGCCTTGTTTGTTCTCTGTGCTGTCTTGCAGGTCCCTTGTAGGCGGAGCCTCTCGATACAATTGGGAGCACCTGGCCAGTCTCCCAGTGGTATTTAGGACCTGCCTGCCGCAGTCGGGAGCTCTCTCTGTTCCTGCAGCACCATGATTTTGTTTGTTAAGAATAAATGAAACCTTTTCCGTCTAACCACCCGTGTGTCTTCCGTTTTTGTCATGGCTCAAGAGCCGGGTCGTGACAGATGAGTATACCAATGCAGGAAGAGAAGATGAATAGCATGATTGAGCCTCCAAAATGCACCAATCAGTCTCAGGGGCATTAATCCAAAATGATATTTTTTGAATATTAGTTGCCCAATAATAAAAAATAAAATTAGGAAGAGCCAGGCCACCTAAGTCCCTTGGGCGTTGGAGAAAGACCTTGCTCACTCGCGGCGACTTGCTTGCCCAGATAAAGTTTAAAATAATCTTATCAATAGACTGGAAAAAAGATTTTGGCAAGAATATTGGTAAGCATCTAAACAAGTACAGAAATTTGGGGAATACATTCATTTTTATAGACTGCACCCTGCCAGGTAGTGACAGGGGGAGGTTGCTCCATCTAAGAAGATCATTTTTCATATTTTCAACCAAGGGGTTAAAGTTGGCTGTATGAAGAGAGGCAAGACTGCGGCTTATGTTCACACCAAGGTATTTGAAACCCAAACTGGCTTAACGAAAAGGTACTGAAGACTGTTGAATTTGGCATGCCAAATAGTTTATTTGGTACAATTCACTCTTTTTGAAGTTTAGTTTATATCCTGAGAATGAACCAAATTCCATCAGAATCGATTTAATTATAGGAGAAGATGCCACTGGGTCATTCACATACAACAAAAGGTCATGTGCGTACAGTGACACACGATGTTCTATCCCACCCCGCCGTACTCCCCGCAGAAGTGGAGATGTTTTCAATGCAATGGATAGTGGTTCTATTGCAATTGCAAAAAGCAAGGGGGAAAGTGGGCATCCTTGGCGTGTGCCTCTCGTTAAAGTGAAATATGGGGAACGCAGTGAGTTGGTGCTGACACGCTTGCGGAGATGAATATAAGAGTCTAATCCAGGAGCCGAAAGCATCACCAAAACCGAATTTCTGCAAGACCATGAATAGATACTCCCACTCGATTAGGTCAAAAGCCTTTTCGGCATCTAATGAAACAACTGCTTCCGGGACCAGTGCAGAGTGGGAAGTATGAATTATATTAAGTAACCTGCGGATGTTGGAAAATTAATGACAATTTTTTATAAAACCAGTCTGGTCTTCAGAAATAATTAGAGGCGTAATATTTTCAAGTCGGCGAGACAGTACCTTTGCAATGATTTTTGCGTCTACATTGAGAAGTGAGATCGGCCGGTAGGATCCACAATCAGAGGGGTCCTTATCCTTTTTAGTAAGAGTGTAATGGTTGCTTGTGATAGAGTAGGTGGAAGAGTACCCCTAACCAGCGACTCCTGATACATTCCAAGAAGAATTGGAGAAAGCTTGTCCTTCAATTTTTTTTAAACCTCTGCCGTAAAGCCATCAGGCCCCGGAGTTTTGCCACTTTGCATAGTTGTAATTGCTGCTTGGACTTCCTCTAGTTCTACTGTACGATTCAGTTCCGCGATTTTATCTGATTCAAGACAGGGGAAGTCGAGGCCGTCTAAAAATGTTTTCATTGGTCCTTTGGTTAAGGTAGATTCAGAAGTATACAACTTAGAGTAATATGCCTCAAAAACATTATTAATTTCTTGCGGGCTTGTTTTCAAGTTGCCGTGACCATCTTTAATTTCAGGGATCAGTCGTGAGGCTGCTTCCCGCTTTAGCTGATGTGCCAGCAGCCGACTGTTCTTGTCCCGTACTCGTATGACCGGCCACGAGAGTACAACAGTAGTTGTTCAGCTTTTTTGGTTGATAGTAAATTAAATTCTAATTGCAGGTTCTCACTTTCTTTAAAAAGTTCAGGTGATGGATTAGGAACACACTGCTTATCAAGGTTGTGAATGGATTCCGTTAACCTCTGTAGTTGTTGCCTCCCTATTTTATTCAAGTATGACGTAAAGGAAATGATTTCCCCTCGTAGACACGCTTTAAGCGTTTCCCACAGAAGGGAAAAGGAAACTGTAGGATCCGTATTAATTTCGATAAAAGTATCTATGGGTTTAGCCTCCATAGTGGACGGTCTTTCTGATTTAAGGTAAAGGAGATGTCTAATTGTAGAGGAGCATGATCCGAGATAATAATGGATAAATATTCTACAGCTTTAACGAAGGGTATGAAAGCTCTGTCTAAAAAGAAGTAATCAATTCGTGAGAAGGAGTGAACATGTGAAAAGAAGGAAAAAACCTTCGAGCTTGGGTTTGAAAGCCTCCAAGGATCTACACATCCATTGTCATTCATAAAATTTGAAAAAGATTTGGACATTTTAGTGGGAGGAACACTTCTAGAGGTTGAGGGGTCCAGGCTAGGGTCCATTACACAGTTTAGATCCCCTCCAAGTATCAGTTGATGTGTATTTAAATTTGGAAGTGAGGCCAAAAGTCTGTTAGCAAAGCCGACGTCGTCCCAGTTGGGAGCATATACATTAACCAGCAAAACAGGTGTATGGAATAGAGAGCCTGTCACTATCACGTATCGACCGCAGGAGTCCGAAACAACATTTGTCAGAGTGAATTGTATTTTTTTGCTGACCAGTATTGCAACCCCACGTGCCCTGGTATCAAAATCTGAGTGGAACACATGACTAAACCAAGCCTTACGCAGTCTAAGATGAATTGATTTTTTCAAATGCGTTTCCTGGAGGAAAACTACATCAGCTTTAAGGTATATTAGGTGTGCAAACACTCTTGCCCGTTTTACCGGTCCATTTACCCCTTTCACATTCCATGAGATAAGTCTGATAGAGTTGTCTCCAACCCTCAAAGTATCAGAGGAACTTTTAGTATTATCCATTAATAATTGATGGTTTAGGGACTCTAAGGTGAGAGTTAGGGAGAAGATTGCTTAAATACTGGTTGGAAAGAAGAAAAAAGAGAATCTCTGGTCCTGTCCTTTAATTCTGTCCTTGTGATAACTGTGTTAATTAGTTTGTTTGTACTACAGTGTATTTTGTAGGCCAAGCCCATATTACCCCAAAACCCCATAAAAAAATAAAATAAAAAATAGAAAAAAAAGCTCCTAGGTCTACTTCCCCAAACGAAGAGAACCGCAGGAAACAACTATTCATAAACTTCCAGTGCATCAAATCACTCACTACCCTAGAACGAGAGCCTGAACAAGGGGTGGCTCCCATGCAGGTCAATCAAAAGAAGATTAGCAGGTTACATTTATAGCAAACAAGTATTAATCACATTGAGTACAGATATTGAATGACAACCCGGAGAGGTACGATGACATAACAGTAACAAGTGTATATCAGAAGCAGATAACCCTACTAGATCAGGATATCAACAACAGTCCCACATTTGTTCAATCTGTCAAGTCACTTTATGAGTTAAGTTACTCACAGTTCACCGAATCACCGACATGCTGGTCATAGAATTTTTGCGCCTCCTCCGCAGTGTTGAAAGAGTGTGTCTCCCCTTTGTAGTCGACCTTTAACACAGCAGGGAAAATCATACGGAACTTCACTCCTTTCTGGTAGAGAAGAGCCTTCACGGGGTTAAATGTCGTTCGCTTCTTGTTGACAGTGGCGCTGTAGTCCGGGTAGAAGACGACTCGCCCCCCGCGGTAGTTGAGCTTGTCCCGACTCACTCTCAGTGCACGTTCCTTATCCTGGTAATAGTAAAATGTCACCATCATAGCTCTCGGTTTGAAGTTGGGACCAGAGCGCGGTGCGCCGAGGCGGTGTGCCCGGTCCAGAGTCGGTGGAGTAGGGAATAAGTCGCTTCCCAAGATCTCGGCAAAAAAGCCCGACATAAACTTGATCGGATCAGTCCCTTCTATTTTCTCGACCAAGTTGATCACTCTGAAATTGCACCGCCTTGATCTATTTTCAAGATCATTCACTGTGTCAGCGAGAAGGGAGTTTCTGAGATTTAACGAGACACACTTTTCCTCAAGGTCGACAATTCTGTCACTGTAGCCCGACAGGGCTTCTTCGATGTCAGTAAGCGCCGGCCGTGATCCTCCGTAGTTTCACGTAGTTTGTTGACAGAGTCCGCCAGTTGGGCCAAGGCCTCATCGATTGCATTTTTGAGGTCACTAACCAGCATGGTGCGCAACCTCTCCAAGTGCGCAACCTCTCCAAGTCCGCCGGGAGAAACATGGAGCCGCCCTCGGCGTTAGCAGAGTTAGCCATCTTGGCTTTAGTTGTTGCTGTAGCCGTCGTCATCGTCCCTCCCGGTGGTATGATGACTCGATCCTCTTTTTTCGACCGCAAGTTATGGCTCATTGTCTCTTAGACATAAAGATGAAGCCGTACAGGCGAAAGTATCAATGTGTTTTTTAAAGTTGAATAATGAAAAGTGGCAAAGCACAGGAGCCTACCTCAGGCACGTCTACCTGTCTCGCATGCTAACCGGAAGTCCCACTGATCTTGTGACCGTGTGACCATGTGATCTTGTGACCATGTGACCTTGTGATCTTGTGATCGTGTGACCGTGTGACCGTGTGATCGTGTGATCGTGTGATCTTGTGACCGTGTGATTTTGTGACCGTGTGACCGTGTGACCGTGTGATCTTGTGACCGTGTGATCTTGTGATCGTGTGGTCGTGTGATCGTGTGATCTTGTGATCGTGTGATCTTGTGACCGTGTGATCGTGTGATCTTGTGATCTTGTGACCGTGTGATCGTGTGATCTTGTGACCGTGTGATCTTGTGATTGTGTGATCGTCTGATCTTGTGATCTTGTGACCTTGTGATCTTGTGACCGTGTGATTGTGTGATCTTGTGATCTTGTGACCGTGTGATCATGTTATCTTGTGACCATGTGATCGGGTGATCTTGTGATCGTGTGATCTTGTGATTGTGTGATCTTGTGATTGTGTGATCTTGTGACCATGTGATCGTGTGATCTTCGTCTCTCTGCAGACTCTCTGGAGTTGATCGCCACAGCAGCAGAACACTCCAACGCTGCCATCAAGAAAATGGTGAGACTCAATACATCTGTCTCTACCTGTCTCTGTGTCTACCTGTCTCTACATGTTTCTGTCTCTACCTATCTCTATCTGTCTATGTCTCTACCTGTCTCTACCTGTCTCTGTCTCTGTGTCTCCTTCAGGACCGAATGAGGAAGTTGTTGAAGGTGTACGAGTTGTTGGGCGGAGAGGAAGATATCGTTAACCCGACAAACGAGCTCATTAAAGAAGGACACATCCTAAAACTGTCCAACAAGAACGGGACCACGCAGGACCGATACCTCATCCTGGTACTCTACTGTCCTCTACTCTACTGTACACTACTCTACTGTCCTCTAGTGTTTTAGTATTATATTGTGTCCTCATCCTGGTACTCTACTGTCCTCTACTGTACTCTACTGTCCTCTAGTGTTTTAGTATTATACTGTGTCCTCATCCTGGTACTCTACTGTACTCTACTGTCCTCTACTCTACTGTCCTCTCGTGTTTTAGTATTATACTGTGTCCTCATCCTGGTACTCTACTGTCCTCTACTGTCCTCTACTGTCCTCTACTCTACTGTCCTCTAGTGTCCTCTACTCTACTGTCCTCTAGTGTTTCACTATTCTGTGTCCTCATGCCTGTCTCTCTCTCTGCAGTTTAACGACAGGTTGCTGTACTGCGTCCCAAAGCTGCGTCTGATTGGTCAGAAGTACGGAGTCCGTGCTCGCATCGATGTGGACGGGATGGAGGTGAGACAGCATCAGCTGATTAACACTGAGTGAAGCTCCGCCTCCTAGACCTGAATCTGATAAAACCGGTGTCACTCTCTGTCCACATGTATCACTCTCTGTCTACCTGTCTCTCTGTCTGTTCACCTTTCTCTCTGTCTGTCAATATTCGGTCTCTCTCTCTCTCTCTCTGTCCAATTGTCTCATTCCCTTTCCGCCTGTCTCACTGTATTTCCACCTGTCTAAATATCTGTCCACCTGTTTCTCTCTGTCCACTTGTCTCACTCTCTGTTCACCTGTCTTTGTATCTCTGTCCAGCTGAAGGAGACCAGCAGTGTTGCAGCATCCAGAACATTCCTGGTGTCGGGAAAACAGAGATCCCTGGAGCTGCAGGCCAGGTACAGACACACATACACACAGACAGACAGACACACATACAGACACACATACAGACAGACACGCAGACAGACACACATACAGACAGACAGACAGACAGACACACATACAGACAGACACGCAGACAGACAGACACACATACAGACAGACACACAGACAGACAGACACACAGACAGACAGACAGTAGTTGTCTCACAGATGTTCTCTGTCTCTGCAGGACGGAGGAGGAGAAGAACGACTGGATTCAGGTAAACATTCACCTGGCTGCAGTGATGTCATGATGTACTCCAGCACCCTGTGACATCACTGTCACTGAAATACTTCCTGTGACAGATGCTTCAAATTAAAAGCATCACATTTAATGTGAAACTTGTGTCTTCAGGCGATCCAGGCGACGATCCAGAGACACGAGCAGACGATGGACAGCTTCAGACATCTCACCTGTTCTCTGAGAGACGAAGAGTCCACGCCGCCTCACTCACCGGTAACACCTGGTCTCAGAGCAGAGGACACTCACCTGTTACCTTTAATGCTGAGGGAAGTCTCCTTCACGACAGATACACTGAATGAAAACATCTGTTTAGAGAATATAACGAAGCACACGGTGAAGAACTGATACAGCTGCTCATTATGGGATGTTTGTAAATGATTCATAACTGATGACGCTGTTAGAACTAAAGAAGTGGTGTCCTTCTGTCCTCTCCTTCTGTCCTTCTGTCCTCCTGTCCTTCTGTCCTCTCCTTCTGTCCTTCTCTCCTTCTGTCCTCTCCTCCTGTCCTTATATCCTCCTGTCCTTCTGTCCTGTCCTTCTGTCCTTATATCCTCCTGTCCTTCTGTCCTGTCCTTCTGTCCTTCTGTCCTTCTATCCTCCTGTCCTTCTGTCCTCTCCTCCTGTCCTTCTATCCTCCTGTCCTCCTGTCCTTCTGTCCTCCTGTCCTTCTGTCCTCTCCTGTCCTTCTATCCTCCTGTCCTCCTGTCCTCTCCTCCTGTCCTTCTCTCAGAGCTGTGTTGAACTTGGGAAACGAGCTCCGACTCCGATCAGAGAGAAGGAAGTGACTCTTTGTATGAAATGTCAGGAACCGTTCAACTCCATCACCAAGAGACGTCACCACTGCAAAGCCTGTGGACACGTGAGTCCATCCCCACTGTGTACACCTCACAGTACATGTAGTACTTTATACTGTCCTACCTCAGAGGTAAACATAAACATCCTGTTTGTTGACTCCAGGTGGTTTGTGGGAAGTGCTCAGAGTTCCGAGCTCGTCTCTCCTACGATAATAACCGGACTAACAGAGTCTGCATCGACTGCTACGTGATGCTGGTCGGGATGTCTCCTTCACCGGCGACGCTGAGCAGCAGCAACCAGAGGAGACGCTCCATCCTGGAGGTACGTGTGACATCACTGTGACATCACTGTGAGGTCAATACGCTCTGATATCACTGATACTACAGATATTAGCATCCCTAATGTTCTGGTTATCTCTTCTTCTGTCCCTCGTTGCCACAGAAACAGGCCTCCCTGGCAGCAGAGCACAGTGTGATCTGTAGTTTCCTCCACCACATGGAGAAAGGAAGTGGGCGGGGCTGGCAGAAGGCCTGGTTCGTCATCCCGGAGAACGAGCCGCTGGTGCTCTACATCTACGGAGCTCCACAGGTATCTACAGGAGGTTTGATCAGACTGTATTGGTCTCTGTGTTACCCACGATGCACTCTGATCAGACTGTATTGGTCTCTGTGTTACCCACGATGCACTCTGATCAGACTGTATTGGTCTCTGTGTTACCCACGATGCACTCTGATCAGACTGTATTGGTCTCTGTGTTACCCACGATGCACTCTGATCAGACTGTATTGGTCTCTGTGTTACCCATGATGCACTCTGATCAGACTGTATTGATCTCCACTAGGACGTGAAGGCGCAGCGCAGCGTTCCTCTGATTGGCTTCGAGGTCTCTCTTCCTGAGTCATGTGACCGGCTGGAGCGACGCCATGCCTTCAAGATCTCCCAGAGTCACCTGACCCTGTACTTCAGCGCTGAGGGGGAGGAGCTTCAGCGGCGGTGGATAGACGTCCTGCTGAGGGCCGGGAGGGGGGAGGAGCCTCAGGTCCACCGGCCAATTGTGGAGAGTCTGGAGGAGGAGGGGGAGGAGGGGGAGGAGCTGGCTGAAGCGGAGGGGGAGAACAGGTGATCCTATTGGACGAGGAAGGATGACGAGGATGAAGATCCGTCTCTATTGGAAACATGACACAACCAGTACACAGATGTTCAAACACACACACACACACACACACACACACTGCATGATTCCTCCTCACTGTCAGACACAAGATGGCGTCTCCCTCTTCTTCAAACATGAGAACCACTGTTTTTTTTTCTCCCCTGAGTTTGGTTTTAAACACTACAGTACCCATAATCCCCAGCTGCTGTTGCTATGGAGACACCTCCACAACAACCATCAGCAGTAAGAAGCTCTCTGATTGGAAGTTTCCTGGAACATGAAGCTTGCTGTGATGAACATCTCAGCCTCGCACTCTGATTGGACGGTTAGGGACCTCACGGTTTACGTCCAACGCCGACGTTCACATGCAGGAAGAAGGACGTCCAACACGTGCGTCAGCTACCCAACACGATCAACAACAACAACAGAGTCTTCCTGCTTTTAAAAGAAAAAGTTTTTGGTTTCCTAGAAACAGGAAGTAGATCTCAACAGTCGGAGGAAACAGGAGAATAAAAAGACAGACGTGTCCTCTTTAAATGCACTTAGAAGACATTTTAATGTTTCACATTTACCCCGAAGAAGAAACTTTTAAAATTTTGACCTCCAAACCTGCCACTCAAAGCACCTGTCTGGAGGGAAACTACATTTCCCAGCAGCCTCTGCTCCTTTAGTACCAGACTTCTCTGCTGGAGAAGTCTGGTACTGCAGGTTTTTATAAAGTCCCTGAGGTGGTTTATTTACTTATCATTAATATATTTATTTCTTTTAATGTCCGTGTTTTAGTTTTTATTTCACAAAAACAAGTTTTTGACTTGAAAAATACAAATTTAAATAAAATTCCCCTCTCGTCTCGTCTCAAAAAGTCAAAATATAATTTGAAACCTTGAATCCTATTTGAAACACAAAGTCAACTTTATGATTTAATTAAATTATTTTTGTTCGTTCTGAACATCTAACCAACGTTTGCTTGTTTTTATGGTTAAAAAAGTCACAAAGAAACGATATGTATGTGATGATGATGATGATGAAGACACTGACTACGTTTACATGAACAACATATTCTGATCTTTCCCTTATTTAAAAACTTGTCCTTTAAACATCGTCCTCGTTCGTCTGGAGGACAGACGGAGACTGGAGAAAGGACAGAATTCTCCTGAACCCTGAATGACGTCCCATCATTCATCTGAAGACACTCCTGTTGGGGATCAGACCTGATCCGATGTTTACATGAGATCAAATATTGGTATTTATGTAAACGTAGTCACCTGATCAACTGATCAGTCGATTAATGGACTGACATTAATCGACACACCTGCGATGAACGATGGTTTCATATCTCGGTAAACTGAACGTCTTCGGTCCAACGAGACCTTTGAAGACGTCTCTTTGAACTCTGTTGGACAACGAGAGACGTATTTTTATTCATCAGACGACTAACTGATTGATTGGGAAGAAAAATGAACTAAGATAAAAAATGAGGACTCTGATGATGGCATGATGAAGGATCAAGAAGGTTTTGTTTTTTTGGACTTCGATGTAAAAAGTTTGAAGAGGATTTTTTTTAAGCCAGACTGAGACTTGAAGAGGATCCAGGATCCAGACTGGACTGTAAAGGGGGTCAGATGGATTCTCTCTGTTTCAATGAATCCAGAGATTAGACGGAGCCCAAAAGAAAAGACTCGTTCTTATCTCTTCTGGTGGTCCAGTGTTTCTCGTCTCTATGAACAGCTTTTGGACAAAGTGTTTTGATAGTGAACAGATTATTGATATTATTATTATTATTGTTATTATCCTGATGATGAACTGATGTCTCCGTGTTTATGAGTCCGGGTCGTGTTTGATGTTCGCTTGATGCAAGAAGAAAACAAAGAGTAAATAGATTTTGTAAATATATAATTTATTCTCCCGTGACCTCCTCGGTCATGTGACTAAAGTAAAGGTTAAAGGTTAACGCTCGCTATCCCTCCAACACAGCCAGAGCCAATCAGACTGTTTGTGTTTCGGCTGCGGCCATCTTGGCTCCACAGTTTAGATTGACGGCTAACAGGGTGAAGCTTAAAGGAACAAATCCTCTTGTTCTCGTTGTGCTAAGCTAGGCTATCAGTTCCCCCCTGTCTCCAGTTTTTGTGCTAAGCTAAGCTAGCAGTTTCCCCCAGTCTCCAGTCTTTGTGCTAAGCCAAGCTAGCAGTTTTCCCTGGCTTTCAGCCTTGGTGCTATGCTAAGATAGCAGTTTTCCCCTGCTTCCAGCCTCTGTGCTATGTTAAGTTCACATTTTAACTTACTCCAGTCTTTGTGCTAAGCTAGGCTAGCCACGTCCTGAACAAACAGAGATGAAACTCTAACATGGTGCTCAGTCTGGTCGTGGCTCTGGTTGTCACCGTGTACCTTCAGTGTGTGCTAAGCTAAGCTAAGCTAAAGTGTAAAGACTCTAGTGGTGTGTTGACCTCCCTCACTGGGAATGGAAGGAAATGGCCAGTAACTCCGCCTTATAGTTCCCATCATCACCAGTTGTCTCGATGTGGTGGAAAACATTTTAAATTTCAATCTGAGTGACTTCTGTTGAGCAGTATTTTTTTTCAGACCGGTTCTAACTAGTCTGGACTGGTTCTTGCTGGTTCTGACCAGTGTGTGTATGATACAGTTGATTGTGTTGTATCAGTGTGCACTTTCTCTTCATGTGCCAAAGCACGTTTTTCAAAACTATACAGTATTCCGTATACAGAGGTAGTGAAGTTGTTGGCTAATATATCAGATTATGTTTTAGTATTTCTTGTTGTTACTTTGGGCTGGAAACCAGTTTAAGCCAGTTACAGTCTCTTAAACTAGTTTAAACCGGTTATAGCCAGAGATGAACATGAGATTATTACACAAATTACTTTTATTAAGTGAATGCTCCTGTGTTTAAACAGATGTGAGTGCCCGCTAATGCAAGCTAACTCTAGCTCGGAGGATAGCTCTCCTGATGACTCACAAACCACACTAAATAATAAATATGATATAATTGAAAATCCCGTTAGGGATAATGTGACACTTGCTGTGTTGATAAAGCATCCAAACATTAATGAGCACGTACGCTAAACATCCACGAGTGACCTGTGGATGTCACTTGTGTGTAAGCTTGTTAGCAATGTGCTAATCCAACGGAGCTTTTATGTGAAGACAAAGCTAATGTTAGCTAAACAGCTCGTCAGCTTGCTAACAACTTCTCTTTAAGTTATTGTGAGGATTCAGATATATCAGAAAGATGCTAGGAGCTAGCGGCTACAGGTCTAGCTAGCCAGGATCATTACAACATGTGAATCAAACTTCACCAATGCTATCTCGACACTACAGATGTGCGTGACTTTGTCTTCATGAGTGAATCTTGATCGTAGCGATAGCTTTGAGATGAATGAACTTTAAATGTGATCTCTTTTCTACTCTGATGAGCATTTAAGCTTTTTATAATATAAAGTCCTGTTGTATTTTTAATACTTTATGACTTTATGTGGAAAGACTCTGGTTCGTCTCTAGTTATAACCGCCTGTCAGCAGAACCAGTGAATGCCCAATTTAACCAGTTACATCAAGTTTTAATTGGTTTATTTACAGCCAGTTAGAACCGCTTAGAACCAGATAGAACCGGTTCTAACTGGTTCTGTTCTGTGTATTTTGCCTTACACTTTTATTGAACCTTTCTTGTGCCAAATCAGACGACTCGATGGCTGTCGGTGGTTTTGTATTTATTTGTATTTTAATCCAAAGTGTTATTTTTGTTTGTGTTTTTTTTTTTTTACCTCCTGATACTGATCCTGATCTCATCTTGATCCGATCCTGATCCTGATGTTGATCTGATCTTGATGTTGATCTGATCTGATCCTGATCCGATCCTGATCTGATCTTGATCCGATCCTGATCTAATCTTGATCTGATCCTGATCTGATCCTGATTCTTATCTCAGTGGTTTCTGATTCTCCTCATCAGACGGGCACGGTGTTCTGGACTATTATGGGCTGCTGTTACCTTGGAGACCTCCACAGAGATGAAGCTAAACATGGAACAAATATAAATAATCTGAGCTCTTTATAACTAACGAACACGAACAATTCTCAGAGCCGGTCAAAATAATCCTCAGCGGGTGTCGTCGGCCATCTTTGTGTTTACTGAGGCGCTAACCGGCGCTACGCTCCGATAGATTTACTTGATTAAATCCAAAATGGCTGAAATGACGACTAATATTTTACGTCTGTTCCTCCGCACCAGGAGACGGGAGGACAGTGGTCATCAGTAACGTTTAGCTGTAGCAGCTAGCAGCTAGCACACTGTGATGTCTTCAGTTCCTGGTGAAGACGCTGCACCTTTAACAGGCAATCGAAGGAGGACTGGCTGTGACGTCATTTACCAACACCAACAGCATCTCTGTCTCCGGGTGTAACAGCAGCGTGGTGGTGTGTTGTTCTTCCTGTTGTAGAGGTATCTTGTTATTATCGATTATTGAGGATTGATTGATTGGTTTATTGATTGATTGATTGATTGCTTGGTTGATTGGTTGCAGGTTATTGGTTAGTGGCCGGCCACTGCCTTCCATCCTGTTTCCCATGATGCCCTCCTGTGAGAAAATACATATGTTAAATGAAATAAAAACATAAAAACTGAACGCTGGAGGTACTACTGCTACTGCTGCACTTGTCACAGCCCGGTTCAGAGACTGAGACAAAACAAGGGAGACAACGAGCTGGCTGCTAAAAAGAAGCAATTTTATTTTTAACAACAGCAACACAAGTTAAATGGTAGTCAAACATAAACAGATGTAGTTGTTTTAGGCCAGTGCCACCAAGGCTCTTCCTCCCAGAAAGACCGGCTGCCAACTGGAGAGGGTATTTAAAGGCAGAGCCACACCGGCACAGGTGAGGCTCATCCAGCAGACGAGCCTCCGATCAGCACCTGTAACAAATTAAACACACAGGGCACCTAGTGTATGACAGGAGGAGGAGGGTCGTCACACACTACTTTACTACTAGTTGTACGGCTTTCAAGGATTGGATCATTTATTGTCTTTATGAATCATAACCAAGCAGCTGAAGTTCATTCATGCTTCACAAGAAACAGTAGTTTATTCCTGTCAAGCATTTTTCAACTAAATATTACATTTTTCTAAATTCAATTTACATTTATTGATACAACATTTTACCAAAAAACAAACCGAATGTCAATAAATGATTGTCATACTGTAGAATCTATATTTAATATATTGATAGCTAAATGAACTATACGTTCTAAATACTAGTAAGTAAGTACATTTTACTCAAGTACTGAACTTAAGAACAACTTTGAGGTACTTTACTCGAGTATTACCATGTTCTACTACATCTCAGAATAAATATTGTACTTTTTACTGCACTACAGTTACTTTTAGTAAAATAATTCAGTTCAACCAGCCACGACTTTATTTACCTCTGAATGCATCAGTAATAATCATTTAATAAATATCATCTCAGGACAGTTAGCTGATACTATTTGTTTACTTTTGAAATGTGTAATAGTTTAATGTGTTTTAACAATATATTATTATCATTATTATAACAATTATCATAATTATTATCTTTGAAACAAACTTTTTAATGAATGTGTCTTTGACGTCACCCCGTGCTGATGAAACACGCGGTAATAACCTTATAAACAGTCTTTAATGACGCCCCGCCCCCTCTGGCCCTCTGATTGGACAGCTCTCCTGTCACTCTGAGCTCTGCCGATCACCGACGTCACGTCGGATTTCCCCGCCAATGTCACTTCCCGTAAGAGAACACAAACAAACAAGATGGCGGCTCTTAGCAGCAGCAGCTCATTGGTTGTCAGCGAACGGAGCCACAGTCCTATTGGCCGGTGGTGAGCAGATCAGCAGCTGATTGGTCCGGAGGAGATTGGTCCAGGCGCTTAGCCCCGCCCCCTGAAGGAGAGACACAGAAACAGAAGAAGTAGAAAACACCACACGACACACAAGACACTTTCATAACTTTATTACACATTTAATACCTTCAATTATATTTAATGTAGACTTATCATTACTATTATTAAATACATTTAAAATCTTAATGAAACACAAAACCATTAAATATATAAAATATGTTATTTTGAGTAAAGCTTTCTGTTCATACAACAATAAACGATAAATAACTCTTTATTCACTTTATTATCATTTTATAAGATATCGTTTTTAAAAGTTTTTAAAAACGATATCTTATCAAATATCTGACATAATAAAAACAAGTTTGATTCAATTTAATTATGGCTTAATAAACATGTATTTACTTCCCTGTGAAATCTACATTTTATTTTATTTTGAAGGTATTTATAGTATAAATTATATTTAAATGATGAATTCAAACATATAATGACCATATTACTGTAGTGTTTCTAGTCTTTACGTCACTGAGCTGTCTGATCTGTGTGACGTATGTCTGCTCACACGCTGCCTGTCTGCCTGCCTGTCTGTCGCTCAGAGGACCACTTCTCTCTCTTTAAATGACAAACACGTCGCTGGGACACTTTGATACCGCGGTGGCTGCTGGGAGTGTTTTTGATAAAGAAATAAAGTCTCTGGAGTCATGTCGGCGGTCAGCTCGGACCAGAACCGGACCCAGATCGGAGCCGACCCGGAGCCGCAGGAGGCCGGGATCCTGCAGCCGCAGACCGTGTTCGTGCTCCTGGACTCGGCTGAGAATCTGAACGTGGTCCGGTGAGTCCGGAGCGTCTGCTAAATGAGCCAGACTCCATTCAGAGACGTGTGTTTAACTGGCGGAAGGACGCGTGTAGATGATGTTTATCAGATGTGTGGAGTCTGCTGGAGACATCTAAAGGTTTCACCGAGCCGAGCCGAGCCCAACATGTTCCCTTCATCCCGTCTACATTACGTCAGAGTCTTTGATTACATTAGCTAACGTTACAAAAGTTCGTCAATGTTTATTTGATCGATGAACTCTGTTCTTAAGATCACTTAAATCTGAAACCTGTTAAAGTAAAATAACTTTATTTTAAATGTCAAACTTCATTTGACCTCTCTCTCACACACACACACACACACACACACACGCACACACACACACACACACACACACACACACGTGAGCAGTGAGACAGAAAGCAGAAGTAAAGTTGCGTTCAATGTCTCAGTACAGTGTTGCGTTCAATGTCTCAGTACAGTGTTGCGTGTGTCAGTACAGTGTTGCGTTCAATGTCTCAGTACAGTGTTGCTTTCAATGTCTCAGTACAGTGTTGCGTTGAATGTCTCAGTACAGTGTTGCGTTGAATGTGTCAGCACAGTGTTGCGTTCAATGTCTCAGTACAGTGTTGCATTCAATGTGTCAGTACAGTGTTGCGTTCAATGTCTCAATACAGTGTTGCGTTCAATGTCTCAGTACAGTGTTGCGTTCAGTGTTGCGTTCAATGTCTCAGTAGTGTTGCGTTCAATGTCTCAGTAGTGTTGCGTTCAATGTCTCAGTACAGTGTTGCGTTCAATGTGTCAGTACAGTGTTGCGTTCAATGTGTCAGTACAGTGTTGCGTTCAATGTCTCAGTACAGTGTTGCGTTCAATGTCTCAGTAGTGTTGCGTTCAATGTCTCAGTACAGTGTTGCGTTCAATGTCTCAGTACAGTGTTGCGTTTAATGTCTCAGTAGTGTTGCGTTCAATGTCTCAGTAGTGTTGCGTTCAATGTCTCAGTACAGTGTTGCGTTCAATGTCTCAGTACAGTGTTGCGTTCAATGTCTCAGTACAGTGTTGCGTTCAATGTCTCAGTAGTGTTGCATTCAATGTGTCAGTACAGTGTTGCGTTCAATGTGTCAGTACAGTGTTGCGTTCAATGTGTCAGTACAGTGTTGCGTTCAATGTCTCAGTACAGTGTTGCGTTCAATGTCTCAGTACAGTGTTGCATCAATGTCTCAGTAGTGTTGCATTCAATGTCTCAGTACAGTGTTGCGTTCAATGTCTCAGTACAGTGTTGCGTTCAATGTGTCAGTACAGTGTTGCGTTCATTGTCTCAGTACAGTGTTGCGTTCAATGTCTCAGTACAGTGTTGCGTTCAATGTCTCAGCACAGTGTTGCGTTCAATGTCTCAGTACAGTGTTGCGTTCAATGTGTCAGTACAGTGTTGCGTTCAATGTCTCAGTACAGTGTTGCGTTCAATGTCTCAGTACAGTATTGCGTTCAATGTGTCAGTACAGTGTTGCGTTCAATGTCTCAGTACAGTGTTGCGTTCAATGTGTCAGTACAGTGTTGCGTTCATTGTCTCAGTACAGTGTTGCGTTCAATGTCTCAGTACAGTGTTACGTTCAATGTCTCAGTACAGTGTTGCGTTCAATGTCTCAGTACAGTATTGCGTTCAATGTGTCAGTACAGTGTTGCGTTCAATGTCTCAGTACAGTGTTGCGTTCAATGTGTCAGTACAGTATTGCGTTCAATGTGTCAGTACAGTGTTGCGTTCAATGTCTCAGTACAGTGTTGCGTTCAATGTCTCAGTACAGTGTTGCGTTCAATGTCTCAGTAGTGTTGCGTTCAATGTCTCAGTAGTGTTGCGTTCAATGTCTCAGTACAGTGTTGCGTTCAATGTGTCAGTACAGTGTTGCGTTCAATGTGTCAGTACAGTGTTGCGTTCAATGTCTCAGTACAGTGTTGCGTTCAATGTCTCAGTACAGTGTTGCGTTCAATGTCTCAGTACAGTGTTGCGTTCAATGTGTCAGCACAGTGTTGCGTTCAGTGTCTCAGTACAGTGTTGCGTTCAATGTCTCAGCACAGTGTTGCGTTCAATGTGTCAGTACAGTGTTGCGTTCAATGTCTCAGTACAGTGTTGCGTTCAATGTGTCAGTACAGTGTTGCGTTCAATGTCTCAGTACAGTGTTGCGTTCAATGTCTCAGTACAGTGTTACGTTCAATGTCTCAGTACAGTGTTGCGTTCAATGTCTCAGTACAGTATTGCGTTCAATGTGTCAGTACAGTGTTGCGTTCAATGTCTCAGTACAGTGTTGCGTTCAATGTCTCAGTACAGTATTGCGTTCAATGTGTCAGTACAGTGTTGCGTTCAATGTGTCAGTACAGTGTTGCATTCAATGTCTCAGTACAGTGTTGCGTTCAATGTCTCAGTCGTGTTGCGTTCAATGTCTCAGTAGTGTTGCGTTCAATGTCTCAGTACAGTGTTGCGTTCAATGTCTCAGTACAGTGTTGCGTTCAATGTCTCAGTACAGTGTTGCGTTCAATGTGTCAGTACAGTGTTGCGTTCAATGTCTCAGTACAGTGTTGCGTTCAATGTCTCAGTACAGTGTTGCGTTCAATGTCTCAGTACAGTGTTGCGTTCAATGTGTCAGCACAGTGTTGCGTTCAGTGTCTCAGTACAGTGTTGCGTTCAATGTCTCAGCACAGTGTTGCGTTCAATGTCTCAGTACAGTGTTGCGTTCAATGTCTCAGTACAGTGTTGCGTTCAATGTGTCAGTAGTGTTGCGTTCAATGTGTCAGTACAGTGTTGCGTTCAATGTGTCAGTACAGTGTTGCGTTCAATGTGTCAGTACAGTGTTGCGTTCAATGTCTCAGTACAGTTTTGCGTTCAATGTGTCAGTACAGTGTTGCGTTCATTGTCTCAGTACAGTGTTGCGTTCAATGTCTCAGTACAGTGTTGCGTTCAATGTCTCAGTACAGTGTTGCGTTCAATGTCCTAGTTAGGGCCCGAGCAACCGATGAAGTCGGGCCTTGAGGACTCTATTGAAAGTGGTTTATTGTGACCCTGAACTCACCAGAGTTTAAATGGTGAAACCTTTGATATTTTAGGTCTCATGCTTGAGTTTGACATTGGCTCTCTAGCGCCTCCTAGAAGTTGGACCGGCGGCCCCTCTCACCCAGTTTGTCCAATTTACTTGAAATTCGACACACACGTCTAACTCTGCCTACTCTCAAAAAAAGCCAATCAGACCCCAAAGCTCCGCTTACAAGCTGGGTCTGATTGGTACCAAATATGCTGTCATCATAAGTTATCAAAGCTTTAAGTTTGATGGAATGGCATCATTGTGTTCAATGTCTCACTCCTTCACTCCCTCACTCCTTTACTACTTCACTCCCTCACTCCTTGACACCTTCACTCACTCCTTGACTCTCTCACCCCTTCACTCCCTCACTCCCTCCTTTTTTATTTTATTTTATTTATATTTTATTTTTTAATTTTTTATTGAAAGACAAGAGACAATACAGAGACATAACAACAAGAGGATGACAAGAACAGTGGGATAAAAGCCAGCAAACATCCTATAGTCAGTTGTGTATGTGTGTGTGTATATGAGCGTATGAGCGTGTGTGTGTGTGTGTGTGTGTGAGCGTATGAGCGTGTGTGTGTGTGTGTGTGTGAGTGTGTGTGTGTGTGTGTATATGAGCGTATGTGTGTGTGTGTGTGTGTGTATGAGCGTATGAGCGTGTGTGTGTGTGAGCATGAGCGTGTGTGAGTGTGTGTGTGTGTGTGTGTGTGTGTGTATGAGCGTGTGTGTGTGAGCGTGTGTGTGTGTCCTTGAGCCTTTTGAGATGGGGAAAAAAAAATGTATAATTAAAAAACAACAAAAAAAAAAACAGGTTAGTATGTGTGCATATGGATGTTCATGTATGCATGTACGTGGGTTTCAATTCGTTGTCAGGCAAGAAAAACAGCAAAACAAAAACAATAATAATAGTAATAAATACATAAAAATATATGTATTTATACTTATACAAATTTTAATATTAATGGGATGGGTGGTGTCACATTTGCAGAAACATAGTGAGGGATGACCAGGTGGAGCGGTGTTCTGTTGTATTGTATATGATGGACGAGGTTAGATTTCCATTGAAATATACTCTATCATTAAGTTTCTCCAGTGTGTGATATGTGTGTTATTCCTTGATTTCCAGTTCATGAGGATAGTTTTCTTGGCGATAGTTAGGGCCACGAGGAGTAATCGGCGGTTTGTTTTACTCAGTTGTATTGTTCTTGTCTGTACTTGTGTTCTTGTATGTACTTGTGTTCTTGTCTGTACTTGTGGACTTGTGTTCTCGTGGACTTGTGTTCTTGTATGTACTTGTGTTCTTGTCTGTACTTGTGTTCTTGTATGTTCTCGTGGACTTGTGTTCTTGTCTGTACTTGTGTTCTCGTGGACTTGTGTTCTTGTATGTACTTGTGTTCTTGTATGTACTTGTGGACTTGTGTTCTCGTGGACTTGTGTTCTTGTATGTACTTGTGGACTTGTGTTCTTGTCTGTACTTGTGTTCTTGTCTGTTCTTGTATGTACTTGTGGACTTGTGTTCTTGTCTGTACTTGTATGTTCTCGTGGACTTGTGTTCTTGTCTGTACTTGTGGACTTGTGGACTTGTGTTCTTGTCTATACTTGTGTTCTTGTCTGTACTTGTGGACTTGTGTTCTCGTGGACTTGTGTTCTTGTATGTACTTGTGTTCTTGTATGTTCTCGTGGACTTGTGTTCTTGTCTGTACTTGTGGACTTGTGTTCTTGTATGTACTTGTGGACTTGTGTTCTCGTGGACTTGTGTTCTTGTATGTACTTGTGTTCTCGCGGACTTGTGTACTTGTGTTCTTGTATGTTCTCGTGGACTTGTGTTCTTGTCTGTACTTGTGGACTTGTGTTCTCGTGGACTTGTGTTCTTGTCTGTACTTCTGTTCTTGTCTGTACTTGTGTTCTTGTGTGTTCTCGTGGACTTGTGTTCTTGTCTGTACTTGTGGACTTGTGGACTTGTGTTCTTGTATGTACTTGTGTTCTTGTCTGTACTTGTGTTCTTGTATGTTCTCGTGGACTTGTGTTCTTGTCTGTACTTGTGTTCTTGTGGACTTGTGTTCTTGTCTGTACTTGTGGACTTGTGTTCTTGTCTGTACTTGTGTTCTCGTGGACTTGTGTTCTTGTATGTACTTGTGTTCTCGTGGACTTGTGGACTTGTGTTCTCGTGGACTTGTGTTCTTGTATGTACTTGTGTTCTTGTCTGTACTTGTATGTTCTCGTGGACTTGTGTTCTTGTCTGTACTTGTGGACTTGTGTTCTCGTGGACTTGTGTTCTTGTCTGTACTTGTGTTCTTGTCTGTACTTGTGTTCTTGTATGTTCTCGTGGACTTGTGTTCTTGTCTGTACTTGTGGACTTGTGTTCTCGTGGACTTGTGTTCTTGTATGTACTTGTGTTCTTGTCTGTACTTGTGTTCTTGTATGTTCTCGTGGACTTGTGTTCTTGTCTGTACTTGTGGACTTGTGTTCTTGTTTGTACTTGTGGACTTGTGTTCTCGTGGACTTGTGTTCTTGTATGTACTTGTGTTCTCGCGGACTTGTGTACTTGTGTTCTTGTATGTTCTCGTGGACTTGTGTTCTTGTCTGTACTTGTGGACTTGTGTTCTCGTGGACTTGTGTTCTTGTCTGTACTTCTGTTCTTGTCTGTACTTGTGTTCTTGTGTGTTCTCGTGGACTTGTGTTCTTGTCTGTACTTGTGGACTTGTGGACTTGTGTTCTTGTATGTACTTGTGTTCTTGTCTGTACTTGTGTTCTTGTATGTTCTCGTGGACTTGTGTTCTTGTCTGTACTTGTGTTCTTGTGGACTTGTGTTCTTGTCTGTACTTGTGGACTTGTGTTCTTGTCTGTACTTGTGTTCTCGTGGACTTGTGTTCTTGTATGTACTTGTGTTCTCGTGGACTTGTGGACTTGTGTTCTCGTGGACTTGTGTTCTTGTATGTACTTGTGTTCTTGTCTGTTCTTGTATGTACTTGTGTTCTCGTGGACTTGTGTTCTTGTCTGTACTTGTATGTTCTCGTGGACTTGTGTTCTTGTCTGTACTTGTGGACTTGTGTTCTCGTGGACTTGTGTTCTTGTCTGTACTTGTGTTCTTGTCTGTACTTGTGTTCTTGTATGTTCTCGTGGACTTGTGTTCTTGTATGTACTTGTGTTCTTGTCTGTACTTGTGTTCTTGTATGTTCTCGTGGACTTGTGTTCTTGTCTGTACTTGTGGACTTGTGTTCTTGTATGTACTTGTGTTCTTGTGGACTTGTGTTCTCGTGGACTTGTGTTCTTGTATGTACTTGTGTTCTTGTCTGTACTTGTGTTCTTGTATGTTCTCGTGGACTTGTGTTCTTGTCTGTACTTGTGTTCTCGTGGACTTGTGTTCTTGTCTGTACTTGTGTTCTCGTGGACTTGTGTTCTTGTATGTACTTGTGTTCTGGTGGACTTGTGGACTTGTGTTCTCGTGGACTTGTGGACTTGTGTTCTTGTATGTACTTGTGTTCTCGCGGACTTGTGTACTTGTGTTCTTGTCTGTACTTGTGTTCTTGTCTGTACTTGTGGACTTGTGTTCTTGTCTGTTCTTGTCTGTACTTGTGAACTTGTGTTCTTGTCTGTACTTGTGTTTCTCGTGGACTTGTGAAACGTCATCAGACTCAGCCCAAGTACTGTTCCAATTCAAAGTTCGCATCGAGCCAAGCACGGTCCAAATGCCCGGATGTAGCTCCGCCCATTTTACCGGGGATGCATCGGAGGTGACTTGTCTGTACTTGGGACAGCCAAATATCCCAGAATGCATTTTGCACCAGCAACAGGAAACAATGGCGGAGGAGAAATCACACAACTGGAAGTTGAAACTTTCTAAATACTACTGTCAGCCAGTCTTTGTGACGGTATTGACGTCTCTGTAGCGTTTTCCTCGTCGGCAAAGAGTACAGCAATCCGGATCTGATCCATATAGATATATACATTGTATATATAATATAATACACTTATATCATGTTTTATTTTAAGTGAAAACTAAAACAGCAGGGTTGTCATATTTAGTTTGATTGTAAAAATACTTTACAGTAAAAAGACGGATTAAACTCATGAGACCAGCTGAGGTGGTGATGTCATCAAGTACGCTGCTGTTCCAGTTGCAGAATGACTGTACTTGTGTCCTCCTGTCCTCCAAAAGTACACAAGTCCTTACTTGTGAACTTTGGTATTGAGAAAGTTCTCTCTCTCTGTCTCCCTCTCTGTCTCCCTGTCTCTCTGCCTGTCTGTCTCTCTGTCTGTCTCTCTGTCTGTCTCTCTGCCTGTCTGTCTCCCTGTCTTTCTGTCTCCCTGTCTTTCTCTCTGTCTCTCTGCCTGTCTGTCTCCCTGTCTCTCTCTCTGTCTGTCTCTCTCTCTGTCTCTCTGCCTGTCTGTCTCCCTGTCTCTCTGTCTGTCTCTCTCCCTGTCTCCCTGTCTCTCTGTATCCCTGTCTGTCTCTCTCATTGTCTATCTGTCTGTCTCCCTGTCTGTCTCCCTGTCTGTCTCTCTCACTGTCTCCCTGTCTCTCTGTCTGTCTCTCTCCCTGTCTCTCTGTCTCCCTGCCTGTCTGTCTCTCTGTCTGTCTCTCTCCCTGTCTCTCTGTATCCCTGTCTGTCTCTCTCTCTGTCTCCCTGTCTGTCTCTCTGTCTGTCTCTCTCCCTGTCTCTCTCTCTGTCTGTCTCTCTCACTGTCTCCCTGTCTCTCTGTCTGTCTCTCTCCCTGTCGCTCTGTCTCCCTGTCTCTCTGTCTGTCTCTCTCCCTGTCTCTCTCTCTGTCTGTCTCTCTCACTGTCTCCCTGTCTCTCTGTCTGTCTCTCTCCCTGTCGCTCTGTATCCCTGTCTCTCTGTCTGTCTGTCTGTCTCTCTGTCTCCCTGTCTCTCTACCTGTCTCCCTGTCTGTCTCTCTACCTGTCTGTCTCTCTGTCTGTCTGTCTCTCTACCTGTCTCCCTGTCTGTCTCTCTGCCTGTCTGTCTCTCTACCTGTCTCCCTGTCTGTCTCTCAGGGTGGAGTCTGGAATCGTCGCTGACATCGAGGTCGACAGCTTGTTGCCGTCTGACTGTGACACGTTTTACCAGATCAAGAGTCAACCAATCAGGTAACAGCCTGACCTCTGACCTCCTGCTTATGTTTAATATGATATTATATTGTATTATATATTATATAATATTACATTATATCATGTATTCATACTTCATATTATATTGATTCTCTGTACTAAATCAAGTCATGTGATGATGTCACAGACTTCATTAACAGTAAATTCTCTCTTTAGTGCTTCAACAGCTTCATCATGTTCCTCCTCACTGCCCTCCAGGTAACACTAGTACACACTAGTACACAAACGTATACACTAGTAAACACTAGTACACACTAGTACACACAACGGCACAACTAATTTACCTCTCTCTTCCTCTCCTCCTTTCCTTTCTTCCTCTACTTTCCTCCTCCTTTCCTTTATTTTCCTCTACTTCTCCTCCTCTTCTCCTTTCCTCTCCTCCTCCTCCTCCTCCTGCAGGGTTTTGATGCGTCAGGATCTGATGCGTCAGCAGGCTCTGGAGGAGGAGCAGAAGGAGGTGCAGCAGCAGCTGCTCCTTCGCCCGACAGACTCCTCCTCCCCCATCTCTGTCTCTGTGTCTTCCTCATGCAGACCTCCTGCTCAGGTCCCTGTGGATGTGCTAAAGGTACGAGAAGGAGGAGGAGGAGGAGGAGGAGGAGGAGGAGAAATGAGTGAAGATGTTTCCTGATGACTGAAGTGTTAGAAATCATAACTTACTATAAGTACATTTATCTCTACTGACTTTAAATCACTGGATCCTACATTTCCCAGAATGCAGCTGTGGTTAACATGTTCCCCTTGTGTCTCTCAGGTGCAGACTCACCTGGAGAATCCCACCAGGTATCACATCCAGCAGGCTCAGAGGCAGCAGGTGCGTCGGTATCTCTCCACTGCAAAGACAGCCAATCAGAATGCAGCTCGACCGTCACCAAGCCACTCCCCCCACCTGGGCCCCGCCCCCAAACTACAGCCTGTAGACTTCTTCAGAAAAACAGAGGTAGTTATATATTTAATAAGTCGGGGAAAAATGAATAACGTAATACAGGTGTATCTTGTTTACGTGCTAAGCTAGGCTAAATGCTAGCAGAGTTCTGGTGAGGAAGGCGGGGCTATACTTTCCTAATATGGATACTCCTCCTGGTTTAAAATGGTGAAGGTAAACCTCTGTGTGTCATTCTGCTGTCTGATCCCATCTGTGATTGGTTAATTTAGATGGAAGATACAGTCATCGATGACATCATCAGCCTGGAATCGAGCCTGAACGACGAGTTTCTGACGCTGATTGAATCCGGACTACAGCTCGCCAACACGGTGAGAATATATATACAGGAAACATGCAGAAAACATACGGGAAACATACATGAAACATGCAGAAAACATACGGGAAAACTACATGAAACCTACATGAAACATACAAGAAACATGCGGAAAACATACATGAAACATACATGAAACATACAAGAAACATGCAGAAAACATACGGGAAACATACAGGAAAGAATACATGAAACATGCAGAAAACATACGGGAAACATACAGGAAACATACAAGAAACATGCAGAAAAGATACGGGAAACATACATGAAACATACGGGAAACATACATGAAACATACAGGAAATATATGGGAAACATACATGAAACATACGGGAACCATACGGGAAACATACATGAAACATACGGGAAACATACGGGAAACATACATGAAACATACGGGAAACATACGGGAAACATACATGAAACATACAGGAAACATACATGAAACATGCAGAAAACATACATGAAACATACAGGAAACATACAGGAAAAATACGGAAAATATACAGGAAGCATACAGAAAATATACAGGAAACATACGGAAACATACAGGAAATGAAAATATACAGGAAACATAGAGGAAACATACGGGAAATATACATGAAACATACAGAAAATATACAGGAAAGGTAATATAATGTTAATAAATTAGTAATGTTAAGATATTAGTAATAATCTTAATGTATTAATAATAACATTAATCGTGTTAATGTATTAGTAATGGTGCTGGGCAACGATTAAAATATTTAATCGCAATTAATCGCATGGATTTTTTGCGATTAATCTCATTGTTATGGCAAAGCTCAATAATGAATTCAAAAGTAGTGTATTGCGCACTTTTATTTTAAAAGTACTGCTGTATGAACAAAAGGGCAATAACATTTGGTTCACGAGATGCAGGTAGCATGTTTTATACTTAATGTGAATATAATTCATACTTTGTTGGCATCTTATTCTGAAAACCGGATGTTCGTCTGAAGAAACCGGATGTTGTCTCACGTTAATCTTTCCTCTAACTTTCAAAGTCCTTCGCTCGCTCCCGATCTGTGCCGTTTAAATGCGTTTACCGTGAATGTCAGCATATAGGTGCACTAACATGTAAGTGTCTGCTGAGTTGACCACGGAGATCTGAGTGTCTGCTGACTTTACCGCAGCGATGTCCAGTAGTCTCCAGGGAGAGCAACAGCTGGTGCAGCTTCTCTCTTTATTTCTGCCCCCCCCTCGACCAGAAGCGGAAGTCGTCTTTTCTCTACGGCAACCCTGAAGGGACATATCATCTCCAATACAAAACGATAAACATGAGACAGTCTGTTACAATAATAATAAATTAAAAATACTTACCTGGTTTTTTTTGTTGTTTTTTAATTATTATTATTATTATTTTTTATTTTTTTCCCATCTCAAAAGGCTCAAGGACACACACACACACACACACACACACACACACACACACATACATACACAACTGACTATAGGATGTTTGCTGGCTTTTATCACACTGTTCTTGTCATCCTCTTGTTGTTATGTATATGTATTGTCTCTTGTCTTTCAATAAAAAATTAAAAAATAATAATAATAATAAATTTTAAAAATGCGCGATAAAATAACTGTCGGCGTTAATTAATTAATGCGTTAACGCGATAATAATGCGTTAACTTGCCCAGCACTAATAATAATAATGTTCATATATTAGTAATAATGTTCATATAATGTTAATGTATTAATAATTTAGGTTTGGACTAAACCAACAGAGTGAAGGTGTTACTTTATAATCGTGAAGTCATTTCTCACTATTTACATTATACTATAGTTACTGTAGTACCTTTACGGTGTGATATTAGTACTTTTACGGTGTGATATTAGTACTTTTACGGTGTGATATTAGTACCTTTACGGTGTGATATTAGTACTTTTACGGTGTGATATTAGTACTTTTACGGTGTGATATTAGTACCTTTACGGTGTGATATTAGTACCTTTACGGTGTGATATTAGTACTTTTACGGTGTGATATTTCCTTGACTTCATTCATCCGTCTGCATTGAATGAAAGGACCCTGAGAACTAAATGTCAGATTACTTGATGCAGGAAAACACTTCAGTTTTCCTGTGTGTGTGTGTGTGTGTGTGTGTGTGTGTGTGTGTGTGTGTGTGTGTGTGTGTGTGTGTGTGTGTGTGTGTGTGTGTGTGTGTGTGTGTGTGTGTGTGTGTGTGTGTGTGTGTGTGTGTGTGTGTGTGTGTGTGTGTGTGTGCTCACTGGGAGGTTTTTCGTTCTTAAAGAGACGTTTCCCCATTTTTCAACAGTCGTCTGAACAGAAAGAGGAAGAGAAGCTGTGTGTGTGTGTGTGTGTGTGTGTTGTGTATATTAACATACACGCTGATGAGTTTGTGAGGAATCAGAGAAGATGAGGATTTTAGTTTTACTGCCGGACCATGAGAAGAGGAGGATTAAAGCGGAGGTAAAGAGCTTTTCTTCTTGTTTCAGGTCACTTTGAGGGTTTCACCTCTGACCTCTGAGCTGCAGACTAAACACACAGTGAAAGTACAGAAGTATTATCAGCAAGGTGTACTTAAAGTATCAGAAGTAAAAGTACTCAGAGAGCAGATTATTATTACCATTTATTATTAGCAGCATTTTGATGTTGTAACTCCAGCCGTCACATTAATAATATCAGATATAGATCTGATGGAGTAGAAGTAGACTTAAAGGGCCACACTGCTGCTGTTCTGATCAACATTAATATATTACAGCTTTCGTTCCTGTCTGAAGTGAAACTGAAGAAAGATAAGACTTCCATACTTAAGCATACTATATATTCATAATACTAAAGGTATGTCTGTTTAAAATAACCATCACACATTCAACTCAGATATGAAACGTCTATAATCAGTAGAAGAACAATAAAGAATTCATGTGAAGTGAAAGTTTTCTGTGGTTTTTGTTTCAGAATTTCTTCATCAGTTTTCTATGACGGAACAATATGATCATATTTTATATTTATATATATATTACATAAACTATATTTGATGCAAATCAATAACATGTATTCTGATTCACAGCTTTAATGAATCTATTCAAATACTGTGCGTGCGTGTCATCCTGCAGCCAATCACAGAGCAGGATGCTGTGACTGTTCTCAGCCTCTGATTGGTCACTTTTCTGTCAGCTGCTGATGCTGTGCTCTGATTGGTCCGTTGCAGATGCCGGTGTCTGGGAACATGCTGGACGTGTACGGAGCGATGGCCACGCCCACCATCGCCGTTAGCAACAGTTGCCCGGCCGACCTGCAGGCCATCAAGAGAGAGGTGAACGGTGAGTGAACCTTACCTCCACCTGATTGGACGGGAAGATTATCATGTCAACTGCTGATTGGCTCAGGCAACTCTTATGTCAGAGCTCTGAAGGTTAGGCCCCTCCCCCGTGTTTCCCTTTTTTTTGTGCTGAAAATGTCTTCTTCAGTTTGATGAGTCGACATCACGACTTCCTGTGAACACACACACACACACACACACGGGTCGTATTTTCCCACATCATCAGTTCCCACTTCCTGTTCAGTCAACATTTACTAAAAAACACTTTCTGCTGTTTCAGCTGAAAAAAAGAGTTTGAAGCTGTGGACGTATTTCATTTCAATTCAGTTCACTTTGTACAGCCAAATATCACAAATCAAAGATTTACCTCAAAATTGGACTCTGACTCATCAAATAACGAACAATTCCGAAAAAAGACCGTTAACAGGAATAAAATGTATCTCAGAGGGATCAGCACAGGATCTCTGTGATCAGAATGAACATCACAATATAATTAGGGCACAGTTGATCCGTAAGATATAAATGATTCATATAACTGGATCAGTAATAGCTGCAGTAGCACTAATAATAGTAGAATAATGATGTCTACTAATTATAACAGCAGTGGATATTATAGGATAACAATGATAATTAAAGCTGCAATGGTAATGTGACTAATAATAATAATGATAGTAGCAGCAGGTGTCAGCAGGACCAGGGTCCAGATAAAACCACGATCCATGAAACCTGTGAGGAGAGAAAACACAAAGACTCTGAGGAAGAAGCAAAGCTAGTCATGTGCGTTAAGAGGAGATGAATTCATACAGAAGGAGAGAGAGAAGAGGAGAGAGGACCTCAGTGTATCCTAGAAGTCCTCCAGCAGTCTAGGCCTGTATCTGAATATCTAGGGGCTGGTCCAAGGCAAACTTGAGCCAGCCCTAACTATACACTTGAACCAGCCCTAACTATAGACCTGAACCAGCCCTCACTATAGACCTGAACCAGCCCTAACTATAGACCTGAACCAGCCCCAACTAGGAACCTGAACCAGCCCTAACTGTAAACCTGAACCAGCCCTAACTATAAACCTGAGCCAGCCCTAACTATAAACCTGAACCAGCCCTAACTATAAACCTGAACCAGCCCTAACTATAAACCTGAACCAGCCCTAACTATAAACCTGAGCCAGCCCTAACTATAAACCTGAGCCAGCCCTAACTATAAACCTGAACCAGCCCTAACTATAAACATGAGCCCGTCCTAACTATAAACACTAATTATAATATGATCTCTTTTCTTAGTTTTTGTTAGTACACAAGCTGCAGCATTCTGAATCAACTGGAGATATTAAAGAAACTTGTTAGAGCAGCCTGATAATAAGGAATTGCAGTAGTCTAAAAGTAACACATTTTCTTTTGTTTTGAAGTTTAGTGAGCTGGTGGGTTTCATCTGGTTTGATCAATAGATATAATTGAGTATCATCTGCATAACAATGGAAGTTTATAGGGTGTTAATATAATATTGCCTGATAATATTGCCTAAAGGAAGCATATGTAAGGTGAATAAGATTGGTCCAAGGACAGAACCTTGTGGAACTCCATGACTAACGTTGGTGTTCATGCAGGATTCATCGTTACATTAGACATCTAAAATAATCAATATTAGTTTTAGTAAACGCTATATTAAGATTATTTTCACCTCTTTACTTTGCTGTCAGACAGCTTTTTCTGAAGTTTTTACCTGTGCTGCCTTCAAAGACATCAAACAATAACTTTACCTCACAGAACACAGGAGTCGGGCAGTTAGTTAATTAGTGTTATTGTGTGACTTTGGTGACTCTAACTCACCCTTTAAAACACCAAAATGTTGTAAAATGTTGTTTGTCTTTTTCTACTCAAATGAAATGTTTCTTAAATGTTTCTGTTGTCGTTGTAGAGGGGGAGACCAAAGCTCTGATTAAAGAGAGACAAAAGAAAGACAACCACAACCTCAGTGAGTACAAAGTATTAATTCACTCAGACCTGCTGTTGGTACTGAGGTCACCACAGAGTTATGAAAAGCTTCAGTCACAATAAAGACGGATTACAATACAAGACTATAGCCCTACATGAGTGTATATATTACAATGTAACGTTATCTGATACAAAGTAATGTTATTTGATACAAAGTGATGTTATTTGATACAAAGTGATGTTATTTGATACAAAGTAATGTTATTTGATACAAAGTGATGTTATTTGATACAAAGTAATGTTATTTGATACAAAGTGACGTTATTTGATACAAAGTAATGTTATTTGATACAAAGTGACGTTATTTGATACAAAGCGACGTTATTTGATACAAAGCGACGTTATTTGATACAAAGTAATGTTATTTGATACAAAGTAATGTTATTTGATACAAAGCAACGTTATTTGATACAAAGTGACGTTATTTGATACAAAGTAATGTTATTTGATACAAAGTGACGTTATTTGATACAAAGTGACGTTATTTGATACAAAGTAACGTTATTTGATACAAAGCAACGTTATTTGATACAAAGTAACGTTATTTGATACAAAGCAACGTTATTTGATACAAAGCGACGTTATTTGATACAAAGTAATGTTATTTGATACAAAGTGACGTTATTTGATACAAAGTAACGTTATTTGATACAAAGTGATGTTATTTGATACAAAGTGACGTTATTTGATACAAAGTGACGTTATTTGATACAAAGTAATGTTATTTGATACAAAGTGACGTTATTTGATACAAAGTGACGTTATTTGATACAAAGTAATGTTATTTGATACAAAGTGACGTTATTTGATACAAAGTAATGTTATTTGATACAAAGTGACGTTATCTAACACAATGTAACGTTATAAAATGTAGTGTTTTAGTGTTTCTCTGGAAATCATGTCTGACTTTGTGTTTCAGTCGAGAGGAGGAGGAGATTCAACATCAACGATCGGATCAAAGAACTCGGAGATCTCATCCCCAAATCCAGCGACCCGTCAGTAAACTGTCCCTCCTCACAGACTAACAATACTTTAGTACTTATACCTCTGTGCAGTATCACAGTACTTCATTCAAACATTCATCACATTACTTCAGGATTCAAATAAAGTCTAAAAAAAGATATACTGTATGTTTATATACATATACACATATATATGTATGTGTATATGTATATACATTACATATATACAAACATATGTATATGTTTTTATTGGGGCTGGGCAAGTTAACGCGTTAACGCATTAATTCATTAACTCCGACAATTATATTC